>NC_060138.1:743426067-743732900 GCF_021461385.2 Schistocerca piceifrons
GGAGCAAACAATAGATCACATGGTTAAGGAGTGTCCCTTTAGAGCATTTGACTGTGGTCTAAGGACTTCACTTCAAGTGATTCGAGGTGCTCTTCACTGGTTTTCAGATTTCGACATTTCCATTTGATTGTAGATACTTTGTATACTTCTAAAACCATACGACAAATAAAAATGAAACTGATACTTGTCATAGAACCCAGGTACTTTCTTATCAATTTTAGAAATCAGAAAAATAGTTAATAGTATAATCCTTTCGTTATGACAAGTGCAGACTTACTTCATCTATGACTTAGATTTTTCACTGCTCATCTCGCTCTTCATTGTTCGTTCTCAGAATATTGGACAATCCTCAGATTCAACGATGCATCGGTAAAGCTGCAGATTGCGAAGAAAACTGAATACCTTATTTTCCACTGTCAGCATATTCGCCATTTTCTTTGCAAGCAGAGATTAGGTGTGTTTGTTTTTCCAAATAAATTCACCAGAAATACTGCTTTATACATATAATCTGTAACTGTGACTCGGTTGAGTAGTACATAGAGTATGTATGTCTATGAAATGAGCACAGCATCCTGCGCTTATGGCCAAGATCAAATGGGAACTATCAGCTGGTTTATCGCAATATGCTGATGTTTACATTTTGTGGAAAAGGTAGAAACTTTAGTATTACCCGTATTTGTACGGTTGTACACCTTTTTCAGTAACAGCAGCGTTGATTAATTGTTGCTGCTACTGATTTCAGTCAAAATACGTACAAGGAGTAATAGTTACTTTTTATAGATAATGCCACAAAGTCACGTAACTCTGGAGGCAATGTATAATGAGTACAAAAATTCTGTTCCGCCCACGTGTATGCTCACTTCTTACTCTATTGGCGAGTGTAAGGATGCATTTCGTTTTTTTTATTTTTATTTTTTTTAAGAAATAAAAATTATTTAAGCCCATAGTAAGAGTTACCCGCATAATAATATTATAACAAGTGCGGGTTAGTATTTGCGCAGCATCAACAGTAGGTCGCTAAAGCTGAAACATCAAATGAGAAGCTGCGCAGAGAATAATGAAGAGAACCTAGAGTTCTCATGCACGACTAGCGGTAAAAAGTTTCACAGTCCACGACAGCTTTACGTTCCTGTAATGGCAATGGTAACGAAAAGTGCTTCTAGTTTGTCCGTGCTCCCATTTAGAGCCGCTCTGAAGCAGTCGTGTTCTTATTTGAAGCATCCATAGGTAGCTAGAGTGTCGTTTTATTTAAATAATTTCTGGGCAGGGAGACCAGAAAGCGGTTTTATACCGTAAGAGTACTACCAGATTCTTGTTGAGGCGAGAATTTATTAACTTTTTATGCTAGTCGGATTGTAGCTGAGTGCCAGAAGCGGGACTCATTACACATTTTTTGGAACAGGAAATATTAATTGAAAACGTGGCAAAGTAGGCAACGAGACGTAAAATTTTTGGAATTTCGACGCAGTTAGCACTAAGGCGCCGGCTCGTAGTAATTTTCCACGAGTAAGGCAAATGCTGTGTAGAAAATGTTGACGCATCATGCAGTAACGACTAATAAATAAATGTTTAGTTATACTTAATTTTCACAGAGATCTCGTAAGTATTTTACTTAGCTCGTAGTTGTAGTGGATTTGCTACTCGCATGGATTAAACGTTAAACAGAGTAGCTTATGACAGTATTTATACATCTTGCTGGAGTACTGGGCTTAGTGAGATTGGCTAAAATGTTCTCGGTAAACTTGTAGCATCAGATTCGTATAAAACACCAAGATTTTGATGACTGCCTCCGTTTTCGTCGTCTGAAGATGACTCTGTCTGTCGTGAAACTGACGAGGCCGACAGTTGCAAATTTTATGGCAGTCAGACATAGCTCCTGACGACGATGATGGAGGTGGTCATCGAAAGCTTGGGATTTTATACGAACCTGACGCTACAAGTTTACCCAGGACGTTTTATTCGACTCTGTCGCGGAAGACTTCATAGCCGAATTAGTCCGACTGCATTTTTACAACCATTCTATTCACTGAGAGCAGAAAAAATGGTGATTTAAAGGCGAGTAGGACAGTTATCTTACATGACATAGTTGTGAAATTTATCAAATAATTATATCACCAGAATCACGGACGTCAATGACAGCTGTTTATGGCGTTCCGCCGGCCGGAGTGGCCGAGCGGTTCTAGGCGCTACAGTCTGGAACCGCGCTACCGCTACGGTTGCAGGTTCGAATCCTACCTCGGGCATGGATGTGTGTGATGTCCTTAGGTTAGTTAGGTTTAAGTAGTTCTAATTTCTAGGGGACTGAAGACCTCAGATGTTAAGTCTCATAGTGCTCAGAGCCATTTGAACCATTTTATGGCGTTCTGAGTATTGCGCTTAGCCAGAAAGGGAAACAGTTCAGACTATAACCAAAAGAAAATCTGAGATTCGTGCGCTAAAATTGGACTTTGGTCATAAAATTTTAAAAACATACCGAACTTCCGTTTTCACTACCTCCCGCAACAAGTTAGAGGCATTTTTTATGTAGATTGAGGTAGTCTTAAGCGTAAATCTTTGCTAAGACATTATCCGTCACAATATATTTGATGTTTTCATGCGCACATAGCACAAAAGTGTTACCTCTGGAGTCGTGCTCTAGAAGAAACAGGCGTATGGTCATTTATTCATGGTGACAGAATGTATACATGGATGTCGCTTCGTCACAATCGTGCAGGGTAAAAACAGGAGAGGAGGCCGACACGAGCGAATAACCGACTGGTGGAGCAAAGTGAGACAAATCACGGGACGCATCGTTCCTAGTAGCCGGCTGCCTTAATTTGTGATTGCCATTCACTATTTGCGAATTTCGAATAACGTCATTCATACATTTGTTTCACATGTTGTAGCTTCCACAGCATTGCGACACACACTAATGAGCATTTTTTAATTACGTAGCTACTATTTTTTGCTGTCGTGACAAAAATTACCAAAACAAGTTCGCTAATAGAGATGATTTGAGAATTAATTTAACTTCTTGACACAACCCTAATCAAACACATTTTGTTGGTACCTCTAAAAAATTTATTTTACTTCACACCTCTTACTCCCGCAGTTGGGGAGTCACGGCCTCACATACGTACCTCGTCTCGCCGCACGTTGCACAGCTGAGGAAATTTAGCACACGGATTGAACGGCGACTCGTGACGCTGGAAGTAAGAAGGAAAATCACTTGGACCGATGACTTCCAGTACACAATGATGTGAAACAGGCCATGGGATGGCGGTATACACATATACAGATGGCGGTAGCATCATGTACACAAGGTATAAAAGGGCAGTGCATTGACGGAACTGTCATTGTACTCAGGTAATGCATGTGAATAGGTTTCAGACGTGATTACGGACACGCGCCTGTAAGTAACAGACTTTGAACACGAAATGGTAGTTGGAGCTAGACGTATGGGACATTCTATTTCAGACATAATTAAGGAATTCAATATTCTGAGATCCACAATGTGAAGAGTCTGCCCAGAATACTAAATTTCGGGCATTACCTCTCACCAGGGAGGAAGCAATTGCCGACAGCCTTCACTTAAAGACCGAGAACTGCAGTGTCTGCGTATAGTTGTCAATGCTAAGAGACAAAAAAAAAATTTAGGCGATTGTTAAGAGCACCGATATACTTGGAGAAATGCACAGTAAACACTGTGCTGTCCTGCAGTATATATATTCACAATCGGTTTCACGATATTTTTCCACTGTGAAGGTGGTTCAAAAATGGCTGTAACCACTATTGGACTTAATATTTGAAGTCATCAGTCCCTAGACTTTGAACTAACTTAAGGACATCACACACATCCATGCCAGAGGCAGGATTCGAACCTGCGACCGTAGTAACAGCGCGGTTTCGGACTGATACGCCTAGAACCACTCGGCCACAACGGCTGGCCGGTGTGAAAATGATCAGTGATCGAAACCGGTTGTGAATAAATATATTGTAAAGCATAAGAGAGCACAGTGTTTACCATGCATTTCTCCAAGCTAAGAGACAAGTAACAATGCGTGAGATAAACGCAGAAATCAATCTGGGACGTAATGCGGCAGAATTTCGCGTTAATGGACTACGGCACCAGCCAACCGACGTGAGTGCCTTTGCTAACAGCATGACATTGTCTAGAGCGCCTCTCCTAGTCCCATGACCTTAACGGTTAGACCCTAGACTATTCGAATATCGTGGTTTGCTCAGTTGGTAACAGATGATGGTAGGGTTGGAGCTTGGTGTAGAACCAGAGAAGCCAAGGACACAAGTTGTCAACAGGGCACTGTTCAAACTGTTGGTGGCTCCATAATGGCATGGACTGCATCCTATGGTTCAGCTGAATCGACCATTAACTAGAAATGGTTATGTTTGCCTATTTGGAGACCATCTGCAGCCGTTAATGGACTTCATATCCCCAAACAAAGATACCATGTCACTGGGTCACAATTGTTCGCTGTAGGTTTGAAGAACATTCTGGACAGTGCGAGGAAACGATTTGGCTACCCAGATCACCCGGCAAGAATCGAGCATTGATAGGGCATACTCGAGAGGTCGGTTCGTACACAAACTCGTGCAGCGACAACGCTTCCGCAGTTATGGATGGCTCAGTATTATTGCAAGAGGCTTCCAACGACTTGCTGAGCCCATGGCACATCGAGTTGCTGTATTACGCTTGACAAAAGGATGTCAGGCGATATTATGAGGGATCCCATGACTTTTGTCACCTTTACCTCAGTGTGTACTGAAATATGCTGATGGCAGACTACAAATATCTAGAAAGCCATGTGAAGCAACCCATCCCGCTTCACCAACAGAGTAGAGGGTGGAGATATTCTCATGTGAAGATTGTTTAGCTGAGTTAAAATTGGTCTCCCATGCGTCTGTAATCCCTCTTCCGTTGTACTATGAAGCAGCTTATTTGCAAAAACGTACATTCGTTTCTGCTTACAGACGACCGCTAGTTTCAGAAAGCGACGCATCAACCCAACGCTACCTAATTGCCACGACATAGTGGTTATTGCCTGATCCATCCTCCACACAACCCAACGAGATTAGCACGCGTTGGACCCAGCGTCGATTAAACTTTGTGAGGCGTAGGTCGGCGGCCGCGGCCGAGTGGTTATGGATGAGAGTGGTTCCGCAGCGATTTTGGTGTCTCGTGTCCATACCGTAATGCACCGTCATCACGGTGAAAGAGGACGCAGCACATTAGTGTGCAGCCACATCTAATTCGATTACTCTTCAGGTGTTTCCAAATATGTAGCATTTGAAATATCCATCATATTTATAGCAGTAATGCGGCTGCGGAGCACACGCATTTTACCACTACCTGTAATGGCAAGGGAAAAATTTCTCGATGTATCAGTAAAAAACTATACCCCTTGTAGGCCATTGTTCGTTGTACAGTCTATACCAGGTAAGTAGTTTCCTCCGAAGAATTATGATTCTGGAAAGTCTGGTTTCAAAATATTTTCCAGATATATTTATTTAAGCATACGGTGCAAAAACGTGTTGGATAGAATGTTGCAACAAATTGAAGCAGCCTTCATTGTCCTGAAGAAAAATGATACTTTTCTTCCACGGCCCTTCCGCTTCTCGCTCATTACTTCAATTACTTAGTCTTGTATCGGCTAGACGAGACGCACCGCCCGCCCCCCAGATACGAAAACCGCCAGTCACCGAGGTCGACAAACAACAGTGCGATTCAAAGTCGTACGCCGATGGACGCCCAGAGCGCTCCAATCAGCCACTATTGTATGTCCGAGCAGGTACTGGAGCGATCGCAGGCCCCAACACACAATTTCATGCTGAAGTATAAATCGACGTTTACAAATATGAAGGCAGAGATGACAAATGGTGAGTCCACAAGGCACGGGACGTTAATACTTAACAGGCGAGAGGCAGTTAGCCAAACAAGAGAATGACTTCAAAGATGCCTTCGTTAATGAATCTGTATGGTGGAAGGTAGGAGACGAGGTACTGGTAGAAGTAAAGCTGTGAGGACGGGGCGTGAGTCGTGCTTGGGTAGCTCAGTTGGTAGAGCACTTGCCCGCGAAAGGCAAAGGACCCGAGTTCGAGTCTCGGTCCGGCACACAGTTTTAATCTGCCAGCAAGTTTCAATCTGTATGGTCTTTCTGGCGTGAGAAATGTGAGCGGTACGAAATAGTTAACAAAGATGTTGCAAAATAATTTGATTGGCCAGAATAAGAACATCAGCTGGCCAGCCAAGTGGATAGTCGCGCCCAGGAAAGAAGCTCTTCAGAAAACTGAGAGGAAAATCGTTCTGGGGTGAAAGAATTCACTTGCAGAGCGCAGTGGGTGACTCGGGAGAAGAGACTTCACTTGATGACTCTAGAGCAGGTGCTTCCTTGATAGCACTGATGAGATCAATCATCTGAGCTTCACTGCCGCTAACGCCGGACTCCAGCTCCGGATGCGGCCGTAAGACACACATCGCCGTCCGGATCCAGCGCGTGCGTGGTTAGGCGCTTGTGAGAAAAATATTCTCGAATCGGCACTGATGCAACTGGGTAATTTCTGTGCTGCAAATCATCCCATCAGGGTCTATCGTCCAATTCCGCCTGTCAGTTAGCAATCACTATTACAACCTTGGTAACTACCGTGAATGTTTTATTTATTAATAATGAGCATATTATTATTTTATTTCATTAGTAATAGCGCGCTGCTTCAGGGGTACGGAGAGACCATCCAGTCCGGATCGAACCCGCCTCCCGGATTAACGATGAGAGCGGGTGAGCCGGTCAGCCTGGTTGTGTAGGTGGTTTCCCACTTTCAACTCAATGCTGGTTTGAGGCACAAGTGACACAAGCTCTAGCTTGGTATGCCAAGCCGAGGGGCGCCAGCGGAGCCCAGGTGAAAGTTTTGTGTACCATTTGTATCACAATTAGTCGAGAAAACTGACAAGGGTGAACGTGTTCGAGTGAAAGGAGAGAAGGGGGATTGCCAGATGGTTAGGCGCTTGTGAGAAAAAATATTCTCGTATCGGCACTGATGCAACTGAGTAAATTCTGTGCTGCTACCCACGTCCTACCTCATATGCTCGCCACGGCAACATACAGAAACATGTAGACAGTTAAATATCAGATTTACCCAAGACGTATAAATACGGTGTACACAAATCCCGTCCCGTGCATAGTGGTGGGGTCAGGAAGGGCATCCAGTTACCAGCTACCAGTAACATAGTCTCAAACCGCATAACAGTGCCGAATCCGTAGAGAAACGGGAAAACACTAAGAAAAAGAAGAAGAAGAAATAATTTGTGAAACGTTTAATAGCCATGTTCATAATACTTTCGCTTGTCGAAATAGACTTTGTGGCAATATAATTACGTTCGAGCGGTTGGCGCTTCCAATCCCTTTATTTAGTATGCAAATAACCCATAAGTGCAAACAAACATCAATATATCATAATTACTAAATGAGAAAACTAACCATTACAGCCTAAAGAACTGCGTGATATTCGCCCGTTAGTTAATTTTTCTCTTGGCGATATAATAAATAAGAATATCCAGTTCACATCGCAGAGAAAACAGGCAATAAGCTTCACAGCAGATATTCAAAGTAGAGTTTTTTCGTGTAACATCACATGTTTCCACCCGCTACTTTGTTAGTTTTTTCATTTCTGGAATAAAACAATGGACTCTTGTCTCATTCGCTTAACCAAAGTTGTGCGCAAAATGTTCTGGATTCTTCTGGCACTTACTTTTGCTTAGTGTTTCAACGAATGTGGCAGTAATCTTCAGGAATTCTTCATTTACGTCAGTTCTTCAAGTAGAATGCACCATATGTCTACATCTACATCTACATGTACTACATCTACATGATTACTCTGCAGTTCACAATTAAGTGCCTGGCAGAGGCTTCATCGAACCACTTCAAGCTACCTTTCTACTATTCCATTCTCGAACAGCGCATGGGAAAAACGAACCCTGAAATCTTTCCGTTCAAGCTCTGGTTTCTCCTGTTGGTAGCGGTTAAAAACAGTCTTTGTTGCAATTTTGGTTTTTTATTTTTTAACTACGCGTTTCGCCTTATTCAGGCATCTTCAGGTTATCTTAATTTGGTATTTCTTAGAAGAATCCTTTAGTCAGTGTAGCCAAAGGGCATTGTCGAATATATCAGGGCAACATCGCCTTCGTTAAACTCAGTAAAAACTTTTCTAGATGGACGCGAGTGACACCAAGACCTGCTTAACGCGTTCCCGTCCACAGGAGCGAGTAACAGAATAAGATGGGGCTCAGGTAGTAAGCAGGTCTTGGCGTCACTCGCGTCCATCTAGAAAAGTTTTTACTGAGTTTAACGAAGGCGATGTTGGCCTGATATATTCGACGATGCCGTTTGGCTACACTAACTAAAGGATCCTTCTAAGAAGTACCAAATTAAGATAACTTGAAGATGCCTAAATAAGGCGAAAAGCGTAGTTGAAAAATAAAAAACTAAAACTGCAACCAAGATAGTTTTTAACCAGTACTGTTAAGCACTGGTTTTCTGTATGCCACACATGGATTGGATGAATTTATCTGACTTCTCCTGTTTCATTATGATGATCATTTCTCTCTATGTAGGTGGACGCCAACAAAGCATTTTCACTCTCTGAGGAGAAAGCTACCGATTGAAATATCATGAGAAGGTCCTGCCGCAACGAAAAACGCCTTTTTTCTTAAGACTACCACTTTCTCATCTATTTCGCGATGATACAAAGCGAGGTGCCCTTCTTTGAACTTTTTCGATAGCGTCCGTCAATCTCATCTGATGCGTATCCCACATCGCACAGCAATACTCCAGAAGAAGGAGGACAAGCGTAATGTGAACAGTCTCTCTAGCAGACCTGTTGCATTTCTGAAGTACTGTGCCAATAAATTGCAATCTTTGGTTTGCTTTCCCACAACTTTGTGTATGTGATCGTTACAGTTTTTCGTTATCGTAATCCCTGAGTTTTCAGTTGACTTTACCCTGGGAGACAGTGTTGTGGCTATATTTTAAAATTTTGAAACCCCTATATCATAATTCATTTCACACCCCGTTTATCGCCGATGATTCAGTACCATATCGTATACATTGTCAATGACCACGTGTGTTATCGCAGTTTCGGGACTTCTTCTACAAGAGAATTCCAGGCGCATTTGAATTCACATACAGCGTACTTCACTGTTGGAAACAAAATAACAGGCTCCTCACCTGTGGATGATTTTCCGTGTGCGATAAAGTGTCCAAAACAAAGAATATTGTAGGAAAAATACTTTTTATTCAGTCTGTTTTATTACCTCAAGATTACCAGTTTCAGGCATTGACGCCCAGCTTGAGTTCATGTTCGCAGTTGGGCAGTAAACTGTTTTACAGAAAAACTCCCAGTATGAATGTCGCATGTAAGAAACTGGTTGTGTTTCTCTAAAACAGGTTACTTCCTAACTGAGAATATGATCTAAAGACGGGCGACAGTGCCTGATAACGGTAATCTTGAGGTAACAAGAGTCCGGTCGGCTAAATGGAAAAAAAAGTATTGTGTAATCACTCGTTACTAACGGATATGTCCAATTTTGAGGGCGGTCTGTCTGTATTGCTGCGATATTCCAGTTCATGTATTTGAGCGAATGAGTGTTCTTTAATTCGTGTAAGCAAAGCTATTGCTCAGATCGAGTAGACATTTTACTTTCTTTGCTGAACGCCATGTAGCAACATAGGAAGAAAAAAGTCTTCCAATGCGTGATATCTACCTCCTAGCCGTAATACATGGGAAATACATCGATGTATTTTTAACACCTGTACAGCGTAAGTTTTACCTACAGCTGCAGTTTATTGTAGCTAGTGGCTGACAAGCCCGCGAGACTGGCTGCCGGTGGTGTGCAGGTGGGGGCGACTAATGGAGGTTCCGCAATTAGAGCGCGCGGCTATCTGGAGACACGGCGGCGGCCGGCGGGGCGCTCCACGTGTCCATAGATAGGGCGACAGCTGTTCCCGCGACTGCCGATCGCCGCCTATCTGGCCACAATTACTTGGCGCTCTGTATCCCCTGCCAGCCCTCTCACGACTTGAGCCTCCCATTAACCAGCTGCCGATAGGACCCAAACTGACCTAATGCTTCTATCTGAGGCGGCCGCCTTGTCTTCTACACAAATACTTAAATGAGGCTCTTAAAGAATTCTACTTCCTCATATCAGTTAGGTGGCTCAGCGTCTAACAAGAGGTACACCAGGTAACATATCTCAGATACTTCTTCTAGGAGGCCAGATGAGCGAAGACAGTTATAGGTGTAGTCCACTTACTTTTATTTTCTTTCATGTTAAACTGCACCTCTAGCAATAGGATCACCGAGGCAGCAACGGGAAAATACTATAATTATTAATTTTACAAAACGTTCTCGGTATTCTTGCAGCGTCAGTTTTGGGTAAAATCTCGAGCTTTCGACGATTACTTCCATGGTCATCGTCAGGAGCTGACTGTCTTCAATGCTTTTTTATTTTTAATTCTAGCCTGTGGACGGCTTCTGATTGGTCGGCTTATGATTGGTCGGTGACTACGTACTGCTATCGCAGACGGTGTCACTGTGTGCGCCGGTGGCGCCACCGCTTCCGTTGGAACGTAAACCTTGGAAGGAACGTCTCTGCTGCTTCTCTGCATCAAGTGCTCGTTTCCATGCACAGCTCAGATGGTATCAGCTATCGCGGTTAAAGCCTCCTTAATAACAGAATCCCAGTACGTGGAGGCGTGGGACAGAATTTTAGTTTCATCGAACAATATTTTATGTTTGTTCATGAGGCTGTGCTCCGCAATTGCCGATTTCTGATTCTCTATTATTAATGTGACGTTGGTGTTCTGCCCAGCGGTCGGAAACGGTACGAATCGTCTGACCTATATAATTGCTTCCACGCTCACAGGGTATATTATAAACTCCACGGACCCTGAGGCCGAGATTGTCCTTAACAGGGCGCATCATCTCCTTAATTTTCTTAGGACGAAAAATCGGTCTTATACCTCGTCTACGCAGGACTCTTCCTATCTTGCTGGAAACCGCGCCCCAAAAGGAAGAACCGCAATCGGTGTTTCATCCTGTGAGTGCGCAGCATTTTCCCGTTTCCTTTTTTTGGAGAACGCTGTCTTTATATCGGGTGCACCATAGCCATTCTTTCGGAACACGTACTTCAGATGGTTAATCTCGGACCTTAAGTGGTCCTTGTCAGAAACAGTTTTTGCTCTATATACCAACGTGTTCAAAACGGCTCTCTCCGTATCAACAATGAACTGGATGTTCGAATGTATGCTGTTCATGTGTTCCATGAATTGTTCGAGATCTGCTGCGCCATGTGGCCAGATCATAAATGTATCGTTAACGTAACGATAAAATAAGGATGGACGGAGGGGAGCCGAATTTAATGCACGTTCCTCAAAATTCTCCATAAAAAAGTTAGCCATACCGTCCGTCATTTCACAAAATTTGTTACCATACAAGAAGTAGATGGTCGTCATCACGTGCCGGAACAACTTTATAGTTTCAGGAGGAAAAAGATCCATCAGCGCTTTCAAAGCGTCCTCCACAGGCACTTTTGTGAACAGCGATGCCACATCCAGGCTGACTAAACTGCCATTTGGACCAACTCTAACCTGTTTGATTTTCTCAATGAACATCAAAAGGCTACCACATCAGCATTGAAGACAGTCAGCTCCTGACGATGACGATGGAGGTAATCGTCGAAAGCTCGAGATTTTATCCAGAACTGACGCTGCAAGAATGCCGAGAATGTTTTATATACCAGTGCCGTCGCGAAAAACTTTTTTCCCTCTACAATTATTACGTTGTTTTGAACGCCAAACGTCGCTGGCTCTCCAGTAAAGATGTAACATTTTGCCCTGTTTAATCAGACAGTTCCACTGAAAGCTTTACTTAACTTTGTGTCACTCAACCCTTCTTCTTTTCATGAGACGTGAATGCTAACGAGAAGAGTGCGTAGCTCAATTTGAGAATCCATATCCTCTATTGGGTACGCCTCCGTATCTGTGTGGTCAGCGCGTCTGGCTGCCATGCGGATCACCCAGGTTTAATTACCGGCAACTCCAGAGATATTTCTTTGGTAGTAGGACTGGAACAGGGTCCACAAAACCTCGAAAATGCTAACTGAGGCTAAATGAGGAGTAGCAGCTCCTAGGTCTGAAAAGCCAACAAAGACAGGGCGAGCAGTGTGCTGACCCCACGCCCCTCCTTACCGCACCCGGAGCCCACAAGAAATACAAACTTGTGACGTCACACTGCTCACCCTGTCTGCCGTACTTCGCGAACGCTCGGCTCCGTGCAAGTCCACAGAAAATCGATATGTCAATGAGAAGGTATCCGCTAAAGGCCTTAACTTTGTCGTGCTCCGTCGAGAGCTTCAATGCAGTGTAGTTAAGAATGATTAAACTTGTCTGAAACAGTTGCTTGCTGCCAGCCAGAGACGGCTCCTGGCACTCGTAAGACCTGCAGTGTCACATTTTGTGACGTATGCCCTGCGCCTTGTCTTTCCCGTGAGCCTCGACCACATCGAGGTGATGCAACAAGGCAAAGGGTGACACAGTGGCCAGTTGACATCACGCAATCCTCTGGGATTGTTCGTGCAATTAATTTATTTTAGTTCATCTGTTTCGGTGTTTCAGTAAACAAAAAGAATATAAATAATCATATTAATCACGCAACACGATACTATTCCTTTCTATGTTGTCACTTTCCCAAAATACTGTTCCAGTATCTTGAGTTATTTACGAAATATTAAGATTTATATTTCGTTTATTTTTAAAATTTTTAATTCTCTCTTCATGAGTGCAGAACTGCTTTGTAGATCATTCTTTTCTGAAGCAGAAATGTTACCAACTGGAAATGTTTAGGAGAGGATTTCCAGCTCTGGCATTCCTCTGTTAGTCAAGGCTGAACATTCCAAATGCATTAGCTGCAACAGAAAGACTGGAACCAGTTGTTTATGGGACGACCTCGTCCATTGTCGCAGACGGAAATTAAAAGACCTTCAAGATATCCTTAGCTTCCATATACTTCTCAATTGCTCTTCAGAATTAGCTTACGGAAGAGAAAGGCACTCAAAATACGAATGATGAATTAGAGGCCAATGGCCAGTTGCTCCATCCCTCTTAGGCCTGTTTTATACGATTATTCGATCTGTTAAACGGAATCATGTATTTCAGTAAGAATAACATGCGAGCAGCTAAAAAGTGAAAATATCTCACACAGATTGAGTAACGAATCCGTGTCACGTTGAGGTAACCCGCAATGAATGATAATTTATATTATAATATTTTACAGGAATTCCTGTTTTGCCCATTTTCAGGACTGGTGTAAGTCTACCATCGTTTTGGTCGTTTAAGGAAGACACAAAGACTGCACAACAGCCAAAAACCGCTGATGTTTACTTGGAAGGAGACGCCTCGAAGGAACATTTGACGTTCGTCTTCAAGTAAATTAATTTACTGCAATAAGTAACACCAAATGTGAAGCTGTCATGCCCCCAAAAATTTGTCGAAACGCCAAAATCTTTTAATGGACATTGCTTTGCGTTATTAATGACGGTATGCTCATCACTTTCACTACTTTGCAAATCAGCTCGCCCAAACACGAAATCACGTTTTCTGGAGGACTATAGGTTAATAATAAACGTATAAGATAGCATTTTTAAAATGAATTAAGTTTAGCTAAACGCAGACGTTGTGAGTAGTCGTAAACGCAAGGGTTAGCTATAAATGGTTCAAAATGGCGCTGAGCACTATGGAACTCATCCTCTGTGGTCATCAGTCCCCTAGAACTTAGAACTACTTAAACCTAACTAACCTAAGGACATCACACACATCCATGCCCGAGGCAGGATTCGAACCTGCGACCGTAGCAGCAGCGCGGTTCCGGACTGAAGCGCCTAAAAACGCTTGGCCACGACGGCCGGCGGTCAGCTATAAATAAAAGATTTGAAAACCTACGAAAATCGTAAAATAGCTCAACTCCAAAAGCAGTAAATAACAAAAAAAATAGTGCCGATATCAGCTCAAAAAATATAAAAAAAAGTAAAAAAAGGACGACACACCAAAGGCAACAAAACGAGGAGTATAATATCGTCGACTGAGACCGGATAAGTTGCGAAGACGTGTCCCGACATACCCCGGACGGCGGTAGGATACCATCCTGACTGCCGTCCGCCTTACGACCCGACAACAAGGAGTAATGGTATAGCGCACCCTTTCATTTCATAACAGAAACCCTTTGGTTGTCATCTGCGGTACCCTTACAGCACAGTGGGACGTCGACGAGATTCTACGGCTTGTTTTGTTGCCTGTCGTGGTAAGCCATCCTGGCCTTACTTTTCAGCAAGATAATATCCGCCAGTACAAGGTGAGAGTTTCTACTGCTTGTCTTCGTGCTCGCCAAACTGTACATTAGCCAGCAAGTTCCCGGGATTTCTTCCCAATGGAGAACTATGGATTATTATCGACAGGGCTCTCGATATAACGTGCCAATTGGACGGAATTTGGCACGATATCTCTCGAGAGGATATCCTAAAACTTTATCAATCAATGCCAAGGCTGATAACTTCTTGACAGATGTATCAACGCGTTATTGACATACTGAAATTATGAAGCTCTTTCTCTTGAATAAATATTAAATTCTTCTGAAATTGTAACCTTTTTTTTGTCTGTACGTGAACATCAGATCTACTCATTTCCATCCTATTAGGTTAATTCCTTCGTGGTGCGACGTTTTTCTGTCTTAGAGAGTATTTTATTAATGGTCCAGTAACACTAAACTGAATTTTTTAGTGTTACAGACGAAAGTGTGCCAATGCATATTTGTTGGTTCGCTGTTAGAGAATCGAACATACACGAAAATAGGAAACAGTTAACCTATTCACTGTAATTATTTCCTTATCGTTTCCTCAAAGACAACTTTGAGAGAAGTTACCGACAGAAACTACAAGAATTGATTGGTGTTCTCCGTAATTGCCGTACCTTTAGATGTATATGTGTAGTTTAGTATCATGGGAAGTACAGGATTGATGAAGATAGAATTGATGAAAAGGAGAAATGAAAGAGAGGAACAGGAACTCGAATATATCATCGATGTTACGCAAGTGCATCTTGAGACATACGGGCGCATGTCTGTCATACAAGAAAAAAGTGAGGACAGGAGAATTATCACAAAGAAATGGAACAGAGTCTTAATGCTTGCAACTCTTACCATCGTTTCCTTCTTATCCACAAGCCGTTGCATTTTTTTTGCTATCTGATTTATTGCAGTCTATAACAACAGTGAATTTCTGTATCTTTCTTATATAATGATGTCATGTGTGTTAACAGTTTCCAAGATTGGTTTAAGGTGATAGAGGCAACATGTGCAACCAGTGTCACGCAAGTTAGATGTATTTAACTGATTACACATGTTTACACTTGTTTTTAATTTTTTTTTGGGGGGGGGGGAGGGAGGTGGGTAAAATTTCAAAATAAAGTGACTAGTGTGTACACAAAACTTTTTAAATTAATTTAATTGGATTCGTTCCGATGATGACAGTTCTTGCACAGAATCAAGGGTGATATGTTTAAATAAGTTTAATATGATTCTGTAATTTACAAAATGTTACTAAACGTTATCAGCTCCTTTACATCTACATACACATTCCGCCAGTCGCCATACGCTGCATAGCAAAGAGTGCCTTGTACCAACCCTAGTCATCCGTTTTCTTATTCCACTCGGAAATGGAGAGAAAGACGACTGTCTATATGCTTTCGTTCTAACCCTGATTTCTCGTATCTTCTCTTCACGGTCCTTATGCGAGATGTATCTGCAGTCTATCGCAAATTCGGGCCCACAAAATTTTCTCACAAGTGTTTCGCGAAAAGAATGTCTTCTTCTCTCCAGAAAGTTTACGAAGCATCTCCGTAATGGTCGTTTGTTGATGTAACCTATCTGTAACAAACCTAGCAACTCGGCTCCGAATTGCTTCCATGTTTTCATTTACTCCGGTATGGTGGGGATCCCAAAAACTTGAGCGGTGTGCACACAATCTCCTTTACAGATGCGCTACGATTTCCGAAACTTCTTCCAATAAAACCAGGTCATTCATTTGCCTTTCCTACAACAGATCTTACTAGTGCATGTCGATTTGGAACGTTAAGAATAGGTATGCAATAGATGTGACTGTGTCAAGCAGCATACTACTAATACTGAATTCCAACATTACAAGAGTGTTTTTCCTACTCGTCTGCATTAGATTTATCAATATTTAGAGCAAGGACCCATTCACCTCAACAAATAGAAATTCTAACCAAGACATCCACTGTCCTCAGATAGTCACACAACAACGACACTTTTCAGTACACTATAGCGTCACATGAACAGTTGCAAATTGCTTCTCACCCTATCCGTTGGATCGTTTATGTACACTACTGGCCATTAAAACTGCTACACCACGAAGATGACGTGCTACAGACGCGAAATTTAACCAACAGGAAGAAGATGCTGTGATATGCAAATGATTACCTTTTAAGAGCATTCACACACGGTTGGCGCCGGTGGCGACACCTACAATGTGCTGACATGAGGAAAGTTTCCAACCGATTTCTCATACACAAACAGCAGTTGACCGGCGTTGCCTGGTGAAACGTTGTTGTGATGCCTCGTCTAAGCACGAGAAATGCGTACCATCACGTTTCCGACTTTGATAAAGGTCGGATTGTAGCCTATCGCGATTGCGGTTTATCGTATCGCTACATTGCTGCTCGCGTTGGTCGAGATCCAATGACTGTTAGCAGAATATGGAATGGGTGGGTTCAGGAGGATAATACGGAACGCCGTGCTGGGTCCCAACGGCCTCGTATCACTGGCAGTCGAGATGACAGGCATCTTATCCGCATGGCTGTAACGGATCGTGCTGCCACGTCTCGATCCCTGAGTCAACAGATGGGGACGCTTGCAAGACAACAACAATCTGCATGAACGGTTCGACGACCTTTGCAGCAGCATGGACTATAAGCTCGGGGACCATGGCTGCGGTTACCCTTGACGCTGCATCACAGACGGGAGCGCCTGCGATGGTGTACTCAACGACGAACCAGGGTGCACGAATGGCAAAAAGTCATTATTCGGATGAATCCAGGTTCTGTTTACAGCATCATGATGGTCGCATCCGTGTTTGGCGACATCGCAGTGAACGCACATTGGAAGCGTGTATTCGTCATCGTCATACTGGCGTATCACACGGCGTGATGATATAAGGTGCCAATGGTTACACGTCTCGTTCACTTCTTGTTCGCATTGACGGCACTTTGAATAGTAGACGTTACATTTCATATGTGTTACGACCCATGGCTCTACCCTTCATTCGATCCCTGCGAAACCCTACATTTCAGCAGGATAATGCTCGATCGCATGTTGCAGGTCCTGTACGGGCCTTTCTGGATACGGAAAATGTTCGACTGCTGTCCTGGCCAGCACATTTTCCAGATCTCTCACCAATTGAAAACGTCTGGTCAATGGTGGCCAAGCAACTGGCACGTCATAATACGCCAGTCACAACTCTTGATGAACTGTGGTATCGTGTTGAAGCTGTACACGCCATCCAAGCTCTGTTTGACTGAATGCCCAGGCGTATCAAGGCCGTTATTAAAGCCTAGGCGGTTGTTCTGGGTACTGTTAGGATCTATGCACCGAAATTGCGTGAAAATGTAATCACATGTCAGTTCTAGTATAATATATTTGCCCAATGAATACGCGTTTATCATCTGCATTTCTTCTTGGTGTAGCAATTTTAATGGCCAGTAGTGTATATAGAGAACAAACGTGATCATGTCATGGTGTCGTCGGACACTCCTTACTAATCTTTGTCTGCGGTGAGCAGTCACCAGTTGCTAGTACTTATGTCATCGAGCCACTCACATATCTGAGAACGTATTCCGTATGTTCGAACTTTCATTCGCAGTCTGCAGTGTGGCACTCTGGCAGACGCTTTCCAGAGCTCTAACAATATGCAATAAACGTGAAACCTTTCATCCATAGTTCGCAGCACATAATACAAGAAAAGAGCAAGTTGTTTCGCGCGAGTGATGCTTTCTACATTAACCGACGGTGCGTTCACTGATCGCATCGGATTGGTAGTTGTCAGGAGGCGCTCTATTACTACCTGGGGCATCCTGGGTTTGTATGAGGACAAAGGAGACCATACAAGATGGAAAAACCTAGCGGCGTAGGAAGTGTGTGGAGAGAAACATGAGTGTGAACCCAGCAGTTTTTTATTACTCCATCTGAACTGGACAATAATTTGGGTGCTTCATCGTCTCAGACGTGGCTTGAATTTGCTAGTGATATTTCCTCTTGGTGCGGGTTGGTCAGGCAGGGAAAGCAAACAGCCTGCGCCGTACACACATCTGGAGAATACGCAGCTTCACACAGAGAATACCGACTTGGTAGGCGCTGATTGGCCGGAGAACTTGACATGTCTTTTCTGCCGCTCGATGCAGCCAGCGGCGTCTTCTACACTCCTGGAAATTGAAATAAGAACACCGTGAATTCATTGTCCCAGGAAGAGGAAACTTTATTGACACATTCCTGGGGTCAGATACATCACATGATCACACTGACAGAACCACAGGCACATAGACACAGGCAAGAGAGCATGCACAATGTCGGCACTAGTACAGTGTATATCCACCTTTCGCAGCAATGCAGACTGCTATTCTCCCATGGAGACGATCGTAGAGATGCTGGATGTGGTCCTGTGGAACGGCTTGCCATGCCATTTCCACCTGGCGCCTCAGTTGGACCAGCGTTCGTGCTGGACGTGCAGACCGCGTGAGACGACGCTTCATCCAGTCCCAAACATGCTCAATGGGGGACAGATCCGGAGATCTTGCTGGCCAGGGTAATTGACTTACACCTTCTAGAGCACGTTGGGTGGCACGGGATACATGCGGACGTGCATTGTCCTGTTGGAACAGCAAGTTCCCTTGCCGGTCTAGGAATGGTAGAACGATGGGTTCGATGACGGTTTGGATGTACCGTGCACTATTCAGTGTCCCCTCGACGATCACCAGTGGTGTACGGCCAGTGTAGGAGATCACTCCCCACACCATCATGCCGGGTGTTGGCCCTGTGTGCCTCGGTCGTATGCAGTCCTGATTGTGGCGCTCATCTGCACGGCGCCAAACACGCATACGACCATCATTGGCACCAAGGCAGAAGCGACTCTCATCGCTGAAGACGACACGTCTCCATTCGTCCCTCCATTCACGCCTGTCGCGACACCACTGGAGGCGGGCTGCACGATGTTGGGGCGTGAGCGGAAGACGGCCTAACGGTGTGCAGGACCGTAGCCCAGCTTCATGGAGACGGTTGCGAATGGTCCTCGCCGATACCCCAGGAGCAACAGTGTCCCTAATTTGCTGGGAAGTGGCGGTGCGGTCCCCTACGGCACTGCGTAGGATCCTACGGTCTTGGTGTGCATCCGTGCGTCGCTGCGGTCCGGTCCCAGGTCGACGGGCACGTTCACCTTCCGCCGACCACTGGCGACAACATCGATGTACTGTGGAGACCTCACGCCCCACGTGTTGAGCAATTCGGCGGTACGTCCACCCGGCCTCCCGCATGCCCACTATACGCCCTCGCTCAAAGTCCGTCAACTGCACATACGGTTCACGTCCACGCTGTCGCGGCATGCTACCAGTGTTAAAGACTGCGATGGAGCTCCGTATGCCACGGCAAACTGGCTGACACCGACGGCGGCGGTGCACAAATGCTGCGCAGCTAGCGCCATTCGACGGCCAACACCGCGGTTCCTGGTGTGTCCGCTGTGCCGTGCGTGTGATCATTGCTTGTACAGCCCTCTCGCAGTATCCGGAGCAAGTATGGTGGGTCTGACACACCGGTGTCAATGTGTTCTTTTTTCCATTTCCAGGAGTGTAGATTTGCGCCAGGCGATAGTTTCTCCCAGACTCCACTTCTGGAAGAGCAGAAGGCAGCGGCTGGCGGCCTCGGGCAGCACGCGATGGCAGATATGAGGGCGAGTGGTCTCGTAGAGAAGGTGGCGGTGTGTTGCGTGCCAAGGGCCCAGACCGTCACGCTGCGGCTCGGAGACGGCGTAAACTCCAAGTTCTCGTGTAGACGACTGGCGCACCGCAGGTGCCATGCACGGTCCTACCAAGTCAGTCACCTAGTCACCTGGACCGGTGGGTTAAATGCAACTCTCCGGCGCTGAATGTGCGGAAGGAGCTACGTTTCTGTGTCATGAAGAAACGTCTCGAACACTGAGTAGTGGGTCGAACTGCAGTAGCGTCCTGAGCGTTTGACGGTGTCCTGACTGTTGACTGGCGGAAGTTCGGTGTAGAAACGTCTGCTGACGATGAGGCAGGTCGCTGTCTGCGGCTTTTAGTGCTTTGGTCTCTGCTCTATGTCTATGGCAATGAGCACTTGCTGTGGTCTAGGCGTTTACAATATTTATTGATTTGTGGACAAAAGTTTTTTCTTAACCAGGGTTAACAATATCAATCTATAATTTTAATGGTCCATTCTTTTATCGTTTTTTACATGCGGAAGTGACCTGCAGTTATTTTTCCTGCCACTTGCTTCTTTCCGCTGGGCGAAAGATTCCGAATAAGTGCCAGTCAGGTAAGGGCTCACTGCTGAAGATTACTCTACGTAAAACGTAGTTCAGATTGCATCCGGACGTGACGATTTATTTGTTTTCAACTCTTTCTTCTCTTTTTGAACGTCAGAGATGCCTAATTCTACGTTCTTCATACGGGAGTTTGCACGGCTGTCAAACGGTGGTCTGTCAGTATGATTCACCTGTATGGATGACAGTGTAAACGCGAATTTTAAAACTTTTGTTTTCCTTTTCCTGTCTTATATTGCCACACTAGACTTGTGAAAGTGTGACCGAAGTAAAGCCTTCGACCACCTTAGGGATTTTACGCAGAATGAAATTTTTTTTATGATTCTCGGGAAGATCTTTCACTACTATATGACGGTGGAGATTGTACGAACATACATCACTTATCGATCTATTTATAGACGCACGAATGTCTACTAACTTTTGCCTGCCTAGATGGATTTATTAACTTTAGTAACGGTCGCGTCTATGTTGACTTCATGATCGCATCGCTAAGCCCTGTCTCTATACTGACACTGTCGATCATGTCAGACTAGTTTGGAGCTTCGAGGTACAAAATATCTCCCTCGGGTGTGGGTTGTTGAACAAGTTTCTCAAGACAGTTCTAGGAAAAAGCGTTAAGAAATACTTAGCAATCATTAAAAATAAAGGCGGTTTTCGTTGCGACGAGACCTTTCCACGAAATTTCAGTCATCGACTTCTTTCTGTGAAAGCGAGAGTGTTTTACTGTCGACAGCCAACATAGGAAGAAACGATCAGCTTAAAAAAAAAAATAGAGCTCGCACAGAAATATTTAAGTGTGCATTTTTCCCACGTGCTTTTAGAGAATGGAACGGTAGAGAAGTAGTGTGGAGGTTGTTCGAAGAACCCTCTGCCAGCTACTTAGCTGTGAATTTCAGAGCTGTCATGTAGGCGTAGAAGTAGATGAAGAGCGTCTGTTCGTACAACCTGCAGCGAAATAACCTGCATAACTTTTTGTTTTATGTTTTTAGGTTTTTCCATTATTAAAATTATGTCTGTTTCTTCTTTATGTTATTTATGTACTTCACAATACTTAACTTTTGTACCCTCGTCAGTCAATTCTACTGCTATTAGTAAGCAGTTCAGCTACTGAGTATGAAAATTTATCAGTGCAACTAATACTACTTGTTTTCCTCTGAGTATTTCTTGCAGACAGCTCTATATATTTTGAGAGAAGTTGTTCAAAATTATGGTCAGGAAATTTGACCTTGTCCACCTTCTGTTCTGTATACTGCGTCACATGTACAATACCAGATGGACGTACGTGCCCAAAACAGACCTTCGCTGCAATAATGAATGGCATTTCGTAAAATGGTAACTGTTGGTGCTTCATTTGATCATCAAAGCGAAGAACTGGTTAATAAAGTCACAGAAGTTCTATAAAATGTATAAGATTATGCAGGTCGGTGTGGCCGAGCGGTTGTAGGCGCTTCAGTGTGGTACCGCGCGACCACTAGATCGCAGGTTCGAATCCTGCCTCGGGCATGGATGTGTGTGATGTCCTTAGGTTAGTTAGGTTTAAGTAGTTCTAAGTTCTAGGGGATGATGACCTCAGATGTTAAGTAGCATAGTGCTCAGAGCCATTTGAACCATTTAAGATAATTTACAATTACACCTACCCTGTAGACGGTGCTTTTAACGCTGAATCAAACAAAATCGTCATGAAGAAAGATGTTAGCCAACATCATAATTCGACGCTTATTCCGAAAGAGGGGGGTGGAGTCTCATACTCGCCACTACCCTGCGAAATTTGGTTCGCTAAAAGTGTTAATATTCATACATGTGCCGGTACCAAATTTCTTAGCTAACAGATGGAGAGTAAAGCCGTTTGAAGACTAAGTGTCGCTAAAATTGCAAAGAATTGTAGAAAATTTCGTTAAATATAGAATACGTTTCAGTTGCTATCCCATGTTGACGGGCCTTGTGCCCTGACTAGCTGCAGATGAGATTCCAGTCCTCCGAAGGCGGACAGTCACGGGATGACCCTGTCTAACGCCAACAAGAAATCAAAAATGGATCGTGAGTCCGCAGGTGGAAACGACAAGCTACAGGAGACTGAGTGCAGCAATATAAAAAAATATCACAGGAAGACGGTCTTTCCCGAAAGTAGACGGAAGGAAACAAGACCCACGATTTTCACGCTCCTATAGTCGTAGTCTGCACAACAGACGTGCTAAGTGAAATACTGTCAATGTTGACAACACAATTCGATTTTGTATTGCATAAACTATGACGTTGCCAAAGTTGTTACAGTCTGTAGCCATTATTGTTCTCAAATAAATTGCATGGCACAGATACAGCAAATAATGTGTTCTGTTGAACTGCACGCGAGGCGCCTTGTCATGGTCTGCGCAGCTCGCCCCCATCGGGTCCTCCCTCAGGCATGGATGTGTGTTGTCCGTAGCGTAAGTTAGTTTAAGTTAGATTCAGTAGTGCGTAAGCTTAGGGACCGATGACCTCAACAGTTGGTCCCATAAGACCTTACCACAAATTTCCAATTTTTGACCTGCATGTACTCGGAAGTTATGCTAAAACGATGTAGTAAACACTGATGTACAAAAATTATTAGTATTTTTTTTAAATCCATATCTTATTGGTGTCATTATATATACGACTTCTCAACTCAACATCCCTTTCTCTTAAAACATATTAACAGTACAGGGATGAATGAGATATCGCTAGAAAGTTTTTTAACCGACGTCACACATCGCGCACCGCTTTTGTAGTAATACTAACTATTTGTGGAAATTACTTATTAACTGGATAATTTGTATGTATTATTTTCATTGATAATAACCTTCAGCACTGCGGTAATCCATTATCTCCGCTCGTCATAGAAGTTGAGGTTTCTAAACGAATATACTTTTCGAAACGCAAACGCATTAGTCATTGTGACCTTGAATTGTGATTTGCCTATTGCTACTACCACCTAACGTGCTTGCTCTGATTGAAAATGTTTGCCGAGTTAAAGTTATAGGTTATGTGGCCTTACTGACAGTCCATGAACTCTTTTCGTAGTGCAAGCTGGAACAAACAATGCGAATGCGAACTATATCTTTGGACACATGGGAATCTATGTACAAGGATATACCATTAATTCGTGATTATTATTTCACGTCGTTCGGTTCATTTTTAAAGATGTTTTCTCTTCATTCTCGCAGCTACTTTTACCCCAACGACTACTCGTATTCCAAATACAGTCTTTATTTAAAACTATAAAAATGTGAAGTTTCGCACTGGTCGCATGGTTATTGAAATACTACACATCAGTCGCAAGTTAGAAGTGGGGGTGACAGTAAGTTATATTTGGGGGTGATTGTCTCTATGCTGTTCATTTCTGGAACGCAACCTACGACCAGTTTAGAGACAGACGTGATGACACTTTCTGCAGGACCTGACCACCATTTTGCAGGACAACGCTCAAGCACGTACAGTGCAAGCTGTTACTGATTTGTTTGACTGATGGGGCTGCTAAGTGCTATACCACCTACTGCACTCCCCTGACTTAAGCCCTCGTAAGTTCAACTCGATTTCTAAACCGAAGGAAACACTTCACGGCATTCGCTTCAGAACTGATACAGATTCGTCGAGCAACAGACCACGCCGCTCGAACTATCAACACAACTGGCACTGCTAAGAGTATCCTACGACTTCCACATCGCTGGCAACGGGTTATACACAATGCCGGTGACGACTTTGAAGGTCAGTAAAACTTTGAAACACGTATCTATTTTGTACGAGCTGTAAATAAGTTGTTGCCACTATTAAAGTTCCAACCCTCGAGCATGAGCGGGTTCTGAATGTTATACATCTGCATCACGCAACATTGTTTCCAGATCTTCCAAGTACTTTTATTGAATTCAGAAACTTTACGCGTAGTGAAATTAATTTCACCGTTAAATGATTTTTAATAATAATACGAAGTCTATGTGTCAAAGCTTTCTTTTGTGATATAGCTTTTATTCTAAAGACATTTACCTGTGTTACGCTTTTTTTGAGCTTTTTCATCGATACATAACTTTCCGCCTCATTTTTTCCCATATATAACAAATTGTATGTAGTGTGCTTCTGAATATTGCTTTTTTGGATGGTCATGTAAAGTCCATGCCAGTGTTTGTGGTATTTTGTGCAATGTGTTGGTGAAATACGCACAGGAAATGGGATCTGCAGTTAATGCAACTGGCTTCGAACAATGAGGAAAGAGTTGTGTAACATATCATTTTATGGTCGTCTGTCTGTTCGTTACTCGACAGTAACGAACACATAGAAGACCAAGGAATGATATGTTACACAACTCTTTCCTCATTGGCGAAGAGTTCTCGGGCTTCCAGCCGGGTGGCGGTGTCTTCAAACTGCGACGTTTCGACGAGTGGCATACTCATCATCTTCTCCAGAAGATGATGATTATGCCACTCGTCGAAACGTCGCAGTTTGAAGACACCGCCACCCGGTTGGAAGCCCGAGAACTCTTCGCCAGCTGTATACGCCGGGAAAGCATACATTCACATCTTTCCTCATTGTTCGAAGTCAGTTGCCATAACCGTAGATCCCAGCTGCAGCTGAAGGGGGTTTTTCTTTGGCCTGAAGACGATGGACCGGACTCCTTTCGTCACCCTCCTAAATGGGTGGCGGTCATAATGAACTCGGCTGGTTTTAACGGCTTGTAAATTCCCCATGACAGCCGGTTCATTAGTTCTTTTTTTTTTTTTTTTTTTTTTTTTTTTTTTTTTTTTTTTTTTTTTTTTTTACAGTCGTTGCAGGAAAAGTTCTAAAAGACGTGTTAGCGAACAGGACCTTACAGAAGCTATATCAGTGGAAGCAGGAAACGGTCGATGAAAACGCCTACATTCTGCTTCTAGTTGTGATTGCCAGAAAAGCCTGTATGTTCAATAATTTCGTGGAAAGGCTTCGAGCTTGCTAAATCGAGGAGTCGGTCAGCAGTCTTCCTGGGCTGTAGAGGTCGTGTGCCGTTGTTGTTTTTGTAGTGCGTACCTGCAGTCGGGAGTGGGTGATCCTTCGTGATTAACCACGTTAATTAAAGCAGCAAGGAAGACTGAAAAAATCCAAAGTGTGCTCTCGGCCGCGGGCTGAAATTCTGCTTAGCTACTTCCTTGTTTTCCTGGGAGATCGTTACGGATTAGTGACAGTGGACTTGTTCGGTAAAAAGAGAGACGTTAGAGCAGTGGTCGTATACTATTTTGCTCAAGAGGCGATGCGACATTTGCTGTGGCTCCTTGGGCTGAAGATGTGCCAATTTTACTAGGGTTGTTCAATAATTTTTTCTCAGAACGTATTTATTGTTAAGAGTCAGAATTTAGTGACAATATACATTAACATTTTTTGTCCATATCCTATTTTTGTACGTAGTCTCCATCACGTTCTATGGCCGCACACCAACGTTGTGGAAGTGCATGTATTCGCTGCTTGTAAAAGCTCTTGTCCTGTAGGCGTAGCCATGTTTTCACTACGTGACTGACACTCTCGTCATCTTCAAAGTATGTTCTCCGCAGATAATCTTTAAGCTCCAACAATTCAGACGAAACGGCCTTTCTTTTAATCTTGTGGTCCACTGTGAGCATTCGTGGAACCCATCGTGAGCACTGCTTTGAATATCCGAGAGCCTCGATCATTGCAGACGCACTTCCAATGCTGATCGGCAACTGCAGAGCCATTGTCGAGTTGTGATGTGCCGGTAGGCACGAATAATGGCATACGCAGGATTCAGCATGTCTGGAGCAATGACTGTGACAGGATGTCCCCAGCGTGACTGATCATGGAGCTCTGTTTCTGCATTTCCTGAGGCTGTGAACTTTCTTTACCCATTGCACAACTGTACTCCTATCAACTGCAGCATCGCCATACACTGCACACAAACATTTATGGATGTTCACCAATGTTTCTGTTTCTGCGCACAAGATTTCATAAATAACACGCTTCTTGTAACATGGGTCGTATGCAGACGCCATTTTCACACTGTCCTACGGCTCTTCCATTTGCCAGAACGGTTCGAAACTTCACTAGGAGACAGAACTAACATCAAATGTGAAGCACAAACAAGGATGTTTGTCTACGTATATTAATGGCGTTTAAAAAAAAAGTGGGGAAATTACTTATTGAACAATCCTCTTATTATTAATTAGTAATTTACTTAATCTTATGTTACGAGACCCCACAGAATACCTACAATAAAGTCGTGATTAGCTGACCGCCAGCACCCAAGTACTGCTTATAAAAGTCGGCAGCATACGGAACACTTCGTGTCTACTGTTTTCCTTTTCAAATTGTAGCCACTCTTAGCGACCCAAAATTCGTGGCTCTGTAAATGCCTGGCGAAGTGTTGTCGCACTTTCCGTTTGAACTGATGATTAATTTATTAATAACAGTAATTGTCCCCCCCATGAACCATGGACCTTGCCGTTGGTGGGGAGGCTTGCGTGCCTCAGCGATACAGATAGCCGTACCGTAGGTGCAACCACAACGGAGGGGTATCTGTTGAGAGGCCAGACAAACATGTGGTTCCTTAAGAGGGGCAGCAGCCTTTTCAGTAGTTGCAAGGGCAACAGTCTGGATGATTGACTGATCTGGCCTTGTAACAATAACCAAAACGGCCTTGCTGTGCTGGTACTGCGAACGGCTGAAAGCAAGAGGAAACTACAGCCGTAATTTTTCCCGAGGGCATGCAGCTTTACTGTATGATTACATGATGATGGCGTCCTCTTGGGTAAAATATTCCGGAGGTAAAATAGTCCCCCATTCGGATCTCCGGGCGGGGACTACTCAAGAAGATGTCGTTATCAGGAGAAAGAAAACTGGCGTTCTACGGATCGGAGCGTGGAATGTCAGATCCCTTAATCGGGCAGGTAGGTTAGAAAATTTAAAAAGGGAAATGGATAGGTTGAAGTTAGATATAGTGGGAATTAGTGAATTTCGGTGGCAGGAGGAACAAGACTTCTGGTCAGGTGACTACAGGGTTATAAACACAAAATCAAATAGGGGTAATGCAGGAGTAGGTTTAATAATGAATAGGAAAATAGGAATGCGGGTAAGCTACTACAAACAGCATAGTGAACGCATTATTGTGGCCAAGATAGATACGAAGCCCACACCTACTACAGTAGTACAAGTTTATATGCCAACTAGCACTGCAGATGACGAAGAAATTGAAGAAATGTATGATGAAATAAAAGAAATTATTCAGATTGTGAAGGGAGACGAAAATTTAATAGTTATGGGTGACTGGAATTCGAGTGTAGGAAAAGGGAGAGAAGGAAACATAGTAGGTGAATATGGATTGGGGGATAGAAATGAAAGAGGAAGCCGCCTGGTAGAATTTTGCACAGAGCACAACATAATCATAACTAACACTTGGTTTAAGAATCATGAAAGAAGGTTGTATACATGGAAGAACCCTGGAGATACTAAAAGGTATCAGATAGATTATATAATGGTAAGACAGAGATTTAGGAACCAGGTTTTAAATTGTAAGACATTTCCAGGGGCAGATGTGGACTCTGACCACAATCTATTTATTGGTTATGACCTGTAGATTAAAACTGAAGAAACTGCAAAAAGGTGGGAATTTAAGGAGATGGGACCTGGATAAACTAAAAGAACCAGAGGTTGTACAGAGATTCAGGGAGAGCATAAGGGAGCAATTGACACGAATGGGGGACAAAAATACAGTAGAAGAAGAATGGGTAGCTTTGAGGGATGAAGTAGTGAAGGCAGCAGAAGATCAAGTAGGTAAAAAGACGAGGGCTAGTAGAAATCCTTGGGTAACAGAAGAAATATTGAATTTAATTGATGAAAGGAGAAAATATAAAAATGCAGTAAGTGAAACAGGCAAAAAGGAATACAAACGTTTCAAAAATGAGATCGACAGGAAGTGCAAAATGGCTAAGCAGGGATGGCTAGAGGACAAATGTAAGGATGTAGAGGCCTATCTCACTAGGGGTAAGATAGATACCGCCTACAGGAAAATTAAAGAGACCTTTGGAGATAAGAGAACGACTTGTATGAATATCAAGAGCTCAGATGGAAACCCAGTTCTAAGCAAAGAAGGGAAAGCAGAAAGGTGGAAGGAGTATATAGAGGGTCTATACAAGGGGGATGTACTTGAGGACAATATTATGGAAATGGAAGAGGATGTAGATGAAGATGAAATGGGAAATACGATACTGCGTGAAGAGTTTGACAGAGCACTGAAAGACCTGAGTCGAAACAAGGCCCCCGGAGTAGACAATATTCCATTCGAACTACTGACGGCCGTGGGAGAGCCAGTCCTGACAAAACTCTACCATCTGGTGAGCAAGATGTATGAAACAGGCGAAATACCCTCAGACTTCAAGAAGAATATAATAATTCCAATCCCAAAGAAAGCAGGTGTTGACAGATGTGAAAATTACCGAACTATCAGCTTAATAAGTCACAGCTGCAAAATACTAACACGAATTCTTTACAGACGAATGGAAAAACTAGTAGAAGCCAACCTCGGGGAAGATCAGTTTGGATTCCGTAGAAACACTGGAACACGTGAGGGAATACTGACCTTACGACATATCTTAGAAGAAAGATTAAGGAAAGGCAAACCTACGTTTCTAGCATTTGTAGACTTAGAGAAAGCTTTTGACAATGTTGACTGGAATACTCTCTTTCAAATTCTAAAGGTGGCAGGGGTAAAATACAGGGAGCGAAAGGCTATTTACAATTTGTACAGAAACCAGATGGCAGTTATAAGAGTCGAGGGACATGAGAGGGAAGCAGTGGTTGGGAAGGGAGTAAGACAGGGTTGTAGCCTCTCCCCGATGTTGTTTAATCTGTATATTGAGCAAGCAGTAAAGGAACCAAAAGAAAAATTCGGAGTAGGTATTAAAATTCATGGAGAAGAAATAAAAACTTTGAGGTTCGCCGATGACATTGTAATTCTGTCAGAGACAGCAAAGGACTTGGATAAGCAGTTGAACGGAATGGACAGTGTCTTGAAAGGAGGATATAAGATGAACATCAACAAAAGCAAAACAAGGATAATGGAATGTAGTCTAATTAAGTCAGGTGATGCTGAGGGAATTAGATTAGGAAATGAGGCACTTAAAGTAGTAAAGGAGTTTTGCTATTTGGGGAGCAAAACAACTGATGATGCTCGAAGTAGAGAGGATATAAAATGTAGGCTGGCAATGGCAAGGAAAGCGTTTCTGAAGAAGAGAAATTTGTTAACATCCAGTATTGATTTAAGTGTCAGGAAGTCATTTCTGAAAGTATTCGTATGGAGTGTAGCCATGTATGGAAGTGAAACATGGACGATAAATAGTTTTGACAAGAAGAGAATAGAAGCTTTCGAAATGTGGTGCTACAGAAGAATGCTGAAGATTAGATGGGTAGATCACATAACTAATGAGGAAGTATTGAATAGGATTGGGGAGAAGAGAAGTTTGTGGCACAACTTGACCAGAAGAAGGGATCGGTTGGTAGGACATGTTCTGAGGCATCAAGGGATCACCAATTTAGTTTTGGAGGGCAGCGTGGAGGGTAAAAATCGTAGGGGGAGACCAAGAGATGAATACACTAAGCAGATTCAGAAGGATGTAGGTTGCAGTAGGTACTGGGAGATGAAAAAGCTTGCACAGGATAGAGTAGCATGGAGAGCTGCATCAAACCAGTCTCAGGACTGAAGACCACAACAACAACAACAGTAATTGTACTTATATTTAAACGAATTATGCAAAATGAGAATGACCAGAAATTTTTAATAAATGTTTTTAATGTATTTTTTTTCTTTTACTCACTGTGTTGTTGTAAAACAGTTTCGTTTAGTTTCATATTCCATATCGCACATATGTACCGCATTTGAAGGTACTGTGTCTGTAATGGGCATTCACGAATCCATTTTACTTCTTTGTCAAAATTTATATCATAGCCGCTGATCGGATTGAATAGCACAGTCCCGTGAGTTGTCAGCGTGCATACTGGAAGAAAAACTGAAAGGCATTCCCCGTCTCTCACATCCTCTAAACCCACAACGGCTGCGCTGCTAACCCCCCTGCCTCTGAGGTAAGCGGTCAGATTTACCTAGCTCACAACCGAATTAGCTAACGCCAATTAAAATTAAGCACATCTTAAAATATTTGTGCTTCTGTAAGACCTTAGATGGGGTCTCCTGCTGAATAATGCCACACGATCAGTTTATTTCACTGTCTCTGTACCCAATTTTGTTCGTTACTGAGCAGAAAATCTGCAGTCTTAAGTATTTCTTCATGCCCGTTGACGTTTTCAGATTCGGCTCTTAGTTACTAGAGACATATTATTATGAAATAGGACTCAGAACCGAGGACATCACGAATACCTGATTCGAGCCGCATGCGGCCCACAGGCCGCAGTTTGACGACAACTGCCTCCGAGCACAGCATGGGAGCCCTTAGTTAACTGGACGTAGTGTTGGATGAAAGTGAAGGACTTGGGTACGGTAAATTCATGCTAAAAAATCTCGTATTTCCGTGGAACAATAAGAGTGATGGTTCTGTGTCAGCGTCCACCCCAATAGCTGAACGGTCAGCTTGATCGACTGCCGTCCTAAGGGGACCGGGTTCGATTTCCTGCTGGGTCGAAGATTTTCTCTGCTCAGGGACTGGGTGTTGTGTTGTCTTCATCAACATTTCATCCCCATCCGGCGCGCAGGTCGCCCAATGTGACGACGACTGTAATAACTAATAACACCTGCACCAAGGCGGCCGGACCTGCGCCGTAAGGGGCCTCCAGGCCAATGACGCCAAACGCTCAAAATCAAGTGGCTCTGAGCACTATGGGACTCAACTGCTGAGGTCATAAGTCCCCTAGAACTTAGAACTACTTAAACCTAACTAACCTAAGGACATCACACACATCCATGCCCGAGGCAGGATTCGAACCTGCGACCGTAGCGGTTGCGCGGTTCCAGACTGTAGCGACTAGAACCGCTCGGCCACACAGGCCGGCCCAAACGCTCATTTCGGTTTTTTCTGTGTGGGTCTTCCGCTCTCGACTTTGAACTATATTCCTGTTTTGTTGTGATGATTATCTGCTAGAGTTGCTAGCTGCCATTTGGGGGCGGTGTGCAAACTGTTAGCGGTGTACTTATTCCGCTACAGCGGTCGGATCTCGGAATCTTTCTGAAAGTAGTTGGATTGCTAAAGGGCTTTGATTATTGACAAAGGAGTAGCGAGAAGTTTAACCCTGTCTCGCGGGTCAGAGCGAGGCTACCGATCCTTATCTAAACTGGTTTTTACAGTGCTGCCGGTAGGGGTGGCCGAGCGTTTCTAGGCGCTACAGTCTGGAACCGCGCCACCACTACGGTCGCAGGTTCGAATCCTGCCTCGGGCACGGGTGTGTGTGATGTCCTTAGGTTAGTTAGGATTAATTAGTTCTAAGTTCTAGGGGACTGATGACCTCAGAAGTTAAGTCCCATAATACTCAGAGCCATTTGAATTTTACGGTGCTACAGGGTGAGTAATTAAACCGACTCCACCAATAAATATTTTCGGTTTATCTGCGTAGCGATGTCGTTTAGTTTGGCTCGCACATTGTAAGGAGCCGAGAGTGCCTGAATTCTGGCCGCGCCTTGGAAGATCCGTGAAAGTGAGACGATGCCTCGTTGGGTCAAGTGTTTCGACCGTGAGATACGCGTTGACTAGAGATTGTTTACATTCCAGAATAGGCCGTACTGTAAGACAATGGGGAAAGGTGCTTACCTTCTTCAGCGAATATCAGTAAAAGTTTATCCAAGAGGACGTAATGTTTTATTAATTTTAGGAATAATTCTTTTTTTATAATTCCTAATACTTTTACTCGTGCCAAAGTTGCTTATACGATATCTTATGCCCATTCCAGGGGTAATGCATTAGGTTTTCTTTCCCTTTTAACATTTTTTGTCAGATTCTGATTTATCTTGACAGATGAATTATTTATTAAAAATTTACTTGTACATAGTCATTTCCGGTAGAGCTGATACTGGATGGAATCAGATTTCCTGCCAACTAACACCGTTTAGTAGGGGTAATACACAGTCTTCAGTACGCCATCGGAGACGTCAGTATTTAATTTAATTTTAATTTCAACACTTTCATTGGTTTCAGACTGATTCTCATTTCGGACATACGTTTCAGACTGTATAAGGTATAATTTTCAGTAGAAATAGATAATGACACGCTGTGTGAGACTGGCATCTTATATAGAAATGCTAAATTACTGCCAACTAACACCGTTTAGTAGGGGTAATACGCAGTCTTCAGTACGCCATCGGAGACGTCAGTATTTAATTTAATTTTAATTTCAACACTCGCATTGGTTTCAGACTGATTCTCACTTCGGACGTATGTTTCAGACTGTATAAGGCATAATTTTCAGTAGAAATAGATACTGACACGCTGTGTGAGACTGGCATCTTATATAGAAATGCTAAATTATTGTACATTTCATTGTTTATCGTGTGCAATGATTTCTGTTTTCTCTTTCAGCCTGCACTAAAATGTGCTGTGTTACGATTCCGTATTTTATCATTCGGATTGGATTTTTCGATGACTGACGTTCGCTTGAGTTGACACCATTTCCAATCAAGAAGCCAAAACCGCGATGCCCTTTCTGTATTAATCAGATTTATGGATTCATTATTGGTTCGTGTGGCTTTAAGCTCTATTTGGGTTTACAGAATTCGAGTAAAAATACTCCCGCTAAAACGGTAGCGCCATTTAGTGTCATACGACTTTTTGGGGTTAATGAAAGATGCTTCAATGGCGCTTTTCGCAGCATTCAAATATTACTGCTTTTTGCTTGTGTATCGATGTTGCTTCCTGGTAATTACAATTCTGTATCCTGAGGTTGACCGATTCTCACTAGGCAATAAATGAACAGCGCCCTTAAGTCTTGTTGTTGTTGTTGTGGTCTTCAGTCCTGAGACTGGTTTGATGCAGCTCTCCATGCTACTCTATCCTGTGCAAGCTTTTTCATCTCCCAGTACCTACTGCAACCTACAGCCTTCTGAATCTGCTTAGTGTATTCATCTCTTGGTCTCCCTCTACGATTTTTACCCTCCACGCTGCCCTCCAATACTAAATTGGTGATCCCTTGATGCCTCAGAACATGTCCTACCAACCGATCCCTTCTTCTGGTCAAGTTGTGCCACAAACTTCTCCCCAATCCTATTCAATACTTCCTCATTAGTTATGTGATCTACCCATCTAATCTTCAGCATTCTTCTGTAGCACCACATTTCGAAAGCTTCTATTCTCTTCTTGTCCAAACTATTTATTGTCCATGTTTCACTTCCATACATGGCGACACTCCATACAAATACTTTCAGAAATGACTTCCTGACACTTAAATCAATACTGGATGTTAACAAATTTCTCTTCTTCAGAAACGCTTTCCTTGCCATTGCCAGCCTACATTTTATATCCTCTCTACTTCGACCATCATCAGTTATTTTGCTTCCCAAATAGCAAAACTCCTTTACTACTTTAAGTGCCTCATTTCCTAATCTAATTCCCTCAGCATCACCCGACTTAATTCGACTACATTCCATTATCATTGTTTTGCTTTTGTTGATGTTCATCTTATATCCTCCTTTCAAGACACTGTCCATTCCATTCAACTGCTCTTCCAAGTCCTTTGCTGTCTCTGACAGAATTACAATGTCATCAGCGAACCTCAAAGTTTTTATTTCTTCTCCATGAATTTTAATACCTACTCCGAATTTTTCTTTTGTTTCCTTTACTGCTTGCTCAATATACAGATTGAACAACATCGGGGAGAGGCTACAACCCTGTCTTACTCCCTTCCCAACCACTGCTTCCCTCTCATGTCCCTCGACTCTCATAACTGCCATCTGGTTTCTGTACAAATTGTAAATAGCCTTTCGCTCCCTGTATTTTACCCCTGCCACCTTTAGAATTTGAAAGAGAGTATTCCAGTCAACATTGTCAAAAGCTTTCTCTAAGTCTACAAATGCTAGAAACGTAGGTTTGCCTTTCCTTAATCTTTCTTCTAAGATAAGTCGTAAGGTCACTATTGCCTCACGTGTTCCAGTGTTTCTACGGAATCCAAACTGATCTTCCCCGAGGTCCGCTTCTACCAGTTTTTCCATTCGTCTGTAAAGAAATCGTGTTAGTATTTTGCAGCTGTGACTTATTAAGCTGATAGTTCGGTAATTTTCACATCTGTCAACACCTGTTTTCTTTGGGATTGGAATTATTATATTCTTCTTAAAGTCTGCGGGTATTTCGCCTGTTTCATACATCTTGCTCACCAGATGGTAGAGTTTTGTCAGGACTGGCTCTCCCACTGCCGTCAGTAGTTCCAATGGAATATTGTCTACTCCGGGGGCCTTGTTTCGACTCAGGTCTTTCAGTGCTCTGTCAAACTCTTCACGCAGTATCATATCTCCCATTTCATCTTCATCTACATCCTCTTCCATTTCCATAATATTGTCCTCAAGTACATCCCCCTTGTATAGACCCTCTATATACTCCTTCCACCTTTCTGCTTTCCCTTCTTTGCTTAGAACTGGGTTTCCATCTGAGCTCTTGATATTCATTCGTTCTCTTAACTCCAAAGGTCTCTTTAATTTTCCTGTAGGCGGTATCTATCTTACCCCTAGTGAGATAGGCCTCTACATCCTTACATTTGTCCTCTAGCCATCCCTGCTTAGCCATTTTGCACTTCCTGTCGATCTCATTTTTGAAACGTTTGTATTCCTTTTTGCCTGCTTCATTTACTGCAGTTTTATATTTTCTCCTTTCATCAATTAAATTCAATATTTCTTCTGTTACCCAAGGATTTCTACTAGCCCTTAAGTCTTACGAATCCAATTGTTATTATCGCCGATATACGGCGTTTGGAACCTACAAATAGTTACAATTCTTGTGCGAAAGGTGACCATTGGGGACGAGTAAAGAAAACCGTATAATTTTAGGCCGTTGAACCACAAGGGAGCTTCGCAGTCAACAATGTCGTACATCTTTGTAGTGTGTTTTAGTAACTTGCGAAAAACAGTTAGCGTTTCAACCATACTGCGTGTCATCCTAAAATTCGTGTATCATCAGTACGATTTAGTTTTGCATGTTCCCCGCCATTGTATTGTCATCTATAGTATTGCTAAAATGGAACTGGGAAACAAAAAGTCACTGACAGCATCGGCCATAGCGAACTATCATTCGGTAGCGCCGATTTACATCTTACGAAAGAGATGAGGACTCTCTATTTTACAACTACATAAAGAAGCAGTGGCACAGATCGTTAAGACGATGAGACAATGTGCCTTTTATTGCCCAAGACGACTGGTTTACGTTTTTACGCTGTCAGCTTTTTTCACTACACTGATAACGAAGTCTTTTGCATTCAGTGTTCATCACGTTTTCCCGGACTGTGAAAACAACGTAAAATGAATCTCGGACAGATGCAGTCGTATAACCGCAAAGACAATGGAATATTGAGAACGTGATAGCAGTAAAAAAACGAGTAAAACTTTCACAGCGCCCGCGTTCCGGTCCTGAAAACGTCCCTCGAGGCATAAAATATCATGCGTTAATAACGCAACAACTGTTTCACACAAGTCCGATCACTGGAGTCATAATTGTGGCCACCATAAGGGAGACTTGTTTCAGCCAATCACAACAAAGCTGCACTCACAGTTTTGCGAAGAAACTCGATGGCCGCACGCTACTTACGTCGCGATGTGATAAGAGTTTATTTGCTCCAGTAACTGCTGGCACCCCATTGGACAATAAGCCTGAAAATCAATAAAGTTCTTGTGATACCAGTGTTGTCCAATGTCACGACAGAACCAAATCTTTACGGTCTGTCACGTGATTCAAAGAAGATAAGCCGCCATCTTACGTTTCTGAAGTGAGCGGGGCTGCTAAGATGAGAGGCGTACGCGAGATATCCCAGAATACTGACGCGTACGTGCTACTCGCACAGGGACTGCGAGAGTGCCGTTCTGTGTTGCTGTGTTATTCGTCTGACGTCAAGGAAGGCACAAGTGGTATAAAAGTTACAGTCCGTAAGTACCTCCTGAGAACTTCTCCGTTCTCTGTTGTTTCATTAAAAACGAAAATACTACATTAAGTACATTCCAAGCATCGCAATCAGCAAGGCGAGACAATCACAGAAAACACAATGCACCAGTTTCCACATTTCCACATATTTTGCACCATTGATCTATTTCTTCTAGTTCTATCCACAGAAAAAATAGAAAGGATGAAATAAAAAAGCTTGTGACAATTCAAGCTACCGTTTATTGTGGATTTTCCATATCCTTTTAGTCCTGTCTGATATCAGTCTCATACATCTGAGCTGTATATCAGCCTAGGTCTCACTATTTCACGAAATAAAGATACTGATTTGCGTGAAGGGGGAGAAGCTTCACAATTAGGCAACAGAAATTATCCCTCAGATTTTCAGAACTAAAGAAGATACCCATCTTTACTCGACACTTTATCGTTCTAGTATGCAGTATCGTATTATTTACTTTCAAGACACCAAGCCATGTTTTACTGTAGATTCATCACGCGACCCTCGTTGTAACTGGTTGATGCTCTGTACTCAAGAGAGACAAGTGAAGAATTGGTCTGTTGATATTTCTTTTGTGAAATTATACGACTGTTCTGGCGGTTTTGAAGTCCTCCCATGATGTGGTCAACGCACGGGCTAGACTATTAGTTTGGCTCACTTCAGATAGATGACGTTTTTAGCTGTCTAAATTCTCATAAATCAAGTTGAAGTTCCTATGGGCTCTGAAATTCAATCACCAGAACCATCGTCATATACTCCAAATTCAGTGAAAAGTACGAGCCTCCGCTTGCCCCAAACCATTTCAAGTCCAATGAAAAGCTGAAGTTTGAATCAGCACTCGGCAAAATTATTCTGAGCTCGAGAACAGTATTACGTATTACGTAAGTTATTAGCAAAATTCATTAACATGCTTACATCAAGATTTAAAACACAAAATCCTTACGTTAAAGTTACAAAATACATAAGGTCACCTCGAAGAATTGCATCTTTCCATCTTCTGGACACCTGTTGGTGTATTCTTATGTTTTATTTTTTATTATTCACACTTTTATTAATGGCCTTTTTCGTAACTGACCACTTACAGTGAATGTAATAGTTAATTTATTTCTTCATTAGATGGAATGGGAAGATGAGGATTTAGGTAACTCACTCCGCCTTCGTGCTATGTGAAGCTGTCGATGATTTATGGCTGTGGCACATTTATAATTTATAAAATCGTCTGTAACTTCTGGAGTACGTACAGGACTTGAAATGTAACCTATTGTGTTTGCTGATGTCGTGAGCTTTCATTTGATGCTTCATATAATATGATCACTCCAATGGTTGACTTGTGATTAATTTCTGTTGTCCAATGTACTGTTCATAATTATGATAACTTTATCAGTACTTATTGTAGAACTATGCCCAAACTTGCAATGAACTGGTCTCATCACTGTGATTTTTGTTGTACATTTAGTTCCATTGTGTCACGTTCGTAATGTCTGTAACGTAGTATCGATGAAAATGCAGTATCCATCTTATTCACTGTAGTCATCATTGTGCCCTGCCTGTGTGGAGGGACCGGAGAAAATCCCGAGCCCACAGTTAACGCTGCCTCTGCCTGCTCCCTCTCTGTGAACCAACTACTCGTAATCTCACAAAGTTAGCTAAACTAATACAAAATATGACTTTATACAATACAATAATATTGCTGAGAACTCCAACTGCTCGACAACCATTAAGTGCTGCACCTGAAATAACGCCAACAAGCAGTAATAAAATCTTTCTCTTTTTGTGTGTTAGTGCTTGTTTAGTGAGGAAGCAAGGAATGAAATAATTTGACGATTTATCCATGTCCTGAAAGTCCACTTCGATCGACAGTCGACGGATTTATATCACTAGTTTGCTAAAGCAGTGATCAACCTGTCATTGCACGTTTCCAATACTTAAATCTTTTTCTTATATTCTAACAAATTTTGATTTGGTATCTCTGCAAAAGCACCCTTCAGCGTCTTCTATAGCTGCATAGTATAGCATTTTTTTCAATTTTTTAAAAAATTTAGTATCTATTTTGAAATCTACATCCGTGAGCGTACGCCACTTATTGTCGTTGCTTATGATGCTCATACTTATTAAATCTAGTAAGATTTATCGAGAAGAGCCGTTTTATAGGATACAAGGATATCGGATACCACTTGTTTTCTCTCTGTCTTTTGTACACTAATATCCTTTTCGGATATTCAGTGTTAGCGGAGAAGAAGAACGACAACACTATGCACAGAGGCGGTAATTTAATTTTATCATAACTTCGTTAAGAGAAGTGCCGGCCACAGTGGCCGAGCGGTTCTAGGCGCTACAGTCTGGAACCGCACGACCGCTACGGTCGCAGGTTCGAATCCTGCCTCGGGCATGGATGTGTGTGATGTCCTTAGGTTAGTTAGATTTAAGTAGTTCTAGGTTCTAGGGGACTGATGACCTCCGATGTTAAGTCCCATAGTGCTGAGAGCCTTAAGAGAAGTAAGCGATGATATGTTTGCTCTTAGAGTTGGAATCGTTAATTAAGACAAATCACCTACTGTAGTGGGTACTCTCAGTAATTGGAGCAGCATGTCTCACCATGATGATGGCGAAAACTCATCAATCATTTACAAGACACTGCAGAGGTTGATGGAGCGGGATCAAGGTGTGCCCACATCGGCAAAACAGAACGTTATACAGGTACTTGAAGGCATGGATACTGTATGAAAACCGGTAAATGTCATGATAGTAGGCAAACTAATGTTATTGCTCATTGGCAGCAGCACTACAGCATAAGTGAGGAGGCAGCTTTAGTCGGATATACTTCTCATGAAAAGAATGTAGGAAAATCAAATTTCCGTTGGCACCAGCAAGGTTGTTCAGAATAGTTATACCAGGAACAGCTACTGGGACCAGACAAAGCTAGAGGGAACAGACAAAGAGCTGATTAAATCAGTTTTTAGATACTCATAGAGTACAGAGATACGCAATGGTATGAACAGTTAACGGTAGATATTGATACTGTAACGAGATATTTACGTAAGGCTGTCATCAGTCCGAAGGCAAGTTTGAACAGCACAGTGATTACCACTGAGGCACAGAGCCAAACAACGCGGAACTGGAACTGGAATGTAAAATAAATGTACTACAGTAGGTAGATTTTGCCAAGATCTAATGTACGCCTTGGGACGAAAAAAAATAAAAAAAGGAAAAAAACAGAGATGGAGTAAATATAGCCAAAAATGGATAGATTACATTAACTTCGAAATTAGTGTATGAATTGTACTAATTCGCCTTACTTCACATAATTTGTTGTGAAAGTCGTACATCCGAACACGAAACAGATAATCTGTAATTCTGTATCCCTTTCCTAAACTGCTGTACAAAAAGCTGCGCTCTGTACTTCAGGTTTCATGTTCTAAAGGTTTGCAATAAATTACGTAATATAAGGGAAAAATATAAGATGTTCTTAGTTAATTCATGCTGTCATGCAGTCATCAATTGTACTTGCACACTTCCACACACACGCTCTTCTAACATACTTTACTATTTTCTTTTCGTGAGAAGTAAATCCGACTAAAGCCGCTGTGGTGCTGCTGCCATTGGCCGATAACATTTCTTTGCCCACTACCAAGACACTTACGGATTTTCGTACATTATCCATACATTCAAGTATCTGTATAATGTTCTATTTTCTAATGTGGGCACACGCATGCGCTACAAGAGAGGCGTTCTGCATCACGGAGTGGTTTATTGTTGAAGTTCCGAGAACATACATTTCCGGAAGAGTCAACAGATGTATTGCTTCCTCTTACGTATATCTCGTGAAAAGACCATGAAGACAATATTATAGAGATTGGAGCCTACGTGGAAGTTTACCGACAATCGTTCTTTCCGCGAAGTATTCTTAACTGCAACGAAAAGCTGTGAAGTGACAGCTGTACGCAAATTGTCCACCGCTCACCGCAATATGACTGACAGAGTGTAGATATAGATGTAGAAATACACCAACCCATACAGACCACCATGGGAAATGAAACCGAAAGCGGCCTTTGCAGAGGAACCGTCTCAGCATTCTCCTCTAATGATTAGAGAAACCACATTCCCGACAGGAATCTGAAATCGGGTTATCGGAAATGTAAGATCACCTCACGTTCACAGATCTTATAAGCTGTTTTCCAATTCGTTCGTCGAAGAAGCAATGAAGGAGTATTAGAATATTTCGGCAAAGGAATGAAATTTGAAAGAGAACAAAAGCGGGTACTAAGGTTCGCAAACGACAGTGCTCTTCTGTGTGGAATACTTGGAAGAAATGTTGAAAGGAGTGTGCAACATATTTAACAAAGAATATGGGTGAAGGATAAACAAAAACAAAGACAAAGGTAATGATCTAGTGGTAAGATGACCCAGTGGATAGCCAGTCAAAAACTAAACAAAGATCAAGCATGAAAGTAGGTAGAACGTGAACTGAACTGTGAAAAAAGAAACAAAATAGAAACAGTGAACGGTACAAGCTCAAGATGTGCAACATCGAGCGATCTTAATAACCGTGGCGTTGTGGTTATATAATCGCGGCGTTGAACTGCGGAGGGGTAGATCTCCCGAGTGCCTCATTTCTTTTTTCTTTTTCACAAAATTATGGACGGTTCGTCTGGTCATTGACGTGTGTGTTCCGTATATTCGAATTTGTGTTTGTGTCGTGGTAGAGTGTCCTTTTGCAACAGCGAAGTATAACGAAGGGACCTCTAGACGTGCATAGTTCCTATTTGTTCTATACGAGTACTACATGTTATGACTTTTGTGTTTCGTTTCGGAAGTTTTGGCTCTTGAATTCCTTTGTTGTAACATAGTTCACACCGTTTATTTGTTGTTCTCCATTCTGTGAGAGGTCTATGCGGCATCTTGTCTGCTCTCACTATTCATCTCATTCACTTGCAACGGTAATATATTCTTACCACATGACTCCTATTCTATAATCAATGTATAGTATGACAGTTGCCGAGACTACAGATCCAACCCGTCAATGAAACGACGGAAAGTTCATAATATTGTGAAAAAAATAAAAAATGAGGCACGAGGAAGATTTGAACAAGGATCTCCCGGTTTGGAGTCAAACTTCGTGACCACCCAACGACGACACATGGTTCTAGCCATTCTCCCGATGCTGCACATCTTGAGCTTGGATTGTTCACTGTTTGTATTCCCTTTCATTTGCACAGTTCAGTACAGCTACTTCGTGTGTTCATGTCTGATCTTTGCTTTGGACAGTTTATCCACTGGGCCTTTTTGCCACTAAATCTGAGGAGGATGCGAAGCTAGTTTCCCTTGTTAGCAGAGAATATAGCAACTTGCTTACAACAAAATTGGCAACAACACAGTAGCGGAAGAACTGCAATAAGTCTACTAACTAGGAAGCAAGATTACACTGGATGGATGAAGCAAGGAAGAGCCTGAAGTAGACTGGCACGGACTTAGAAAGCTATCTTCAATAAAAATGTTGTAGCAGTTACGTAATTCATTCATCGTGATCGATGTTTTTAGAAAGCCTGGGACAGTGTCATTACAGATTTAGCAATAAAACTTTACACCAGGTACTTTTTTTCTCATGCAAAGTACGTTAGAGACAATAGTAACTTCTGTGTATCTACTTACAGATATTGCGTCTCCGTCATTCAGCAGAATTCCTCACACGCAAACCATCACTCACAACGTTTGTTTTCATGGAAAAAATGTGATACAAAGATATTACAACAGTATAAAGTATTAATGTAAATACTTGCACTTGATAATGGGAAAAAATTCCTGAAATTCCTCGAGCTATACATGGGAAAAGAAGAAGGAAAAGAAAATGGAAACGAAAATGATGCAATACTGACTATATTAGAAACTGATATGGAAAAATGAGGAATACTCTTACGTCCGTGAAAAATATCGTCAGGAGGATGACACTTTACACATGTGAAATGGGGACCACAAGAAATCCATACAAAAACAATCTGGGTGGTTTTGAAATGTGGCACTATCGAAGAATGTTATAAATTAAATAGCGTGTATTAAAAACAAAAGATGCGGAAAGAATACCATTAGAAGAATAAGTGACAGGGTAGTGGGGAATTGACTGCTGCATCTAGGAACGGTTAACTTGGCACTGGAAAGACTAGCAGGATAGAAGGGGCAGAGCAAGAGCAGAATATGTCGTACTGGTTGTAGAGGATCTAGCTCGCAGCAGCAATTTAGAGACGGAAAGATTAGCACAAGATAGGAAAAGATTGAGGACAGCATCAAGCTTGCATAAACAATGATGACTTAAAAAGGCGAAGGAAAAAGTGTCCTGTGCAAGCATTTTGCTGTGTGTGAAAATTCCTTCTAATAGTTTGGCTATAACATAGCACTTTGATATACGTCGTGGGACCAAACAGCATGTTTTGTTCTAAATAAACATATGTTTTGATGTGGAGTCGTCCAGACAATAGTGGGTGCAAGGGTGACATAGTAACCAGTGTCAAGTTCTTACACATCGTAGTTCAATTAACTGTGTTAGAAATTAATAGTAGTAATCCACATGCCGGTCAAAATCGGCTTTAGTATCATCCTTGCAATCAGCCTAGCCGTGCTGGTATCACAGTAAGAACATGAAACAGTTATGCGACAGACAAATATTGACCTGCAATTAAAAGTTCCGCACTGTAAAGGATTTAACGTCACTATTTCACTCTAACAATATCACTGTTATATTTATGGATTCAAGTCATGATAAGTCACACAAGTACATCTTAGTACATACAATAACAATGAATAAGGCAGGTAAAGCGATTCCAACCAGTGGCAGTCATATTTCACACCTGGCCTACCTGCCCATAGTTTCGTATTTGTAATGTGCTCTACGCAGTTCGCCAGAGAACCATCTCATCTAATAACTTACAGAACTTGCAACGTGCAACTATGAAGCCCGACAACATGACTGTTCAGATATTCCACGACAGAATGTAAGCAGTCGGCCGACATTAGAATTTCAAGTTCGGAAATTCATTCACAGACTAACTGCACACAATTACGAAGATGCCCTTTGACGATCTGTCAAATTAAGGATAGATCCTGCTTCATCACCGCCAATAGAATGCGTTAGATAATCAATAAACGAAATAGTGCAGGTAGAAGATTCAAACGGAATCCAAAACTTGATTCTTACGAAAAACACAAGAAACTGTGGAACAAAGTGAATCAAAACGTTCTTTTGCATGGAGCAGTTTGAGTTCCGCAGCACTATGGGGGGAAAAAAGAAAAGAAAAAAAGATAAAAGGAACTGCATAGCATCGGGTTGGAAAAGAAAAAAACTGATACTACTTTTCAAGCCTCTGCAGCTAAATGAAGTGATGTTTCCTTCAATAGCAGTCACTTTTCAATTGCGATACATTATTAACTACAAGATAGTAACTGACAACACATGCGTTATTCTTGAAACACTATCCACGCGTGGTATGGGGGTAATCGTAAGAATGTCTTCTGCTGCATCAGGGAGGGGTGTATTGGGCATAGGGATGATAAAAACTATTGCCGTTATTTTTATTCCATTTCTTACATACATCTTCAGTTCCTCTCGGATTATTTGTACATACAACACAGAGTGGAAACAAAAGTTAATTCAACCAAAACCGTAGAATAACGCGAAATCACCAGCCAAATATAGGCGGTTTTGCATATTGCATAAAGAATCCAAGCCCTTGGACTACATTGTTCATGAATAGTTGACGGACCGCATTGAGACTTGCACTATCCGCGATAAATAGCGAACACGCTTCCGAGAAAACCATAGCGCAGTAACCAGATCGTTCAGAATGACATTAAACATGCCATGGGCAGTGAAGCGATCATTTTAAAACTGCTTAATTTTATCAAGAATTCAGATTCAGTGGAAACTCACTAATCTAGTATCTTCGGGACCTTGACGGTGTCGGACAACCGAAAATGCGGATTGGAGAGTGTCGTCTGAAAATAGCAAGGTACCAAGTGTGAGCTGCAAAGTAAACAATGGGTGACAAGCGTTTGATTGTTTATCACACGTTCTCTGTTCCCGTTAAAATAATAAGACATTTATAATACTGTGTAAAACAACATTTTAGAGAAAAAATGAAAAAAAAACTTTATTGCATACATCTTGTAATGAAATTTTAAGACTTCATGTTAAGTTTAGGACGGTGTGGATTAACACTATAGAACAGTACCTTTATATTACAGAACATACAGTATGTCTATATTTTGTTCACTTGAAATAAGCCCTAATGTTCTTTCGTTTTTCTACGTCCGATATTTTTCTTCAAAAACCCGTTACGTATGGTAATATTGTACAAGTTCTGCAGTGTTGCACGATTTACTGGTTTCAGCAAGTCTTATAAATATATCAAACACTGGGTGATCATAAAGTCAGTATAAATTTGAAAACTTAATATACCACTGAATAATGTAGATAGAGAGGTAAAAATTGACACACATGCTTGGAATGACATGGGGTTTTATTAGAACCAAAAAAATGCAAAAGTTCAAAAAACGTATGGTCAAACATGCTTCTCTTAAATATTTAAGCGTCTTCTGGATCAGAGAAGAAACGAGGAACAACACAGTTTTCATCAAACAAACAGGAACAGGCAACTCAGAATTTAGGTACTATGTTAGATATGGACAACGGCGTACTTCATGTCGGCACACATGGTTTGCTTTAAAAATAAAATAAGTGTCAACCTCAGTCCAACCAGAAAATGTTTTTGAATCACTGTTGCTTTTTCTTTCCCTGAAGCTACCGTATGAAAAGGCACAACCATGTTTGGGAATCTGAAAACCAAACATTTATCTAGAAGACATCCGAGCTGTGGTTCTCTAAGCGTGTGATGTAGCTCTCGAAAACAATATGTTTCCTACTGTGCTCATATGGTTGATCCAAAGTGCAACGCAAGCTACTAGAAAAACCCGCTAGTAATTTTCAAGGTAGTGAGATTTGGAAGGGAAGGACTGTAAGGGCTGCACTTATTGTGAGAGAGAGGGGAGGAGTGGGGAAGTGGGAGCTGATCAGGTACCATTCCATTAGTGTAATCGAAAAAGAGTAAATTTCATTATACCGTCCCATAAATGAAAGGGAGAGGTCCCTTCTGAAAATAATAAATGAACTCGACAGCAAATAGACAGCGGATTCTCACATAGGACGCATAGGACGCAAGTATTCATTAACTACAATCTTGCTACCGAAGGAATCAACAGTGTGATAGAAGACATACCGAAATGTGATAGCTCTCCTAAATTACGAGCGCCGATCGATTTTCACATACTGTGTAGGGACACAATGAGAAGAATGTAGTAGTGGTGGGAGATGAAACTACGTACACCGAAATATCAACTTTCCTACGAAGTCTTACCTACCCGTCACGGTTGACATATTAGTCAAGCAGGCTTGCCCCATATCAGTGAATAGTTTGCAATCGCAGTAGTTCCACTCGCCACAACGTGGAGGGTGCTCGAAGCTGGGGAATTTCACACAGCACCTAAACGAAAGCGAATGCGACGGGCTAGGTTTACGAGTATTTCATAACCAATCCAAGTGACGTAGAGAGTACTTATCGAGTACTTCGTCTGTGCGATCATGGGTTGGGGTTAGCGCTCAGTAAGCAAATACTACCGCTGACGCCGATAGGAGTTAACGCAAGACAATACGGGCTACCGAGCAACAGAATAAAAGCCAGCACGAAGTCCATAGGATTATCATCGATCCATAAAACGTGATCGTTGACTGAGGGTGCATATAAACTTTTGTGGCTACTAGGATTATGCATCAAATCATAACGAAAGAGACGTAATAGTGTGACGTTGATATCTGCAACGTTTTGATACAGAACGCATTTGTTGATAGTGACTCTATGAACAGTCGTGTCGGAGGGCACTAATTCACGGCAGTACGGAATGTATAGTGGTTGTATTAGCTATTTCTCTAACGGTGTCGTACATATAAACTTTAGCTGTACATAAAAGAAAATATTGTCAAAATACATTTTTAATTTGAAACTTGCAAAAGTCAGAAAGCTTGTTAGACAATTAAAATGAAGACACGTCAGAACTATAATTTGAATACTGTCTTTATTCTAAGGCAGGTACATGTTTGATGTAATAGACAGCTGATCCACAAAGAAAAAAATAGATAAATAAAAAATGGTTCAAATGGCTCTGAGCACTATGCGACTCAACTGCTGAGGTCATTAGTCGCCTAGAACTTAGAACTAATTAAACCTAACTAACCTAAGGACATCACACACATCCATGCCCGAGGCAGGATTCGAACCTGCGACCGTAGCGGTCGCTCGGTTCCAGACTGTAGCGCCCTAGATAAATAAAATTAATAGGTCTGTCAGTCTTATACAGCACCACATCCTCTTGCCTTGCACTTCAGAGAAACGACCGAGCAATGTAATCGACGCAATTACTTATTCATAATGTCTCCCTGTACTACTTATTCTCGCACTAGTTATTTTGCCCCTTTTAGTAGTAGGAAGGAACCGTGCGTACCTCTTCGCTGCTGGCAAATGGTTCCGGCACTAGGGACGGCCTGAAAGTGACAAGAATGTACTCATGACTCTCAGTAGCAGCAAATGGACAACTAGAGCTGTGACAGCAAATAACAACAGTAAATTCAGTACGACAATGTTGGCTTGAATATCATCCCAGGGGATCAGCCCTAAATCATAAACGTTTTCTTCATCTCTACCGAATGCACAGGTTTTTTTTTCGAGAACCGTAAATGTTGTGTTGTAAGTGGGACTGTTTAGTGTGTTTGACTGTGATGAGTTTGTGTGTAGAGTGGGGGTGTCGTGTTTATGTTGTAGGTAAGGACAGAATAGAAGGGGCAAGGTGAAACCTAGCGCCATCCCATTGCTCTCTCCTCTTGAAAAGCACTGGAGGAGCTGCCTGGGTTAAGGTTTCCGCAACCTATGGAGGGACAGCCATCAGCAGCGACACATGCGCTTACTGCGTAAGACACCAAGTGCTGGTTTGGAATTTGATCAGAAACTATATTTTCTCCTTCTCTCTCCTTACAGATTAGATACTGGTGATGAATTATTACATATAGGTCCCACCTTTTATGCAAAACACTGTTTTTTTTTGTTACCCACACTTGCTTCAGAACCTCCTTGCTTATAACCATTTTCCTCTACTATCTGTTTTAGTGTGTTCAGGTCCTGTGTGTAATTCTGTTTGTTTATGAACTCACATGCAACACTTTCCAGTCAGTATATATAGGACAAACATAAAGGAACTTTAAAACAAGTTACTCAGAACACCTCAGAGCCCTAAAAAGTAACAGCATCCATCACATTTGCTGACCACCTAAGAGCCCATTACAATCACTCAGTTACAATAGCAACAGATTTAAAAATACTGAAATCCAGCCTATACCACAAACTGACAGTAGAAGAGAAATCCCACACACAGTAGGCAATAACAGAAGGTAAACAAGTTTTAAATGAAAACACTACCTCTGTAAAGGCACATTATTTACCACATTAAAGGAACTTTACAGAAAAGGCAACAGAGGCCGCTAAAAGAGCTTACACACAAACACACACACACACACACACACACACACACACACACACGGAGAGAGAGAGAGAGAGAGAGAGAGAGAGAGAGAGAGAAAGAGAGAGAGAGAGAGAGATAGATAGAGAGATAGAGAGAGAGAGAGAGAGAAAGTAAAGAAAATTCAAATTAGGCACCAAAAGCTCTCTGAAACAAATGAACTCCGACGGGATTAGGAAACACAACAACACAGTCCTCAGAACGCAAAAGAAGAAGGATCATTTATAAAAAGAAGGAAGTAATAATAAATACGTGAGCAAAACATTTTGTCACACCAAAACCACGATTTTTTTTTTAAATCGAGGAATGTGTTATTCGTCCATGAAAATCACATTTACATCGTCTGGTTTGCAAATGACAATCTATCAGTGCAGGACACCATACAGATTGTCCTGCAAAACCACATAATGTAAAATCACGGTAAGAGGAAAAATGAACAAAAGATGCCTTTAGACCTCAGTTTGTTAGATCAGTTACAGCCTAAAATATGTTCACTCTTTATACTGTTCGCTAAACAAAACCCACTGATGATGGCACAGAAGTGCTGAAACAAGTTTGGGTAACAAGAAGAAACAGTGTTTTGCATAAAAGGTGGAACCTACATCCATTAATTTAACTACAAACACAGAAACAAAGACAAAAGCTACAGATCCAAAAGCTGGTGATGAAGTTTCTTTCCAGCACCAGTATTCCACTTATAACGCTGAGACGTGCTACTCAACAAGGCACTGTTAGGTAACGCTACGAACTTCACTGCCTGAGCGCGACTGCAAAATCAAACATAGGCAGGTAGAACTGAGCTCGACAGTCCAGAATACTGACTGAATTATCACACCGATGCAATGAGTGCTGACAGATCTGATAAACGCGCGCAAATAAGCTCAAATGGTTCAAATGGCTCTAAGGGCTATGGGACTTAATATGTGAGGTCATCAGTCCCCTAGACTTAACTACTTAAACCTAACTAACCTAAGGACAGCACACAAATCCATGCCCGAGTCAGAATTCGAACCTGCGACCGTAACTGAAGCGCCTAGGACCGCTCGGCCACAGCGACAGGCCAAATAAGCTCACACAACCAGATTTACTGTAACATAAGCACGGGCTCGGCCCTTTAAATAAGGAGACATACGGAGATCAGACATATTGAATCGTGTTGTCATCCTTTCCAGGTGTCTAGAACCAGTTTTAATGACATTCTACTGAGTTTCAGCTGATCGATGATGGACAGCCTGCTGCTTGCTTGCTGACTTCAACAGCGAGTCGCAGCCAGCCTGACGCATATCACAGCCATGGTTCGCCATTGCTATCTATGCTATCTACTGGGTCACCGCGGATGCGAAGACTGGTGTGCGGCAAGCCCTCCTCCACTACGGGTCATCGCAGGTGTTCTGCGAGCTGCGTGGCTCGTCAGGCCAGCCTCCTGACCGACTCGTGAGTATTTGCTGCAGTCCTGGTCGACTCATGGTAGATGACCGAGGTCTAGTCGTCACGACAATCGTCATCCTGCTGCACAGTCCACAGTCTCAACCCGATTGAGCTACGAGATACCTTTGAGAGTACTGAGATGGGAACCGCACTGTATTGAAAGACGGTTCGATGGCGATGCCCTTCTCTTTCTACCGCGGCCACGTCACTGACTTGCAGAGCGAAGTCACGACTCGGTGACAAGGCGCATTTACACCTGCGCACCTACTGTCGCAGTGAAGACATTTTTTAACTTTGAACACTTTGTACGATAAATAAATGTTATTGTAGATTTCTCTGTGTCATTGATGCCTCCTGGCCTGAATTGGACGACTCACTCACACTTCGTTCGTTACCTTGTTTGCAGTGCTATCCCAGCTCTAGGATCACAACACTATCGATCCATTCGTAGTGCGCTCTTACATGAACAGTGCTTAACACAAGCAATGAACGCTACATCATAGATCTCAGAAGTGTTGACACTTTAATAGCAAATTACTGTTTTGGTATCGTAGCAAGTTCTTCTTTGTCTGTTCCATCATGATGAAGTAGAACGTTGCTTGCACCACTTTTTTTCTTTTTCAATGGAGCTGATTCGGTTGCACTTTACTACTCTCTCCCTCTCCGTTTGTGGAAAACATTTCACATCTAGAAAGGTATCCAATGATTTCTGATCCAAACGAAGCCTTAAAATTAATTGTTTCCATCTACATGCCCTTTCCTACTCTTAGCGCAGAGCGGCTGTTTCGCTATTATTCATCTGAAGTGGTATGTGTGACGAGCGAGGTAATAATTTATTTCAGCTCAGAAGTGAGGTATACAATGAGAATGGAAAGAAACTGTCGCTGTTTGTCGCCGCGCCGACCATCGTGTAGCCATCACGAAAGCAAGGGAGTACATCGCTACCAATATCCGGTGCAGACGACATTCGGCTGTAAGAAAATGGGTTTCCGTGATGGCCGCTTGTCGGTGGACAATAAAAGCGAGAGGACACGGGAGGCGTCGCGGCGTGTCGCGACTAATGAACGCTGGTCGGCACCTTTCAGCCGCCACGACGACCCGTGTCCCCAAAATTGCCTCTCGCGGCTGTGCTCTGCCGTGCTGGGCCCCAGGTCCGGAAGTGGCGGCTGCCGGCAGGCTCAGACATATTTTCTCTCTCAAGTCGCGAGCTCAGAGCCGCCCCCTTTGTTTCACAGTGTCACTTTCAGGAACCTCGCTGCAGCTACGTCTCGATGATATTCGCCACCGCCGGAGTGACAATATTGCATACCTACGTTGAGACAATGAAAGGGCTCACAGCTCGTAGTTCTGTCGCTCCGGGGCAAATTCTTAAATGTAAGGAAGAGCCAACAGGAAAGGCAAGTGTAAAGAGATGTTACTCATATAAGGGCTTACTTATGGTCTGACTAAAATCATTTTGTGACTAACGTTCCAGTAAGCTGAGTGTTACGGGCTGGGCGTCAGCCAATCGTACTCGTTTCTCGGGCTCCACGCACTGACGGTGTTGCCTGTTCAGCGCGCACAAGCCCTGGCAGATGACGCGACCTGCAGTGGTTGTAAAGCAGGTGGAGCATGGGAAGGGGGAGAGAGGTAGGAGCGTAAAATATGCAATGAATTCTGCATTTTCTGTTGCGCTACTGTAAAAATATGTTAATGTAAATATGCCAAAATTATTTCTACTGCATAAGTTAGTCCTTCGGTAACACTATAGTTGACGTGAACAGTTTCAGATCCACGGCCTTTATCAAGAGATCACAGATGAACTGTTTGGTTAAGAAGCTCGATTGTTTAGCATCTTATTGTCTCGCGTCATAGTTTGCTTTTAATTGTCTTAGTTATTACGATGTTCCGAATGTAAGAGACCTACAGCGGATAATTCGGAGAGTACGCAGTGACGGAAGGACGGAAGACAGGTTATAATGTATGCATAATGTGTGTATATTACATCATGTCTCTTTCGATTTTCGAAGACAATATGGAAAGAATACTGAAGATGTGTCAGGGACGTGGTATAAGGTATAAGATCATGGATAGAATCGTCTAGCTACTCACGCAGCTACCCTCAGTCACTAAATTCTGTGACTGTTGCTCGAACCCAGTATACTATCAGCTATTTGTTCAACTCGTACTAGTGTGGTATTGCCACCGCCATTGTATATCAAGTAAATGTGTCAATGTTTCTTGCTTTAGGAATGTATTGTTATCCAATTTTATTTTGTAACGTCGAATATTATCGTATTCAGTTGCCCTCAAGTGAATTTAAACAATAAATGCAGCGTTTGAACTGGACCTTCGCTTCAATTTCAGCACTTCAATTTCTCTTAATTCTTTCTTCTCGAAAGACATTTTCAGGCTATTAAACATTCAGGGACTTCTCAGAATGTTCACTCAGCCTGTCCAGAATACTTTTCTTGTCTGTTAGCATATTTCCATCATTATCTTTAATAGATAACACCTCATTTCTGAGATAGTTCCTCTCATATTTCATCATCTGAAACATTTTTCTGTTGACAAATATTGTAGTTGCCCGCTCTGTTTCATTAATTATATCGGTTATAAATTTTCTTTTCTCTGTACTCAGAATCCTGTTTGTTTCTCTTTTTTATGTTCTTCACTGCCTTCTGCTTCCCTGCATAATCTCTATTCAGCTCTCTTTGTGGCCCTCGCAGTGACTTTTTTTCTCTCAGTGCTTCCTTAGGTGCTTCTGTTACATCGGTCTTCATATCTTCCCATTGATCATTAACTCTTCCTTCATCGCTGTGGCTTGATGCCAGGACTTCATATTTATTATGCATTCTGATATTATACTGGTGACACAACTCTCAATCCTTAAGCTACTCTACACTAGAGAATGTCTTGACACTGTTATTCTTCTTTCTTTTACAACACAGTTGTAATTGTAGTTTTCCGATTACTAGATAACGGTCAGTGTCTACATCAGCCTCTCGGTAAGAACTTACGTCACATATTTCTTGTACCTCTCATCTGTAATCATATGATCAATCTCATTCAAGGCATTACCATTTGGGAAAGTCGATGTCCCTTTGTGTATCCATTTGCGGGGCAAGGTCATCGACCTCCCACAACGTATTACCGTAGCGCAAACTGATTACACGCAGCCCATGTCATTTATTTTCGTTGGTGTACTCTCTTTCCCGCTTGGTGAACTATATACGTATGTATTCCAGCCCGACTTCAGCGTTGGTATCTCACAAAATGGTCTTAATATTTCTTGTCCAAAGCTTTCTACTTTCCTAGTTCATCATGAAACTCACTTTTCTCTTCGTCTTCGCTTACGTTTGTCGCTGCACATCCATCAACAAGTGTACCATCTCCATACTTATGCCTCATAATGACACATGATGTTCTCTTGCTTACAGCGCTGAAGCCCTTCATTTGTCTTACCAACCGATCACTTGCCACAAATCTTGTTCCATTTTGAAATGTTTTATTCCACTCGTAGCCCCCATGAAAGATATCTGATTATTTACACGTAAAAACCTTTCCCCACATAATTTAGTTCTTTGTAATGTAGTGACATTGTCTAAATATTTCTCCCACTCGTCCACTACAGTGCTGAAATATTTGCACGTAAAATCCTTTCCCCACATAATTTAGTTCTTTGTAATGTAGTGACATTGTCTAAATATTTCTCCCACTCGTCCACTACAGTGCTGAAAGCTCCTTGTCTACGTATATTTCTCGAATTCCATGTGCCAACTCGTAAACTAATTTTCACAGTGATTTTCGTCTTTTAGGGTTACATGCTACTGCAAGACAGAGTTATAAGATTTTTCGTAATGGTGAATGTGTCCTGGCCACGTTACGATGGGTTCACATGGTTAGACCAAAAGTAGCGATGTTGAGTATTGGCTCACAGATTTTCTCTCCTAGGAGGATCGGATCCACGGCCACTCTCGACCTCTCCTTCACCTACGGAATAAAATAAATACTGGATATGTAAGGAATGGAAAAACAGGCAAGACGGATCGTTGTGAGGCGCCCTTTGACTGACTCCTTTGCTGAACATTTCCGGCAAGGTTGCACTTTCTAGTAGCTATGCTACCATCTGTATAACTTTCACCTTCATTGAAGTGCACAAATTCTACCGCCCATACGGATAGTGCACTAAGAAAAAAAAAAAGATAAAAAAGTGACTCACCACAAAGGAATTATCCGAACGGGACGGAAATCTGTAAATGTGATGTACATGTACAGACAAACATACGATTACTATTTATTCAAGAGAAAAAGCTTCACTAATGGAGAAACTGAGTGATGCGTTTGTCCACCTCTGGACATTATACAAACCGTCATTCGGCCTGGCATTGATTTATAGAGTTGTTGGATATGCTCCTGAGGGATATCGTACCAAATTCTGTCCAACTGTCGTGTTAGCTCGTCAAAATCCAGAACAAGTTGGAGAGCCCTGCTGATAATCGTCCAAACGTTCTCAGTTGTTGAGGGATGCGACGACCATGCTGGCCTACGTAGGGTTTGGCAAGCACGAAGACAAATAGAAGGCAGGATGGCTTGACATGAAGGGCAACGAAAGAGGCCGTAGAATATCGTCGAAGTAGCGTTGTGTTGTAAGGGTGCCGTGGATGACAACCAAGAGATGCTGCTGTGAAAGGACATGGCACCCCAGACAATCACTCCTCGTTGTCGGGCTGTACAACAGGTGACCGTCAGGCTGGTATTCTCCACTGTCTGGGCCGTGTCCAGACACGTCTTCGCTGGTCATCAGGGCTCTATTGAAAGCGGAACTCGTCAGTGAAGACAATTCTACTCCAGTCAGTGAGATTCCAGGCCGAAGAGGACTGTGGAGAAGTCCCGGACAGTGGTGGGATACCATTCCAACCTATGGCCCGTCATACGGCACGAGAAGCAGGAGTAACGGTATGGGAGTGCCATATCTTTTCATAGCAGGACGCCTTTGGTTGTCATCAGCGACACACTTACAGCACAGCGGTACGTGACGATATTCTATGTCCTGTTTTGTCACTCTTGATAACAAGTAAGCCTGGGTTTACATTTCAGCAAGGTAACGGCCGCCTGCACACAGTGAGATTTCTACTGCTTGTCTCCGTGCTTGTCAAAACTTACCCTGGTCAGCAGGGTCGCCGGATGTCTCCCCAATACAGAAGGTTTGGAGCATTATGGGCAGGGCCCTCCAACCAACTCGGGGTTTCGAGTATCTAACGCGCCAAATGGACAGAATTACGGCACGATATCCCTAAGGAGGATATCCAACAATCAGTGTCAAGGCTAATAACTGCCTTCATAAGAGCTAGAGATGGACCAACGAGTTAATGTCTTGCTCAATTTAAGAAGTTCTTTCTCTTGAGTGAATCATCCAATTTTTCTGAAACTGCAATCAATTCTTTTGTCTGTACATGTACGTCCCATATATCGATTTCCGCCTCATTCGGATGATTTCTTCGTGGTGCATCGTTTTGTTTTTTGTCTTAGAGTGTATATCATAGGCGACGTAATCATCACCAAGAAGCTGCAGACCAGTCCAGACGTGCACGCCTGTACAGCGATGTGCGGAAGACGGGCGAGCGCAGGCAGCCACGGTCCAGCTCGGTGCGGCCAGATATTAATATCCCGGGAAGGGTTGGCCGGCTCGCTGGCCTCTCACAGCCCCTGTTTGGTTACTGACGAGACCGCTCCGACTTCTTCGAGAACACTTCAGACCCAGCTCCTCTTTCGATACCCTCAAGATGCCAACTTTGGATAAATATTAACAGAGACTTCCGTTGGCACTTCAGAAGTTCAGTGGAAGGAACTGACGTCTTCTTAGGTTCAAATCTTTGGTTATTGCGTCCTCCCTAGCCTCGCCAGTGATTATTTTGTTCTTATCCTTAGACAGAGTAGCTGAAGAGAATTTATTGTACTGGTGACTGTCAATCCTGTAGTTACTTCACAGAAACGTACCGTTTATCTCTATCTCAACCAGAAAATACCTGTCTGGAAACCGATAGAGAAATTAAAACTATATTCGCAGGGGAAAAATGTGTATTTTTTAGTGACTACAATTATTTCAAATTGTGCAGCAGAGAATCTTTGTGATTATAGCATATATGTAAATAAAAGTCCCACCACCTGCACTCATTTAATTTGTACTTTGACGATTTCAGCTGTATAACCATAAAATAGGCTGTTTCCATAATGCATGCTGCACATATCGTAATATCTAGCGTTATCACATGCCAGTCACAGCCTTCAAGTACCCAGTCGTGCATCCCAGGAAAAACTTAAAGTGAAACCACCAAAATCTACACATGGGTGTACGAGGTGGCAGTCTGAGATGAATCGGAAGAACCACAAGCAAACGTAATTATTCAGTGAAACAGGCTTCAGTGTACACGTTGTGATCTCTTGATCAGTCGTGAGATACTCTTATGACTTTTCTGTGACGGTGTACCTAAAATATGAATTCGTCAGACTGTCATCTACAACTGCAACCCAAGCACTAATCTTAAAGCACTGCTGGGCCCTTACTGATACTGCGCCATACGAGTTTTCATCGGTTCATAAATGTTGGATGCGAAAATGTGCTGCTGTTCCACTTCTTTAAAGCGTTACTTTATGTGTTTATAAGACTGGAAAAGTAAACGAGTGATTGGCTGTCTGAGCAACAAATCATCTGGCAAAAAACGCAAAGATAATCAATGACAAAAACTGTAAGACTCTGTTGTATTCTGCTTGGAAACGCGTTTTGCAACAGCCATCCAGTATCGCGTCCATCCTAGTGGCCGTACATAATTGCCTCAGCTAACCCACAAGTACTATTTGTGAAACGTTTCATGTGCACCACTGTCAGATCTGAACATGTCTCCATAGCAACACGTCAACTCTGAATGACACAATCAGTGCACCTTCAGAATTACTTCTATAGGTAACATCACTAGATTGTTTAGCAATTTTAATTAATGGTTTTAGCTTTCAGTCTGAAAGGAGTCTGATTCATTTCTTTCTTCTTTTGGTGAGATCTTTTTCTCGTCTACTTATAAATTTAATATGATTGTTCCCTCTCTCTCCGTGATCTACATGAAGCAACGACAAAATCGACTGTGGTGACGCTATGCTCTTTGAGCGGCCACATGGCACTCTGTGGCAAAGAGAACTGCGGCCTGTTTTTCCTGTGTTAGCATTCTACTCTGTCTGCTGGGTCACGTGGCACCTGGTAGTTGAATAAGATATGGCGGTCTCGTGAGCTGGCGACTATCTGGCCAAATATCTATACAGCCTATACAGTTGCCTATTTCTGATGCTTATTTCTTCCAAATCTATTCACAAGCATTTTTAAAGGTTCACTGATAGCAGCTTGTTCGTACATGAGTGTCTTTCATTGGTGATGTGGGTCATATATGAGAATATTTTGCATAGGAGACTATTTTCTTTCTGTTTTAACTTTTATTAAATATTTTTGTAGTTCGCAGATAACATTTCCCTAGTGAACAGTGATTACTTTTCGTTTTCATTTCTGGAAAATGTCTTTTTGTGACGATCAATTTATCACGTGCAGCTTTTCCCCTTTCTTAATAGTCAAACAGCTATTAAATCATCTTCAATATTTCAACACCATCTGATTCGTGTTGGGAGCTTGTGGCTCTACTGAGTATTACGTGCCTTAACAACTTGTAACAAATATCCATTCTCTGTTGTGCATTTAATGGTGCTCTTTAACACTCGCTACGACTGGAATATCGTCTCGTCGTTTACGAGAGGCTGCTGTTAAGTAAACCTAGCAGCATGGAGTATTAGCCTCAGAATGAGAAAGGTAAGACAGGTAACGTTTCATCCAGTAAATAAGTAGGTAAGTAGAGGCGTAAGTTATTGGATTTTACTTCGATACGTGTTGAACGTCCACTTTCACTCGCAATGCAAAACAAATGAGTTACCGTATGCTAAATCCACACGTCAAATTTTTAAAAGTATATCTGGTACGCTTAGTATCTGGTACGCTTTGTAACTGCCAACTGTATATTAACAGAACTTCAGACTATTCTCTGATGACGCAGTTATCTGTAATGAAATGCTGCCTTAAATGAGCTGCAGAAATATGCGATCTGATCTGAAAAGACTTCGAAGTGGCTGCATTAAATCTACATAAATATAAAAATACGCATTTAACAAATCAAAAATCCGTAACATCTTATGAATAGAATATCAAAGCTTCACAATTCATATCGGTCATCTCAATCAGACAGAGGGCTGCAAAAATTTGTAGTGATATGAAACGAAATATCCACATACCCACCTGCTGCTGAAATGTGTGAGATCCACACTAATCATGACTAACAGGGTAAATTGAACATACCCAAGGAAGGGCAGGATCAATGGACACAGATTTGTTTCACTCACGAGAATGGTTAGGAACCTGAACTGGAAGCTATTGAAGACAGAGGCAAATTATCCAATGTAAACCTACTTACAAGAATTCAAGAAGCAGTTTTATGAGAAGAATCTAGTAATATTCGCTCCCACGTATTACAGTACACACAGAAGCACTTCGGCAACCTGCCGAACTACGCACTTGACTGGAACTCTAACAACGATACCATACTAAGCACCCTCTGCCGTGTACTTCACAACGGTTTGCATATGATGTATGTAGATTTACGCATGTACACACACTCACACACATACACACACATACACACAATAGAAACTTCGGGTAAATTATAAGCCACACATGGGACTGCAGAGGTTTGTTTATTTTTCAAGAGAACTACCGAAATTTACAGCGGTATATCTTTTACACTGTGCGCTTTGCACGTTGCACATCGCGAGTCACAAGTTAGAGAAATTTATCATGATCTAATTTTCAAATTTACCCAACCATTATATATGTCAAGAAGAGTAATGATCAAAATTTAAAGGATAATAATTCAATACAAAATTATTCAGCAATGAAATCATTTGTTCATATAGTAAATAAGTTTTACTTACTAGTTTTTGGTACAAAATGGAACAACGCGTTTTGTATAAAAGAATGAAGACTTAGGTAGGACTGGAGTTACCACTATTGTAGGCAAGTGAATATCAATTTATTTCTAATGAAAATTTATATTCTGTAATATTAATTGTTAAAATATTCATCACGCAAAATTTAACGTGGGAAGACTGTATTTTAGGAAACTATTTATGCAAATATGTTTGATTTTTACTGAGTGTAATGTCACCAATAAATAATTTTGTAAAAGTTTTTCTCCGTCGTAAATTACCTAAAAATGTTAATTGTAAAAATACTATACATACTATTAAGTGTTACTTTTCTACAGGGTCATTTTTTCCACCGTGTACAGACTCCAGGGATTCATTGATGAGAGAACACGGAACAGAAAAGGTTTAATGAACTTCTGTCCGGAAATGCATGGTTTCCATGTAAGAGACCATTTATTCAATCATACACTGTTGCAGAAACTGCGGTCTAATACATGCTGTACCATGTAGCCATAGTTACAGTATGTACTAAAAATGGTTTCCATGTGCCTCAACGCATGCACATGTACGAGCCATAGCATGTTCTGTCTCACGCGTTCACTTTGCCCAGACTGCACCCGAACGGTGTCAAAGGCAGCACGTATACACTGCTCCAGTGTCTCCACATCTGGAATGGGTTCTGGATATGCGTTACTTTCGAGATGACCCCATAACCAGAAATCGCACGGGTTGAGATCCGTGAACGAGCAGGCGATGCGATTCGACCCCCTTGTCCGATTCATAGACCAGGGAAGACACGATTGAGATGCGTCCGAACGTTAAGTGCGAAGTGGGCTGGCGTATGCCGCTCCGCATAAAGGCGGCCTCATCTGTGAGTCGGCTGGATGACAGAAATTCCGGCATCGTGGTCATCTGGTGAAGAAACAAAACTGCTCCCGATGTGGAAAGTCTGTCGTTAGTAAAGGCAGTAACAATTTTCATGTTCACACTGCTTACCCCGTACTGATGGGCCAACTGCTTGATACTGACACGCGGTCGCCGTCCACGGTGTTAATCAAATTTTCCTCCAGGTCTGATGCCCGAACATTTCGGGTACATCCTTCATGGTTTCCAGCTTCCTGAAAAGGCTCTGCCTCAGACAAACGGCCAAACTCTGTTGAAAACATTGAGTGCTGTGGTTGTTGTCGGCGGAGATCGGTTTCCTGGTACAACCTTGTTGCCCGCCGCCAGTTGCCATTTGCCTTTCCGTAAGTAAACACCATGTCGGCAAGCACTCGATTCGATTGTGGAACTATTGTGTACAACTCTTTATCACATCCACTACAAGGTGAGTCAGCAAGAGAAGTGGGTTGGACACCACATTAGCAATAACTGTGCAGGAAAGGGTGCTAGTTCATGACGTATGAGGAACAATACCACCATCTATGAGGAAACCATGTATAATGTAACTGTGGCTGAATGGTACAGCACGTATTATACCGCAGTATCTGGAACAAAGTATGCGTGAATAAATGGTCTCTGGCATGGAAATCATGCATTTCCAGACATAGGCTCATTAGACATTCTTTGTTTCGTATCCTCTAATCGACCAATCCCTACAGTTTGTACATGGTGAAAAAAATCACCCTTTATATGAGGTTCAGAGCTAGGTCAAAGTGGTAAGTACGTGTTAGTAATGCCAGATCAAGAGTGAGTAAGTTCACGTTACAAGTGATGAATTACTTCGAATGAATACATGAAGATGGTTGTAAGTGTATCTGTGCTAGATATTTCTATTTCACGGAGTGTTGTTAGAGATTTCAACTTTATAAAAAAAAGCAAACAAAAGTGAACAACACTGAACATCATCTATGAATTCTTCAATGTAAGCATTCATAATAAAAGAAATTCCGTTGTAAGCGTAATGTTTCCTGCATTAAGAATTCTATGATTTGCAAAAGCTCCTCATTCAGTTGTGGTCAAAAATGCGGTTATAATTAGAATTTTGGGTTAAATTTCTGTGTATCAGAGAGAGCAGGAACATTATAAGTGGTGGAGGTGTGCTGGTAAAACCACTTGGAAGTGGCAGTCTGACGCCATTCTTTTTTATTTTTCAGATAATACAAGAGAATAAAATAATTTAACTATAGAATTTTTTGTATTTGTGCACTTGAATTAAACAAAAATATGGACACTACAGTGAGTGGACTCGGTGTTGTGGAACATATTATTTGTTGTCTTACTAAAATCGAAAAGCACTGAAAATCATTATAGCTTTGTTCCGTTTCGTAAAGCGAAAACGTTTGGTGAAAAATATTGCGTTTGAGTGCTCATTTTTTTATTTTCTTAGAGACTGAAGACGAGTGTCAGTGATCAGTGCAGATATTAAGTGAGCCAATGTTGAGGTCATAGTGAGAAATTATTTGCATTTTTCCTCAAAGATTTGGAAGTTCGTTTTCATGAAGTGTGGTGTGGGAATAGTTTATGAGGAAAATGTATTTTTATCCAAGTCTAAAAAACACCAAAACGCAATATAATAGAAAAAACAATCTAAATGTATTAGCAGAGAATTTCACACTTATTGTTTCATTATTCTGCAGCCAGAATGGCACGCTCATTTGCTGTAAACAAACCTTCCACGTCACAGGGTTCACCCAGATTATCGCAAACCAACAAATGTTCAGAATCATGCCTTGCCCCACATCCACAAAATTCATCATTAATGATACATCACGTCTTAAAATTAGTCTTGTATCTTATCACACATGTTCTCAATCTGTTGACTGTCTGATGATAGCTTCTGAGAGAACTGAGAAGAAATGATGACGAAATTGACAAACAAATTTCACCAAATAAACTGGGAAATGAATAGTAAGAAAACAGAAAACAAAGCCACGGAAAACTGGGTAATAAAATTTATGGCCTGGACCTAATCAAAACTATGGCAAAGACAAGGTATTGTGGAACATAGTATTTGCTGCCCTACACAAAATGAAGAAGATAACCACTGACAAAGGAACTGAGAAGTCTGGTAGCAGAAACAACACAGAATTTCGCAAGTAACCAGCAACCTGAAAAATTCAATTTGCAGAAGTAGAGCTGAAAGTAATAAATTAAAACGCACTGTCTACAGCGAAAACAGTTCAGTGCTCAGTATTGGATAATACTATTGAAAATGGTGAAATACAGAGGTCCAAAGGAACAGAGCTTCAAAGAATTTTGAAATTAATAATGGATGTAACAAAATGTAAGGATAATAAGGATAATAAATTATGATCAAAATTTGTTGATGTAAAAGAAAGCATAAAAAATAAATTAGAATTGTGTAAACTATAATAATAATGACAAATTTTCTGTAATTGAGGCGTTCATGGCTACATATTGGTAAGTTACGCAGAGATCAATGTTTTATGCACATTTCCTATCTGCCAGGAAAGGAAAGCTGCTGGTAGATTAGTATCTGAAGAAATCAAGAGATAACTGCATACATTCTTGGTATGTACTGCAGAAAGACACAGCACGTCATTTTCGTGCTTTAATATGGTAAGTCACAGAAAGATTGCCAAATTAAGGATCAAACAGCACGAGTTGCTGAATGAAAAGGTGCTTTGTGGAACTGATATAAAAACCAGTTGTTTTGAGAGTAAATCGTCTAGAGATGAAAGTGCTGTAGATAGAGATTCTGAACCGAATCCATGTGATACTGCATCATCTTCGAAGTAATAACAACAACGTATAATTGTCTTGCATGTTATATTATAGCATGTGACAATGTGCTTTATCACAACAGTGCAGTACGTCTAGTACTTCTAAATAATACTCTTATTTAATGAGATAATGAACTATCTGACAATTTCTAAGATATTTATCTGGAGTCTATCAACGGCAAACGATAGTCATAGTTTCTATGGGCATTACTAGGTGCCTATGATACGAATTACTGCTATGGATTCCCATTATTTAGCTGCTAAATTGCTGTTTGTTCAGTGTTGTGTCCTATGAATTATGAACGTAACACCAAAATAACGTAGGCGTATTTCTCTGCAGCACAAGAAAGTGTCTGACATCATGGACCTGCTTCCCTATGTGTCTGCATTCCTTCATGGGTGTTACTATCCCTGAGTCAGTACCAAGCCACAGAGCACGATTAAGTGATGGTAGTATGTTAGATCATGCTGAGAGCGGAATAAATTGTGATCAGTGAAGTCAAACATTGGGACTGGAAGTTTGACAAGTTGCAAAATAATATGCATTCCTTGCACTTAATGTTGGTTTTCATTACATGCAGCAAATAAAAATGTTCAACTTCATGTGAGAAGCATATCTTCATGCTTGTAGCACCTTTAGAACAATAAATGTACTTCTTATGTCCATTACGAAATACAGTAAAAATGTATAAGAAACTTCTAGAACCACAATATGTTTTAGCTACAAAAGTTATGTTAATAGCTGTGGTGGCATATGGGCAGATAATCCTACAAGAAGCAATCCTGGGAAAAGTAAATTGCATGCTGTAGATTTTATTGAACATCGTTGTGGTCAGTTTGTTCCTGAAATAAGTGGTATGTTTAATATTATCTGATAAAAGTGTTTTTAGATGGGAAAGAACTGTTATGGAATAAATTCAAATGCAAGTTCATAATTGCCATGCAAAGAATTTGAGAAGGAATTTTTGAGTAAATTTTAATCTGTGTCAGAAGAGACATGAACAAAAATAGAAATTTTAAAGGGGCCACATTCAAGTGAGGGAATCCTGCGAAAGACGGCCAGCTAGGTTAGTTCATTTGGATAAATCTTTGACGAATAAACTCAAATTGATGAATTAACAGGGAGATTAACAGGGAAGAAGAATGTTAGCCAAAGTTTGAAACATGATCGTTATCTGTATAGCGAATGGAACAACCGTAAAAGGGATAATTGTGGCAGAAGGGATGGTAGTAATTATGATAATGAATAACAGTGGGCTTAAACAGAAGAGATTTTAATCAGAATGAAAAAGGTAGGAAAGAGAACAAAAAATTGGAGAACAGAACAGATCGTACTAAGGAAATAATAGATTACAAGATAACAGAGAAAATGTGCAGGGAAACTAATTATCATCCCATTGGGAACTCATCAGTTTGGAGTGAGGTAGGTAAATTAAAACTGAGCTAATAAATTTTTAAAGAAGGGTCTGAAGAGAGAGAGTGTCTTACATTTTGTGAGGAGTTTAACAGGAAGGCTCACTGATGAATAGACTGTATTTTGATGAAAAATGTTGAAATAGAATATTTGAGATGGATGCTGAGGCACTCACAAATTTTTGAAGTCAAGTAGAATGTAAAACTACAAGGGAAGAAGTAATGCCAATCAGTAGCTGTGATGAATTGGGTATTAATAAGATCACAAGTAATGAAGAAGCAAAGGTAGGATATGACCTAGTTGATACTGATTCACTAACACTTAGGATTCGTTGAAGATGAGTAATTTCTACTCTATGATGGTAATGGTACTAATGATAATGATATTAACAAGATTAATGTGATTACTAATGAAGTTGATTATTATAAAAAGATTGATAGACTGAATTAAGTAGAAATCAGTGGAGAGGAAAAAGACAATGATTTAGAGTGTGGTGATTAAGATGATAGGGAAAGTCAAGTCACTGATAGAAATAAATTTAAGGGTCAGATCTTGGGAGTTGATGCATATGAGGATCAAATCTTGCCAGTGGCTGGTCATTAGTTGAATGGGTGGTTGAAGATAGGTATCTCAGTTGTGTTCATGTAGAAGGTGGTGTGAATAAACATAATAAATTTTTCACATAATTGTAATGACAAAACAACATATTTTACTCTAGTTTTGAGGAAGTTTGTGAGACAATATACCTTGATTGGTGGAATAAAACGAAGAATAGGTCAAAAGATATGGAGGAGCTTGTAGGTAAGAATTAGTTTGTTACTACAATTCATGAATGTCTGGTGTAACTTGGTATTGCTGTAAGTACTCTGCAAAGACCGTGTAAGAGGTTTGTAGAAAAAGATGATGATGATGAGGTCCCATACTTCGAGGAGCGTAGGAGATGATGCAGGAGACCCGCACTGGCGTATTAGATAATGTAAAAAATTTGGAAGAAATTGAAAATGTTCTTTTATATTAAAGGTGTGGTCACAAAGAATGTGAAGTATTTGGGGAGGGGGGGGGACACATATTCATGTTCAAATCAACAGTCTGAAAGGTAACTGCTTGGCAGACACTAGTAATGTAATTCCTGGAATATCTGAAAAGATGAAGGGTAAAATGAAATAAAGCACATATTTTGTTGAAATGGCAGCTGTGGGAATTAAAATAAGAGGTGCCACTGACAGATAAGGGAAAAATTGTGAAAAGACAGATATTGTTATCATTTACTATTAGTGACATTAAAATTTTTCAAAGCTGTTTAGTAATACTTGATCTAAATAAAAACACTATTTTCGTAATGAATTGGATCCTGAAGGATGAAGTGTGCTTTGATTAATCTAACAAAGAGTTATTATTTACAGGATTACTTCAGAGACTGTAATATACATTCAAAATATGGAAACAGTATTAATGAAATCAAAGTGGTTGTTATGGTAATAAAAGAGAATATTACTTGAATGAGTTTGTTGATGAAAAATGCAACAGTACAGTGTAGTTAGAAGAGGTTGTAACTTTAAAATAAGAGTAGAATATAAAAGTGAGGAAATTATTCTGTGAATATTATGATGTGTTCCATGAAAAGTCAGGAAAAGTAGAAACTGTGGGTATAGATTCAAGGTGAAGCCTTCTCAACCTATCTTTAACAAACCATATATCATACCTTTTTAGAAAAGAAGTGTAGTAGAAAGAGATTTGCAAAAACTAGAAAGCTGGAAGATGATAGAGAGGAGAAGTAGTGTGTACAACAACTCTCTCGCTGTTGTCTCTAAGAAAAACCAGAATGTAAGACCTGTTCTCGAGTCTAGATATCATTAAAAAAATTTATATAGAGAAATGGATCAGCCTGGGAATACTGATAAGTTATGATGGAAATCTGAGCATATTAAAGTTGTGAATAGATTGTATCTTACTTCTTGGTTTCATCAAATCCTGATGTGCATAGTTCTGGAATGTATACAAGATTGTTGCAGGGGATACATATTATGACTATTATGCAGTACCTTTTGGACTTAATGTATCCATTTTTGAGTTTATTCATACTTTGAATTTGTTTTGCAGAATATTTACTAGCTGAATTAACTATTTATGTTGATGGTATTTTAATTATGAGGAATAATTGAGAGCGATATTTTGAATTGTTAAGGGACATTTATAGTAAATTAAAACTTGAAAAATGTAAATTTGCTGAGTAAAACTTGATTTCTGGAACAGAGCATTTCAGAAGATGGAATTTTGCTTGACAAAGATAAAATATATACCTTTACAACCTTTGTATCCCAAAATCTAAACAGCAATTGTGATCAACTTTGGGATCATTGCTTCCTTTAATAAATTCATTATTTCTCAGCCCTTGAAAGCACTATGTTTAAATAATTTGTTAAAGTAAAACGACATTTGGTTTTGAGATGACAGTTACTTGGATGTTTTCAAGGAGATTAAGAAACGTGTTTGTGAGAGTAGAAGTTTATACAACTGAATTTGTGAGATCACAAAAGTTAAGCGCTGTTGGGCGTGGCTGGCACTTGGATGGGTGACCATCCAGCCGCCATGCCCTGTTGCCATTTTTCAGGGTACACTTAGCCTCATGATGCCAATTGAGTAGGTACTCGTCCGACAAGTAGTGGCTTTGGTCAAGAGTACCATCATAATGACTGGGATAGCGGTGTGCTGACCCCACGCCCCTCCTATCCGCATCCTCCTCTGAGAATGACACGGCGTTCGGATGGTCCTGGTAGGCCACTCGTAGCCTCAAGACGGAGTACTTTCTGTCTTATGGAGCATAGCGGTGATACAGGAGTGAGAGCAAATTTATTTCAGGGAAAAGTTGTTGACGGGAATGTTAAACAGTATCCAAAGCTTTCACTAGCAGAACTTTGCAGAAATGTGAAAGACTGTACTCTGACACAGAAAAAAACTCTTAGCTACACACGGAGCTTTCTACAGGAGTTATTTATTGGTTCTCAGGGTCATAGTTCAGTCAACCAAAAACCAATGAATTAACTGCAATAGTTTAACCTCTTTCATAGTAGGTTGTCTAAGTGGGGATTATTCCTTACATATGTATGCTGCACAGACAGTTTATTTGTGGATGTTTTGCCTTGATTATCATAGGGAAGGTGGTGCACTAGAAAATAGCTATAGGAACTGTAAAAAGGAATTCAAAATTATATACTTAAAATGCGTCACGGAAGAGAAAGAAATCGGAAATATTGGCAAAGATGAATGCAGGAATAAGAGCCATGACCAAAAAGAGAAATTTTATGAAAAAATATTCAATTGTGTGTGAATCGCTAAGGAACCAAACTGCTTAGGTCATCGGTCCCTAGACAAACACACTACCTAAATTACTTAAATTAACTTAGGCTAAGAACAACACACACACTCATGCCCAAGGGAGGACTCGAACCTCCAGTAGGAGGGGCCCCACAATCCGTGACATGGCGCCTCAAACCAAACGGCCACTCCATGTGGCCAATTTGTGAAAAGTTATACAGAGAAGAAGGAACAGGAAGAGCATGATCAACACTACAAAATGCAAAAGGAAATTCTTTTCAGTAGGACTAGTGTTGATAGAGATATATGCACATTAATCTGTGCTGATCAGTTTTTTGATGTTTTTATTAAGTAGTTATATGAAAGTTTCAATCATTGTGGGGCTCTAAAATGTATCCAGAAGATTTAAGAGATTTTTGTTTCTATGAAATAGCTGGAAGGGTAAGGAATACACTTGCAGCTGGTTATAGGTGTCCGAGAGTTAAAGTTAGTAATGAAATGTGCAGATGGCTAAAACGAAACATGATATCAAAGAAACCAATGGATTTTGTAACAATGGGTATTTATGGACCATTACCAAAGACTAGAGATGGTCTCTGTTGCATTTTTTGTAATGGTATATTTATTTTCTAAATTTGTAGGACTATATCCAATTAAGAAAGCAACGAATAACAAAACTGTTTACCACATTATGAGAGACAATTTTCCAAATTGTGAAGTACCTAAAGCCATCCTCTCATACACTCGAGGAAAATTCACATCAGAAACCCAGGAAACATATATTGAGACTGAGAAAATCAGTGACATACTAATTTCTGTCAACTATACTTTGATTAACACTCTTGAGAAGTATACGAAGGAAACGGGCAGATTATGTAAAAGTTAGCGTAACAATGGCTTCAGCACACTACCTGATCAATAGTATCCAGCCCCCTGTTAGTGTACATTAATACTGTCCACACTTCACCTTTATGATGACTGGAACTCTACTGCCTGATGATGTGTCTGGATTCTACCTCAACAACCCAAAACCAAAACAGAGAAGGAACTGATGTTCTACACATCCAATTCATCTAAAACGTGTTGTTTTCCTTCTGTAATTATTACGCCCATCCAGAGTCTTTGGAAGTGGACTACTTCCTTCGCCATGAAGCTAAGATTCCAGATTCCGACATTTTGAGCATCAATTAGTCCAACATAAGCAGTATGGTATACGTCAAAGTTGCCAACAATGTGCTATGTGAATAAACACTTCATGACACCAAACACGGATTGACAGCATTGTCGGTGCAGTCACTGTTGACAACACAGACTTGGGTATGTGCATAATGCGAGTTTAAACTACCATTCAAGCTCCAGGTGGATAACACTATCTCAGCCTTACATCCCTATGGCACTGCACATGGTGATACTGCTGAGTGCTTGGCGCAATTCCTAATGTGCTCATTCATAATGGTGTATAAAGCATCACCATCAATGTTGTTGCTATGTACCGTTTCATATACAAATCATTGGGTGTCACACAGTCGTTATGCACTGAAGAGAGAAAAAAATTGGTACACCTGCCTAATATCGTGAGCGCCACCACGAGCAAGTAGAAGTGCCACAACACGACGTGGCATGGACTCGACTAGTGACTGAAGTAGTGCTAGAGGGAACTGACCCCATGAATCCTGCAAGGCTGTCCAAAAATCCGTAAGAGTAAGAGGGGGTGGAGAGATCTTCTGAACATCATGATGGAAGGCATCCCAGATATGCTCAGTAGTGTTCATATCTGGCAGTTTGTGGCCAGCGGAAGTGTTTAAAGTGAGAAGAGTGTTCCTTGAGCCACTCTGCAGCACTTCTGGACTTATGGGGTGTCGCATTTTGCTGCAGGAATTGCCCAAATCCATCGGAATGGACAATGGACATGAATGGATGTAGGAGATCAGGCAGAATGCTTACATATGTATCACCTGTCAGAGTGGTGTCTAGACATATCATGGGTCTCATATCACTCCAACTGCACACGCCCCAAACTACTATAGAGCCTCCACAAGCTTGAACAATTCCCTGCTGAAATACAGGTTCCATAGATTCATGAAGTGGTCTCCATACCCGTGCACGTCCATACGCTCGTTACAATTTGAAACGAGACTCGTTCGGTCGGGCAACACGTTTTCAGTCATCAACAGTTCAGTGTCAGTATTCATGGGCCCAGGCAAGGTACAAAGCTTTGTGTCCATCAGTCATCAAGGGTAGAGGAGTGGGCCTTCAGGGGCGAAAGGCCATTTTGATTATGTTTCTTTGAATGGTTCACACGCTGACACTTGCTGATGTCTCAGTATTGAAATCTTCAGCGATTTGCGGAGGAGTTGCACTTCCATCACGGTGAACGATTCTCTTCACTCGTTGATGCCCCCGAGCTTACAGGATCTTTTACCGGCTGCAGACATGTCGGAGATTTAATGTTTTACCGGATTCCTGATATTAATGGTACACTCGTGAAATGGTCGTGTGGGAAAATCCCCACCCGATCACTATCTCAGAGATGCTGTGTCCCATTGCTCGTGCGTCGACTATAACATCACGTTCAAAGTAACATCTTGATAACCTGCTATTGAAGCAGCAATAACCGATCTAACAACCGTGCCAGACACTTGCTGCCTTGCATAGGCGTTGCCCACCACAGTGCCGTATTCTCCCTCTTTAGATATTTCTGTTTTTGAATACACTTTCCTATACCGGTTTCTTTGGCGCTTCAGTGTATATGACGACTAATCCCAGGCCTGTTCCAAGTGTAGAAAGAGAGGCCACCTTATGTCTGAGTGTCTTCAGCGTCGCATCACTTCACTTACAGCTGCTAACCTAGCACCTCTTACTCTGACAATGGTTTAACCGGTCACTTACGCACTGGTGTTCTAGTCTCCACCCATTGACCATGGGTCAGGTGGACTACATACCAATGTCCATTCGAGGTGACATAGATAATGCAGAGGTTGATGAGGCACGCCTAGAAATCTGATGTGGCACCACCATCAATAGCAACAACTGCAGATCCCCTCCCATTTGCTATATAGACGTCAGAGTACTCAGCGTACCTGTGATGGCCTTCATCTCGGATTGCAGTGGCTCCCTCAAATTTTCCGACACACAGGGATGGACGCATAAACAACACTCACCTAAATGGCGCAAGAGGAGGCATAGTATGTCTTAGAATGAGAAGACTCACATCCCACCCCTGACGCTTCAGAGGCCATCAGGCCCGACGAGACGTTGGAGGACCAGCATGACGACAAGAATAACGACATCGTGACACAGGATCTGGCTGCACTGGTACTTACTCTGCTGGCTCGCCCACGTGCAACTGGACTCCAACATTACGACTGCACTGAGACGTCCTCCACTCCTACGGACGAGGTGGAACATGCGGTCACCACAACGGCAACGATCTCAATGACGTGAAGCGACAACGTCGACAACGACCCGGACCACACGCTGTGGGTGGAGTTACCCCCAGACGGAAACCCCGTTACGGTGACGCCAAAATAGTCAGAATGAGCATGGCGTGGCTCACCACAGCCTCACCACTCGTCACCCTTCACTGATGGAGCTCCCCTCTACAGTGGGGCTCGACTCGAAATGTGCCGAACGACAATGATCAACACTAACGACATTCTTTCTCGAGTGAAAATTCAACTGCTGCAAGAGATGACAGGGGCACTGGACGTAGACATCGCCCTAATATATCTAAGTACCCATGGGCACAAATCCAGACATCGTGGGCTATGCCATTTGACCCTCCCTTAGAGGCCATCCCACTGTCTGACATCACATACCTTCTACCCACCAGAGGCATAATGATCACCATCATGGGGAAGCATATCATTAACAGGTATACTTTGTGAGGCCCCACCTGCAGAAACAACAGAGCACACTTCTACAGGGAAGAAATCCTCCTTTATTTCTTGGACAATGTGACGATTATTTACTGGGGGAGATTTTAATTCTGTCCTGCACTCTAAGGATCAAATGCGCCACTACAACATCTTTCAAGGAATGCACCTTGTCGTCCATGATATGTTGCTCTGCAACACTTGGTAAATTTGGTATGGCGACACAGCTGGACATGCTTACCAGATAGGTCATTCTGTGGGCTGTCGAAAGAATTTACGTTTCTGGGGAACTCACACCTGCTCTCCAAGGTGCAGAACTTTGGTCCTTGGGCTCTTTGGGCCACTGTGCCTACATTTCAATTTTTCCCTCCCACAAAGAGTGACCTGGCACACAGTCATGCATCATGGAAGTTAAACACCTCCCACCTACATGATCCTGAATGTCTTCAATGCGTTACTGATACATGGGCCATCCATGAATGTTCCTTGCGTAAGTACTATACAACTTTAACTTGGAGGCTAGAATGTGCCAATACGACAAGAAGTAGCTGCGTGACGTTGGCACACCATGGACTATTTCTAAGCCATTATCTAGGTCCTACACGCCCAATCACCAATCCCGTAAACCCAAAGGGAATATAGCAGGATTAAGGCCGAATTGTAACATTGATACGCTGTAGATTGCAGGGGACAGTGGTGAAGACCAGTCGCCAACATTCGGCGGAGTAGGAACACCTCACCATGCATCATATCGCCTTCTGTAGGAAACAACGACGACGACGAGTCATCGCCGAGGTCTACACCTGTCTCGCCCAACACATCACTTCTCAGATCGAAATCGTCAATGATTTTGTAGGCCACTACCGTTCAATGTCCAGGAGGAGGCTAGTGAGGCCCTTGCTGAGGAGGTTGTGTTTTCACACATCACACATACTCCCATCGGCGACGAGATGGAAAAGCTGACGAAGATGGTTATGTGCGTCGAGGTCCACGAGGCAGTCAACAAAAATGGTTTGAATAAATTGCCTGGCGTCGACGGATTGCCGATAGAATTTTATGACGTCTTCCTTGCGCTAAGGGCGTCGCAGTAGACGACAGTATTTCAGAATCTATTGATGTCTGATAACGTTGTATCGCTAGCTTATCGTACCCATCCACAAGCCGACATCAGGAGCGATTACTGCACATTACTGCCCTTTACCTCTGCTGAACGCACACTATAAACTTTTTGCACAACTCCTGGCGACTCTTTGCCGTAAGATACTCCCTTGCATTCTGTCCCCAGAACATATTACTCGAGGTGGTTCAGTTAATATACAAACGACCACTGGGGAATGTCGCGATTTAGTCACACTGGCAACGGCATGCAGACTCGGTGCCGCGGTCGTTGCAATTGAATTCGGCAGCCAATTCGACAAGATATAGCATCATTTCCTGTTCTTTGTACTGGGCTGAATGGATTTTCCACCCCACCCCCCCTTTATTGCTACCACTCAGTGTCCATACGACGGCGCCAAATCCATGATCCAAGTCAGTGGCCATGTGGTGGGACCAGTGACCATATGGGCCAGGTAGCCTATTTTCGACACAATGGCATAAACCCGGAAGTTATTCATCGGGAGCCTGACGACCCATCTTTCTGGTCTCACACAGCGAAAGCACGCTTTTCAAAGACGTACTTCCGTGCACGACCTCCTTCTCGTAAGCCTCCTGCAGATCAAAACACAAATGGTATTCGATTTGATATCAACATACGGAACTGCAGTGGCTAAACCCCGGCAATTCTTATTGGACGTGGTCTCTCACACGACGACTAAGCACTCCTCCAGTGAGTACAGAACCTATGATATCTTGGTATCATTTTCGCCTCCACCGTGCACTGCTCCGCTTCCATCAATTTTCGACGTGTTCTCCAACTTACCCGAATAACAGTTCAACAAATATCCTTCTGAGATTTTTTACTGCCCGGGGTTTGGAACGTAGCACATACACAACTGAGAGGCAAGACAATTAATTTAGAGAGATCTGCTTCAATTGTACGAATATTTACTTAAACCACGACCGGTTTCATAGTTTTAAAATCGTAGCTTCAGGTGTATGAAACTGTAACATACAAAGGAGAGGAGGGAAGAAGTATAATGCAATATTGGTGTCAAAACCAAAAGAGCACGGAGCTGAAATAAGGCGACTTACTTATTGCATAGACTGTTTCAAAAAGAATGACATGATTTCAAAACTCCATGGGTCATGTCTGGCGATCTTGAGGGCCAAATATGCAGGACAGTGTCTCAGGGTCCCATGCGTCCTATCCAACTTTGAGCTAAAGAACTTCGATGACTTCATTTTGCCAGCCGTTGTGGCCGAGCGGTTCTAGGCGCTTCAGTCTGGAACCGCGCGACCGCTACGGTCGCAGGTTCGAGTCCTGCCTCGGGCATGGATGTGTGTGATGTCGTTAGGTTGGTTAGGTTTAAGTAGTTCGAAGTTCTAGGGGACTGATGACCTCAGCAGTTGAGTCCCATAGTGCTCAGAGTCACATTTTTTTATTTCATTTTGTGACAGGATGCAGATCCACCATCTGGCAGAATAACGTATATCAGTTTCACAATGACCCTCTGCCTCAACACTGGATAAGATGCACAGGAGCCTGAAACACTGCCCTGTATTCTTGGCCTCCAAGATCCCCAGACATGACCCCACGCTATTTCTTCTTTTTTTTTGTGCGGATATGTGAAGGAAAGTGTGTTCATCTGTCCTTTCTCTCGAGATATAGAAGAAGTGAAGAGCAAAATGACAGCCACCATACCTTCTGTAAAAGTAGACACATTGTGTAAAGTATGTGACGAATTTAACTATCCTCTGGATGTTTTTGTGCTGCTGCTGGTGGACACGTGGATCATTTGTAACAGCATAACTAAAACTTTAAGACTTGGTGAGTACCTTGCAATTAATTCCATGTTTGTGGTATATTTTTATCAATAAATATGGAGTTTTAAAATCAGGTCATTCCTTTTGAAGCACCATGTGTTTGGTAACACATAACATGCTGTCGGGTCAGTCAAAGCGAGAGCTCTAATCAATGCAAGCTGGTGGAACTAGAAAAAAGAGTAGGGCAAAATAATCAAACTGACCTAAAAATGTAACATCCAGGCAGGTGAGACGAAGTAAACTGAATTCCAAACAAACATTTTCCTCACACTGCCCGCCGCCGGGCATCCATACGGTAGCAATGCAAACGACTACTGCGTGAAGGGCCACACCAGAGGTCTGGAAGCACCTTGCAGTGCAGACGCCAACTGTGTGTAAGCAAGCAAACTGACGTTATCAGCGAAGGCATAGAAACTCTGGACTGACTGGTCCGAGCATCTGACCTAACTACCACTGCCATGTTGCCTCTCGCAGCACATATTTTTACCAGTCTGTGGGGTTAAGGCCTTTTTTATTTGTCCCATTCGCTTAGTTGCTTTCCCTCGTAGTCGTCTGTCCACGTCAGTATGGCTTTGTATAATGTATGGCGCTCAGCCCAATCATCTTTCTGTGTTATATCGATGTTTATATTACTACAACCACATTTTACTTTTGTGATGGTATTTTATATATTTTATTTTATTTTTGTCGCTCGAGCCCTTAATTTGCTATACATGTACGGCTTACTTAGCGTGGTCTGTATTATCATTAATTTTCATCACTGCAGTTACGGTATTATCCCTGGTTCATTCATTTCACCTATGTACCATTGCCTAGTTGCCTAAAAAGTCGCCGACCGTTGTTGTCGAGCGGTTCTAGGCGCTTCAGTCTGGAACCGCGCTGCTGCTACGGTCGCAGGTTCGAATCCTGCCTCGGGCATGGATGTGTGTGATGTTCTTAGGTAAGTTAGGTTTAAGTAGTTCTAATTCTAGGGGACTGATGACCTCAGATGTTAAGTCCCATAGTTCTCAGAGCCATTTCAACCATTTGGAACCTAAATAGTCACATATTGTCACATTCTTGAGAGGTATATAACCTATTGACGTACCGAAGTTCCTTCATATTGTATTATGCCCTCAAATGAAGTTTATAAGCGCTCGGACCAAACAGTCCAGATTTTCTACACTGTCGCTGATAACGACAGTTTGCTTACTTGTAGCCAGCCGAAGTGGCCGTGCGGTTAAAGGCGCTGCAGTCTGGAATCGCAAGACCGCTACGGTCGCAGGTGCGAATCCTGCCTCGGGCATGGATGTTTGTGATGTCCTTAGGTTAGTTAGGTTTAACTAGTTCTAAGTTCTAGGGGCTAATGACCTCAGCAGTTGAGTCCCATAGTGCTCAGAGCCATTTGAACCATTTGCTTACTTGTAGCGCGCTTCCAGACTTCCGACATGATCCTTCATACGGGAGTGGTTTGCATTCCTACTGTGCGAAGCGCCAGACAGTGTGAGTGTGGTATTTGTTCACGACATCTGCTTCCATTGTCCCGCTCACTAGGATGTTACATTTTTAGTTCAGTTTGATTACTGGGCCATTCTCTTTTGATTGGAGATCTTGCCGTGTCTGACCCGACCACATGTTGTGTGATACCAAATATAATAAGTAAGTCGCCTTGTTTTACAAGTCTCCAGCTTTGGTTTTTACACATATGTTGCATTATATTTCTTCTCTCCTCTTTTTGTATGTTACAGTTTCATTCACCTGAAGATGTGATTTTAAAATCTCAATAGCGGTAATTCCTTGAATAAATATTAGTACAACTGAAGCGTATCTCTCTAAATTAATTATCGATTTTTTTATAATGCGTCGAGTACTTCAATGAGCATGTGCGGCTCAAGATGGTCCACATCCCCAATTACTGGACGCAGCTTCCAGGCCGTGTTTGGCTACTTTCTTACAACCGATACGTTCTTTAAGATCCGTTACGAAATGCTCCGCCTCCCCTTGCGAGTGGGCGGCCTCAGTCATCTACATCTACATCTACATGGATACTCTGCAAATTACATTTAAGTGCCTGCAAGAGGGTTCATCGAACCATCTTCACAATTCTGTGTTACTCCAATCCCATATAGCGCGTGAAAAAAACGAACACCTTTATCTTTCCGCTCGAGCTCTGATTTCCCTTATTTTATCGGTGTCAACAAATTATTTCCGCATTCGAAGGAGAAAGTTGATGATTGGAATTTCGTGAGAAGATTCCGGCGCAACGAAAAACACCTTTCTTTTAATGATGTCCAGCCCAAATCCTGTATCATTTCAATGACACTCTCTGCCATATTTCGCGATAATACAAAACGTGCTGCCCTTCTTTGAACTTTTTCGATGTACTCCGTCAGTCCTATCTGGTAAGGATCCCGCACCGCGCAGCACTATTCTAAAAAAGGACGGACAAGCGTAGTGTAGGCAGCCTCCTTGGTAGATCTGTTACATTTTCTAAGTGTCCTGCCAATAAGACGCAGTCTTTGGTTAGCCTTCCCCACAACATTTTTTATATGTTCCTTCCAATATAAGTTGTTCTTAATTGTAATTCCTAGGTATTTAGTTGAATTTACGTCCTTTAGATTAGACTCATTTGTCGTGTAACCCAAGTTTGACGAGTTCCTTTTAGCACTCATGTGGATGACCTCACACTTTTCGTTATTTAGGGTCGACTGCCAATTTTCACACCATTCAGCTATCTTTTCTAAATGGTTTTGCAATTTGTTTTGATCTTCTGATGACTTTATTAGTCGATAAACGACAGCGTCGTAATCGTTTATATAGAAAGGAACAGCAAAGGGCCTGTAACACTACCATGGGGAACGCCAGAAATCACTTCTGTGCCAATGTTCAACTTTGAGCAGTGACTTTGCACATTGCCATCATGCACAAACAGTGGGACTGGTGCACCCCCTTACACGCAACCTGCTGGACATTCTTACGTCTACGTCCATATCCTTCGAAGTGCCAGTAGTCCACATCGCACCTTATCTGGTACACGTTTCTGATTTCATCGTCGGCTGCAGCAACGCTCACTCTCACTTACCAACCACGCGCCTTCCTCGAACCAAAGATTTCTACTCCACACTAATGTGTTGCGTAACCCACAACAACATCATACTGACACATCCATAAGCGTGGTGGCCCACGGTTTAGTGTCATGTCCACAGACTTTCCTTCCCTCCAACATACGGGTGATACAGTACCATGTCGTATATGGAAAATTCGCCACAAATAAGTTAATCCACGCAATTGCATTGTCGGACACTCGGCTTTCTACAGTCTGCCACCTCATGGACGATGATGTTCACCACCTGACTTGTGCCGCCACCAGCGTTGTTTCGAAACTGGGTTGACGGTTCGTGGTCTGCCACCTCCGCATTACACAGGAAAGCTAAGGCAAAAATACCGCATGAAAAATGTGAAGCAATCGAAAAAGAAATGATTGTCAGAAGGATGGACTCAGGATATAGAAAAGTCGAAAGAACCATACGTGAAATTAAAGAGAAGGGAGGCAACCATTAAAAGCGCAATGGGAATTCCATTGTTAAATACAGAGGAGAGATCAGGTAGATGGAAAGAATATGTTGAAGACCTCTATGAGGGTAACATCTGTCTGATGACGTGATAGAAGAAGAAACAGGAGTCGACGGGGAAGATGTAGGAGATCCAGTATTAGAAACAGAATTCAAAAGAGCCTTGGAAGACTTAAGATCAAATAGAGCAGAAGGGATAGATAACGTTCCGTTGGAATTTTTGAAATCATTGGTAGAAGTGGCGACAATACTATTCACTTCGATTTGTGGAATATATGAGATTGGTGATATAAGATCACGCTTTCCGAAAAACATCATCTACAAAATTACGAAGATTGCAAGAGCCGGGAAGAGCGAGAATTATCCCACAATCATCCAAACAGCTCATGCATCCAATTTTCTGACGAGAATAATATGGAGATGAACGGCAAACAAAACCGAGAATCTGCAGGATGACGATCAGTTTGGCTTCATCTAAGTTAGAGGCGCTGGAGTAAAGGTACTAGAGGCGTTGCGATTGATATTGGAAGCAAGACGGGAGAAAAGTCAAAACAGTTTCATAAGATTTGTCGACCTGGAAGAAGCGTTCGACAATGTAATATGGAGCAAGATATTTGAAATTCTGAGTAAAATAGGGATAAACTTCACGAAAATATGGGTAATTTGCAATTTATAGAAGGACGAAGAGGGAATAATAAGACTGGAAGACGAAGAACGAAGTGCTCGGATTAAAGAGGGTGTGAGACACGGATGTAGTTTACTGTTCAGCCAATACATTGAAAAAGCAGTGAGGGAAATAAATGAAAGGTGTGATTAAAATTTAGGGCGAAAGGATATCATTGATAACATTCGTTAATGGTACTGCTGTCCTAATTGCAAGTGAAGAAAAATTACAGAAAGTGTTGAATGGAATGAACAGTTTAATAGTAGGGAATATGGACTGAGAGTAAATCGCAGAAAGACGAAAGTAATGGCAAGTAGCAGAAATGAGGACAGCAAGAAATTAACATCAGAATTTTGGATCACGAACCTATCTAGGCAGAAAATAACTCATGATGGAAGACATAAAAAGCAGACTAGAACTGGCAGAAATGACATTGCTGGCCAAACAAAGTTTGCTAGTATCAAACACAGGTCTTAATTTGAGAAAGAAATTTCTGAGAATTGCGTATGGTTGTGAGACATGGACTGTGGGAACGCAGGAACAGAAGAGAATCGAATCCTTTAAGATATATTGCTACATAAGAATGTAGAAAATTAGGTAGACTATTAAAGTAAGGAATGAGGAGATTCTCCACAGAATCGGTGAGGAAAGGAACATGTGGATAACACTGAAAAGAAGAAGAGACAGTATGATGGGACACCTGGTAAGACATCATGGAATAACTTCCATGGTAGTACAGGGAGCAGTAGAGGGTAAAAACAGCAGACAAAGACAGACTGGAATACATCCAGCAAATAACTGAGGATTTAGGTTGCAATTGCTGCTCTGATGTGAAAAGTTTGGTACAGGAGAGGAATTCACAGCGGGTCCCATAAATAAACCAGTCAGAAGACAGACGATTAAAAAAAAAGAAAAAGAAAAACAAATGACTACAGATGTTACGGGAGGATCGACGGAAAAAACACCTGTTCTACATGATAACACCACTACGTTAGTGACTCCTTTTCTGGGTAAATCTGGGAGCATACCTAAGCACGTCTGTGAAGTTAGAGGGATGGAATGACGAACAGTTGTTGGCTATGGCTAGGTTGAAATTAATATGCCATGAGAACATGTGGAATGCTCACTCCTTCCTGGATTTGCAAGGAGGACAGTTGGAAAGCCATAGAAAAAAGAATACTTCTAGGTATTTTGGGAGCAGCTCAATGGTGTAACACGGGGCAAAGTGGATTCCATGGAAATTTTTGTACACCGTTTGGGGCCGTTAAATTTCAATGCTTAAGAACTGATAGGTAATCATAACGCTATTAAACAATGCCTGAGGAGGCAGAGCAGAGAACACTAGATGCATTCCTTTGCCAGCAGAAATCTCCTGTAAGATGAAGAAGAATTTACAAAATCGTTAAACAAAGCTGTAGTAACTATAATGGCTTTGGAAGTAATACATAGAGTTACCTGACCTAGTGAAAATAGGGTGATGTTTAATGTGGAAATCACACGTTATCGGTGTGGTTAGTATGTCCATATTCGGTGCATCTCTGGGAAACCTCAGTGTGGGAGGTATAAGCGGGTAGGACAGTCAGAATGGGAATGTCACTTAGGTTTCCTCAGGTGCAAGGAAGATGTTCAGAGGATGGAGGTCTCTTTCTGACGTTAATCAAAATGAAAACGTTGCGGCCATTGTACAGTGTTCCCAATAAATGTGAACACAAGAGACCAAGGTGCGGAATCAGCAGCAGATTATTGTGTGACTGGCTGTGTAGGAGGAAATGTACGTACGTCTTTTACTGGACAATGAATTACAGGTGTCCATGGTAAGTCAAGGCGCACTTGGAATTTGGAATTCGAGCCCGCCTCGTTGTAGGTTGAATGGCATAGGTGGTAGGAATGGTCATTTACATGGTTCGAAATTAATGAAAGTGGGAGAGAAAGGGTTATGGGATGTATGGGAGTTCTTTCTCAGGTCAGCAACAGCTACAATTTCATATTTTAGTGAAAACCACACTGAAGTCGACGTGGAGCGGAAAATGGTAAAACTGGATGGTATATCATTCCGTATGTGTGCTACTACCAAAAAAACTGAATTACCACTAGGCGCATCCATATTAGAGGGGGAGATACATAGTCTGTGTGCCCAGACCCTTAAAATCAGTTGCTGAATAAAACCACAAGGTAGAGGGAACTAGTCTTTGTAGCTGTAGGAGCAGTTTTGCTAATCAATGCTTTGTATGTGGTTGAAACTTCAGTGGAAAATGAGGAATTTCAGTATTTTGTGCTCCATCAGTTACCATATGTGCAAGAGGTTAACGGAATCTGGATAATGATTCTCATCATGGAGAATTTTAGTTCAATAGAAGTAGAGCTCTGTAACAAGGAATACTGGTAGCCAACATTGAGGAATGGCTAGATAGGAATTTGAATACAGAACACACAAAGCCAGAGAAGTCTGCGAATTTAGCCACACAGTGGGGAAAAGTACCATATTTGCAAGGTAGGTTCAAAATGGCTCTGAGCACTATGGGACTTAACATCTTAGGTCAATCAGTCCCCTAGAACTTAGAACTACTTAAACCTAACTAACCTAAGAACATCACACACATTCATGCCCGAGGCAGGATTCGAACCTGCGACCGTAGCAGTCCCGCGGTTCCGGACTGCAGTGCATAGAACCGCACGGCCACCGCGGCCGGCTGCAAGGAAGGATATGGGACATTAGTTAGAGGAACATGTAGGATTGTTAACCAATTTGAACATTTCCAGCAATACAGTATAGGATTCCCATGGCGAATACACTGCAAATATACAAGAAGTAATACCGATATCTATATGACCTCCAACCAGTGATGGATGAATTTATAAATTAACAGCTTCAATTTGGGATTATATTGGAGAGTAACAGCCTATGGTGGACATCAGTAGTGAATATACCAAAGAAAAGCTCCGAAGAAAATGAGGCATACGTATTTTGTTTTGGCTATTGGAATCAAGATCGAAGTACGACCAAGGACGTACAATCAATGCTGAACACCACAAACACTCCAGATAACCTGGAGCTATGGTGTAATTTTATGAGTATGGAATTGTGAAGTCGATACTATTTGTTGTAAGTAGTGCTGGGGACTGGAGTTACAATTGACAGAGTGCTATGAAGTTAAAAATAAAGCTATGTATGGTGTACTCAGATGATGTTTTAGTATTTACTAATGAGGTACAAGAGGACTTTGTATGTTAATGGCAAGTGTTTGGTAGATTATGACCAGCCCAGCTAACACTAAGTTTGGAAATGTGTCATTTCGTATTGAATAAAGCTCGCTGTTATTAGCCAGGATTATCAGCCAGGATGGTGTGTGAACAGACCTGATGGGTTTTATTTGACTTCGAAGTGATGCAATGCACTGAGAAAATGCATGGAAACTCTGACCAGCAATGGAGCATGGTGGAATTTCTGCAGACAAACGGCAAAAGGCACAGGCCACAGACTCTACTGTCAGCAGTTCCCAGCACTAGCACAGTTCTACACTGATCATGGCACATTTCATAAGCAGACCAAGGATAGGCGGCATATGGTCCTACCACCAAGTTGTATGAGACAAGGTAGTGAAGTAGGCCAATGATTCTATTTTGGCAGGATATGGAGTTCGATAAATAACAGAACGACTTGTTGTGGAGTATTATTGTTGGTGGACACACACAGGCAGGGCATGGAGCAACACATGAATAAGTGTGCACCCTTTGCACAAAGAACTGCAATTAGTCATCAGCAAAGATTACAGGAGAACAGTAAGCTGTTTCAAATGATTTGTTTGGGTATTATTGGATCCTTCATGCAAATAATGGCTGGAGACTGATAAGTTTCAACTATTATTAATTGCCCTACACATTATGTATCCACGATTACTGTATCAAATCAACAAGTGTAGGCAGTAGCTCATGCAATAGTTAACCACTGTATCTTAAAGTTCGGCACATTAGTCACCTTCATCCCTTATCTTATGGCCAACTAATTACATTGTTTGTCTACAGTTAGGAACTCAGAACTTGCTGACAAGTGTAATGCATGTGCCAGATAATGGCAGAACACAGTGACTGCAAAAGATCACAGCTAAAATGTTAAGATATTATGTGAATGGTCACCATACTTACTCAGATACTCTGTTGTCGTATGTGATAACAGCTTACAGCTCAAAAGAGAATATGAGGTTGTCTGTGGGCAGAGGATGCGTTTACCTTTCAGATTACGCACACCACCATCTGGGGAGGATGTGCATGTCAACCAGAATACGGAAAAAACGTTAACGTGTGTATAGCGCCAGATGCAGTGGGCAAATTCAAGATTCCGGGAAGTGCCAGAAGACAGAAGACTGAGGTAACTTAGTTCCATGTTGATTAAAGGGGGCTAAGGAACCTTTAGGATCTGAAAGGAAAAACAAAGACATTTGTTATGTAATCCCTGGAGTCCTGTCATGTGAACACAATGAAGTGCTTGGTCAAAGTAAAACTGGTGCACGTAGAGGTAGTATGTCCGTTTAATGGCACCCCTGGAGCACTGTCAGTTGCTGGTTGCTCTCCCCAAAGGTGGAGAGGGGAGGAGAAGGGTGGAGAGCTGAGGAAATCTTTGGAGAGAGGAGGAATTCCCAGGAGAGTGAGGAAACGGCCCCTGTAGTTACACCTTCCTCTCTGTAGGCCCTAAGGTCACGGGGCGGTGCATTATACTGACGGGGATTTTGTCTTCCCCTAGGGTGCTGTCTAACCTAAAAAGTGTGCCTATTCGAGGGCTACTACTCCATCAAGCCTGGTAGAATGGAGAGTGCAGGACATTATAATGCCCTGCAGACAGTCCCACATACTGTTTTTTTTCTATGAAATTGAAGAGCTGAGCAAATCACCACATGTTCCAGAAAGCTGATTCAAACCATTCAGAGGTCTTGAGAGCTCAATATGTTTCATGCATATAAACCAGGATAAGGATGACTTGCAGAAGGATGGGTAACATTGGCTCCTTTCGGTGGCAGAACTGATAATCACCATCTGCACCTGTAACAACCTGGGTCGCCTAAATAACATAAAATTGTTAGAACTAAGATGCTTGATAATCAACATTACCCCTTGTGTCATATATGGTCCTTCTTTTCGACGACGTACGATCATTGTAGGAACCTCACCATTGAACCAGATACTCAATCTTCTTTTATAAATCTTTCCTAATGAAAATCTGACCTACCTTCGGCTTGACACTTTTTGCCTCCGTGGAACAAGTGTTAACTATCAAAATAACGGATTTCAGTGGAACTATTATTTGGGCATCGAAGACAGCACCATAAAGAATCTAATCACTGTCTAACTACTTTAGGTACTTCCATATCTGCTACACTCCTAGACTTGAGTACAACTGGCATAGGTGCTTCATACTGTTGTCTCAAGTCTAGACTCGCACAGATCCTATCGTTCCATCCTTCCACCTGCAGGCCTACACCAACAGTGACGGCATTCACAGAGAACAATTTAATAACATGTATTATGTCTTAAACACACTTTTGTCGTCTGCAAAAACACCTAACGTGTTTCGACATTCCGTCATTTTCAAAGCCTATAAAATACCACACAAAACTGATATCAGAAGATATGAAAGTACATAATATTTAGCCACTGATAGGAGACACAGTATAATGAGTAGGATGTGGCTTTCTGGCTTACCAGTGTTAAGTCAATCATATAAAATTGTTCATTAGATACATTGTATCAGTTCAACATTCTCAATCACGAGACAAGTGCAAATTGCTACCAAGGGACAAACCGGAAACCAAGTGGGCTATACCACTAGGCGGTGCTGGATACGTGGTACACGCCGCATTTGTATGTTTATATCTATATATTCATCGTTACGTCATATTAAACAATTTCATCAGTAAACAGTTCATGGAAATCTGTTTGCAATGTTTTATAAAAACGTATTTCTATACAAAGTAATGTCTAACACATCTTTTGAGTGACTGAAAATAGTACACTGGAAGAGCACGCTGAGTGGCGCTTGGGTACAAGAGACCAACGGTCTGTTAACAAACAGTACTTTTATTTGCCAACTTACAGTATATAAATTACTAGCATCAGTAAACGTTCATAAATATCATTTTTTAAGAATTCACAAAGTCTAGAAATACTAGCTTAGGCATGTAGCATTTACTTATGAGGAACAGGAGGTGCCCACGCATTGCTGTTTCCACCAATGGGAGCAAAAATGTGTTGTCTCTACAGGAAATTGAAACAATTTGAGAAGGTGCATTCTTGGAACTCCTACACATGAATTCCATCAGTAATATATGGCAACAATCCCAGAATACCTTATGTTACTGAAACTGCTTAACTATCAAGCATTAGTTTAAGTAATGCACCATCCAGAGTGCAATCAAGTGATCAATAGCGAAATGTAACAAATTTTCATATTTTCAGATATCGGTTTTGTGTTGTGTTTTATAGCCTTTGGAAATGATGGAATGTAGAAACGCGTATGGTGTTTTTGGAATTAACGAAAGTGTGGTCAAGTCATAAGAAAAGTTATTAAAGTGCACCAAAATGGCCGCTTCGTCTTACAGCATTTTCATGCAGATTGCAGTTCACAAAGAAACAGCATAAGTCCAGGGAAGTTACAAGCGTTTTTTTGTAAGGTGCCCAGTTTGACTTGTGAAAAAGGTAGACTAGTTACATGTCCAACCACAGCAATGAATTCGGGGCACTAAATTCTCCGAAAAGGTGAATAGTGTAGTGGCGCAGACCCTGCAAGCACGTGTGCCCTTAACTATCTAATGCAGCATTTTGCCATTAGGCCCTTCTCGATTCACCAGCACGTCAGCTCGATCAATGGCCATTGCCATTACTGAAACGAGGGATGCTTCGGAGGCATTTCGGTTCAGTAGGTTTTGGGAAAACAATCCAATGAGTAGGTTATATTTTTACACCCCACTTGAATTATTCAGTCATTATTTTGAGTGAAATCAGTCTGTGAGAGCAACCGAATGAAAACAATCAGTTCAGTCGGTTGTAGTTCTACGTGTTGGTTAGTCTATTCATTCACTCGTTTGAGTGAGACCAATCTATGGAAGGAACCAAATAAAAACAATCAATTGAGTTGGTTGTAGTTTTAAGTATCAGTTGGATTTCGTTCATTCATTTATTTCGAGTTAAATCAGTCTCTGGGAGCAATCAAATAAAAACTGTCACCTGATTCCCAGCTCATTCAGTTTTACGAGGAAAGATTCTGACAGTCGTGGTTTGTGCAAAATTTTAGCATTGTGCTACAAATGTGGTGGCCTATAGCTTTTTGAATTACAAGGACAGTGGTTGTAACTAAGTTAAATATATTAATCACACTTATGTAAACTGATAAGTTTAAAGGTACTTTAATTTTATAATTAATCGGTTAACATTGTGAGGATAAAATGAAATGAAAACAAAACAAAACAATGCAGCAGCGCGAATCGATCCCAAGCGACAGACTGCCACTCGCCTAAGGGGGTGAAATAGAGAATGAAAGATTTTTTGAAAATATGTCGCTATTCAGGCAGTTTTGAAGTTAGAACTACGAAAACTGGTATTTAGTTTTTCGGTCAGAAATATAAAAATACATGTCTCAGCGTTTATGGAAATTTGTGCCCACTGGGGTGAAATAGAGGGTGAAAGGTAGCTTTAAAGGAAATCATTATTAAAGTGCGGTTAAAGCAGTTTTAAAGCTAAATCTACGGAAATTGGTTTGACCCCTCGCTTCGAAATAAAAAAAAATTACATGTTTCAGTGTGCTCGGAAATTAAGCCGCTAAGGGGCATGAAATAGTGGAGGAGACGTTTTACGAAAATATTTCATTATGAAATTATTTTAAAGTTAAGTCTTTGAAAGTTGGTATTTGGCTTCTAAAGAAAGATGTATTAGGCTACGAAATTTTCTATGGGAATATCATCACAAGAACTCGAAAGGTAGGATTAACGAAGAAGATCATGGAAAAGATCATGCTTCTATGGCCGTAATTAGAGTGAAAAGCTTAGAAAATTTTTCAGTTTGTAAAAAAAAAAAATTCGATTAATGAAAACCAAGAAAAACCTGTGCACACCACACAGTCTGCGTGAGCGAAGTCACAGGCGCTAAGCTAGTTATTATTAAATAGTTTAACCTGCTGCAACTCTGATGGACAAATTTTTAGGTTGTTTCCTGCTTAATAAGCCACCATTACTGTGGAACCAGCGTGCAGTTAGAAAATTTTTCTACTTTCAAAGATACAAAAGTGGGCAGTAAGTAAGAAAGGTTGATTACACCAGATTACACCTATAGCCTTTTGACTTACATGGGTAGTAACCGTAACTAAATTGAATATAATTTCATATTGCAATTTTGTAATAAATTTAAATTTTGTAATCGATAGTTTCACATCGTGAAGCATAAAATGAAACGGAAAAGAAGTTGGTGACAGTGGGAATAGAACCTGAAATGACGGATTACCTGTCTGTGTGTTCAACCACACAGCCACGGTGCTGTTGAGACAATGTCTCCATAGAATTCACTTATACTCTGCACTTGCGCAATTTGCTACATGCAGTTTTAAAAAAAAAATTACTCACTTGATACTGTGAGCAGTATAGCACTCGTTGTGTGAGAAGGTGTCACATCAGAGTGTGCACAGTCGAAAACAGACAGGTGCACCCCTCCTCTCAGTTGATCATAGTGTGGCTGACCATCATTTTGCAACTTGTCACTAGTTTCTAGTTATCGTGGAGAGAGCGCGACAAAACATGTGATTTTATACACATTATAAATCAAGATAATGGGTAGAGCAACCAGAGACGCTAAATAACACATATCCATAGTAACAGCAATAACAACATGAGGGGTATAAAACAAAGACATGACACCAACATAAATCGTAGACAGTAACAAAATTATTACGAAAAAATAAAAATATGAAATAAATATCTCAAATAAAATCAAACCAAATTCCGTACAAAAACATAATTAGAACCAAACCTAAAAAAATAATAAGATACAAACGAATTTCCGCACATCATTATTTAGAATCGTAACTATGTAAACTTGTAATATCGCTGAACCACTGTCATCCAAGTTGTTAAGAAAAATAGCGTACATGGAAACCAACTAAAATCAGATACACATCTCCAGTGTACATCTATAGAGAAACTAATAATTCTAAAAAATAGAGAACATGACAGCATCGGTATTACATGTAAGATAAAAACAACTAACGATGAATTATAACTTGTCTGATCACAGCTACAGACGATTATACTAAGACCATCACTTACTTATGTACTTACAGAGCACCGGATGATGGGAATGTACCAAAATTTGCTCATCGTGAATAATTTATAAAATGAAAACCATTTAAAGAGTAGTGTAGCTGGCTTGCATTCGTAGAATCACTTTCATTTACAGTTCTCCAATGTACAATATGCTCTTCACCCGACACACTGCAAACATTCAGATGGTGGCCAGACTAGACCCCCTGTTTTTGAAGATATATGAAGTTAACAGCATTCACTGTAGTTCGTATGCGGCATCGCTGGTCACGCAAAGTTCAAATGGTTCAAATGGCTCTGAGCACTATGGGACTTAACATCTGAGGTCATCAGTCCCCTAGAACTTAGAACTACTTAAACCTAACTAACCTAAGGACATCACACACATCCATGCCCGAGGCAGGATTCGAACCTGCGACCGTAGCGGTCGCGCGGTTCCAGACTGAAGCGCCTAGAACCGCTCGGCCACTCCGGCCGGCTCACGCAAAGTTGTTGGTGGAATACGCACATGGGTTCCGTCACAACCTCCACAAAAAAAGGTCAGAAGCTGCGAGATCGGGTGGCGTTGGTGGCCAAAGGCGAAAAAAACAATTTTAAGCTCCTCACTATCGATATGTCGTTGAGACAGCGTTTGTTAAAACAGTCTCCTGTATGAAAACAGTATTTTCCGAAAGATACGCATTTGAATGATGTCCAGATGGCCGAAGCGAACAGCCGGCCTTTGGCTGAGGAGCAGTGCGATACATCCCAGCCGCTCTGTGTCGCGTTTCCGGGTCTGTTGCTGTTCACCGCGTCACCGCGTATTGAGTGTCACAGTTACATTTCTGACATCCGAAGGCTCTTTCGTATCGGAAAGCCACGATCAAGTCGCAGTTTGACGCAACGTACGCTACACCCAAGGTCCAAGAAATAGGGAGATTTTTAAGAGACATGACACGTGTTGACCCGAAAGATCTGCGCCGGCCGATGTGGCCGAGCGGTTCTGGGTGCTTCAGTCCGGAACCGCACTGCTGCTACGGTCGCAGGTTCGAATCCTGCCTTGGGCATGGATGTGTGTGATGTCCTTAGGTTAGTTAGGTTTAAGTAGTTCTAAGTATGGGGACTGATGACCTCAAATGTTAAGTCCCATAGTGCTTAGAGTCATTTTAACCATTTGACAGATCTGCTGGGTACTGACTTGAGTATCGTCTCCTGCGTTGTATATCTTACGTTCACTGACGATGAGGCCTGTGACAAACTTTTCAGACGCTCGACGGAAGGTTACAGATTCTGTCACTCTGACGGCAATGTGTGTGTGGTGACACTTGAACGTACTGGACTGAAAATACAAACTGTGCGCTTTTTTTTAGCTAGCATTTGAAGTTCCAGCGTCTTAGATCACCCTTGCTCTTCGACCCTATGGCACAATCCTCGGTCATACGGCCGAGAAATGGAAGACATTCGAAGCTTACCCTATCATTAACGGGATGCGACAGGTGCGTATTGAACTGCACTGCCATATACCTTCGTATCTCACGATCGCTGACTGCCGAACGATAATTATTTACGGCTGTCAACAGAGGACATGCTCCGGATGTGGACAGGAGGCAATGTACATACAGAATGCCTTCAACGCTGTCTCGTGCAGACGCCCTCAGACGATCAGATTAGACAGTCGATGGTGACCTCTACGCCGATTACGTACGTTGCGTCTGTGATGGCCCTTCTGTGTTGGTACAAGCCTCGGAGGCCCGTGCGACGGTTCCTGAGGAGCCCCCAGCGTCTTGTAGCGCTGATGCCTCTGTTGCCGTCTTGTCGATCCCAGGCGGAGCGCATGCACCGCTGCAACGACAGAACGATGTTGTGGCAGAAGTTGAAGAACAGGATGCCTCATTCACCCCCTACCCTGCGGCGGACAAAGAGGTGAGACAACGCATACAGAAATCGCCGAAGCGCCTTAAGAAACGGCGCACAACGACCGAGGCAGTAGAACTTCCCGAGGAAGCAGCAATGGATGATGAGGTGTGTCGGTTGATAACCCATCTGACACGGCCGATCCTAATGTACCACTTGGCTCGATGTCTTCCCCCGCTACTGGCGGGATCGCGCACTGTGGGGATGCGGGTGATCACGAAGACCCGCCCCCGGGGATGCGCCCACGACTACGTCTGCCTCTCGAGATTCAGTGTTATCGATCTGCCGGTGAGATTGGGTGCAGGAGATAGAGATCCAGAATGCGTTTCAGGACCCTGATGATACACCGCGTCTAGGTTGACGATGACAGAAGCCTAGACCGGCACGACCCATGCCTGCCACTCTTTATACCTTCGCCCTAAAGACGCTCCACACCGCGACTTCTGCAAGCCTGCAATACCAAGGACAGCTCCCGTGACTTGATGGAACAGGCATTCCACCTCACCACGATCAATTTCAAAGGCATTACTTCTGACGAAATAAATCTCGGGTGAACAGACTGGTATGAGTGTGCATAGGACAGAATATTTCGGCAATCGACCACATTGCCATCATCAGGTGCGCTGATGTACTGACCGGCGGTGGGCCTGCGCCAGGTATATATAGGACAATCTCCCTCCTCCCTCAGGCGCTTCGTCCGCAGCTCGTGGTCGTGCGGTAGCGTTCTCGCTTCCCGCGTCCGGGTTCCCGGGTTCGATTCCCCGCGGGGATAGGGATTCTCTGCCTCGTAATGACTGGGTGTTGTGTGATGTCCTTAGGTTAGTTAGGTTCAAGTAGTTCTAAGTTCTAGGGGACTGATGAGCATAGATGTTAAGTCCCATAGTGCTCAGAGCCATTTGAACCAATCAGGCGCTTCCTATGAGTCGGTGCGGTAAGCGCCCCGCGCGCGGTCCAGGTACAGCGTCCCTTTTCCCGCCGTCTGGGCGCTGCGTCCTAGGTCTTCTCGTTCAGGAGGGTCTGCCGGCAGCGCTCTCCTTATTCTTCCCTCTTCCCCCGAAGTCAGTACATTCTGGGAAATATCCTTTTTCTTCTTAATCTGGGTGATCGCTGGTGTCAGACATTTTCTGACAGCAACTTACTTCTTATTTGACGATGATTACTACGAGCGGACAGAAGGTGTAGCCATGGGGAGTCCACTCTCACCCGTGGTCGCAAATATGTACACGGAACGTTTCGAGGAGGAAGCTCTTGAATCAGCACATCTAAAACCCATCTGTTTCTTTAGATATGTGGATGATACCTTCGTTATCGGGCCACATGGAAGAGATAAACTGGCAGACTTCCTCACACATCTCAACTCCAGACACGAGAAAATTAAGTTCACGATGGAGATCGGAACGGATAGGATGCTCCCGTTCCTCGATGTTTTGATTATAAGACGAGCTGACGGCACTTTGGGCCACGGCGTGTATAGGAAGAAGACGCACAACGATTTGTACATACATGCGGATAGCTGCCACCACCCGGCACAAAAGAATGGCGTGCTCAAAACTCTTGTACACAGAGCTCACACCATCTCCGACAGGGAAAGTTTCCAACTAGAATTGGACCATCTGAAGACCGTGTTTCGGAGGAACAGTTACAAGGAAGGGCAAATTCGGAAGGCTCTACATCCTACACCTGCAGCACCGGCGGAAACTGAGGATGAACCTCAGGAGGAGGCGGCCTTGGCTATTATCCCGTTTTGTGGGGCCTTATCCGGAAAAATGGGACGCATTTTACGTAAACACCATGTGAAAACCATCTTCCGTCCTCCAAGAAAAACCAAGAGCCTTCTTGGAAGTGTCAAGAAGAACCTTAGTCTACGTAAATCAGGGGTTTATCAGATACCTTGCCAATGTGGGAGTGTATACATAGGTCAGACCATTAGTACCATTGAGGACCGATGCCGAGAACATCAACGGCACACTAGACTGCAACAGCCCAGTAAGTCGGCAATCGCTGAGCATTGCCTGTCGGAACTCCACAGCATGGATTATGACCAAACCAAAGTCCTGACACAGACTTCCAAATACTGGGACTGTGTCATCAAAGAAGCCATAGAGACTAGAGTAAGGGAGTCACAACTAAATCGTGACAGCAGTTACATCCTTAGCAAGGCGTGTGAACCCGCGATCACCCAGATTAAGAAGAAGAAGGATATTTTCCAGAATGTACCGACTTCGGGGGAGGAGGGAAGAATAACGAGAGCGGTGCCGGCAGACCCCCTGACGGAGAAGACCTAGGACGCAGCGCCCAGACGGCGGGAGAACGGACGCTGTACCTGGACCGCGCGCGGGGCGCTTACCGCACCGACTCATAGGAAGCGCCTGAGGAAGGAGGGAGATTGTCCTATATATACCTGGCGCCGGCCCACCGCCGGTCAGTACATCAGCGCACCTGATGATGGCAATGTGGTCGATTGCCGAAATATTGTATGCTATGCGCACTCATGCCAGGCTGTTCACCCGAGATTTATTTTGTCATAAATTACGCCTGGAGAAATTGAAGAATCACGGCATTACTTCTGCTCTCAAAACCCGTATGCTGAAAGATACTTTACGAGCTGCGGATCTGGATGTTGTTTTCCTTCAAGATCCAACGAGGATTCTGTGTCGATACCTAAGGCTATGAATCATATGCCATGCCTTCAGATGTGGGCGGAGGTGGTATGGCTATTTTGCTCAGGGAAGGGATTATGGCAACTGATGTACTCTATTTAGCGTCTACCTTTGGATTCGCACTGACGGTTGGCACAGTTCGTCTGGTGAACCTGTATGCTCATTCCGGAACCGTCAGAAGGCGAGAACGCCGCACCTTTTATGCCGAAGAGCATTATGGTAAACGGCTATCGGTGTGCCTCCGTCCGTGTCAACATGTTCGTCAGACAGGGCTGTTCTCTTTCTGCTATATTATTCGCCATTGCCCTCAAACACGCGCTTCATGGACAGCGGCGACGCTTAGAGGATCTTAACCTCCGCTCCGTGACCTTTCGATGTGGCACGTACGCTGATTATGTGATGTTCTTATCACGAAGTGTCGACGAGATACGTATCACGTCTTCCTGGCTCCAGCTGAATGGGGCGGTGGCGGGCAGTGTGAGCAACCTACGGATTCACGCTACATGGAGGTGGGACCAGGCATGCCTGCAGAACTGGATGTACCCTGGCAAAGCCCCAATGCACAAATGTTTATGGATATAATTCCATCGAGAAATACAACGTGAGGTGGCCGTTACGTATCGTAAGGTCTTACAACGACTTCTCGCAAAGGCTCTGCTCAACAAATTTAGATCGTTGGACATTCTGCAACGACATCAGTACGCCAATGTGTACACGGCCTCTCAGCTTAACCATTACGCCCACGTATTACCGATGACAGACACGGCGGCTTCCAGGTTACAGGCAGTGTTCGGGCACGTGGTGAACGCTGGTGCACTTTTTAAGGTCCGTTTTTTACTCTTACTTTACCCTTCCATGAAGGAGGTGTTGGGCTCACTCATGTCAAGAACAGAGGACTGGCGCTTATCTTCGCCCAGTGCGGCGATTCTGGGTTTCGCCAATAGACAATCTTCCTGGCATCCTGATAGTAGAGGTGGCCCCACACATGTTGTGCCCACCGGTACCTCTTGAACTTATCGCCCTCGCTATCGGATGTTAGTACGTTTCCCGTGGAACACAGCTATATGTTGGGAAGTATAACAGAGACTCGGAATCTGACAGCAAAGATTTGTTGTAGTCTTCTCCATCGATAGAACCTAGCTAACGATATTGTACGACGACACCCCACAGTCGACTGGACGCGGGTATGGCGAGCCATCAACGTGCCCTTCCTGTCCACTTTAGTGCTGTCGACGTAGTGTTTGGCACTAACGAGAAATTTCTGACCCGACGAAGGCTACATACCATTCACCTAACTGACGACCCCATGTTCCCCCATTGCACGACGGTAGATACGGACGAACGCAGACTGAACTGTGGTCCCGCACGCGAGTCCTGGAGACTTATCCGCCAGACACTGGCTTTCTCCTACGCCGCCCGTTTGTTTCGATTGTGCCCCCAGACCTCTTTCATCCCAACGCCGTCTATTTCCCGATGACCCAGATGAATGTGGTCAATTGGATAAAAGGACTGGCGATACACTTCATGTAGCGCGACGACGAAAAGGAATTTCTCGATTTGTGGCAATACATTGTGGACGAGTTCATGGTCTTAATGAACAGAACACAATACCGGAAACGTTTTGTAAATTATTTGGGGTCGTCGTTCATGGATCCACAACCCAGCTGGAGTGTGCTGGGTGTAAGAGGAAGATGAACTGCAGACGTGATGCTTCCACGATTGTCGTACGGTAACGGAAACAGTTGAAACGTCCCCTTTTTGTACTATTTATGCATGACTGTGCTTAAACTGACACACAATATTTTTAGCGCAACGCAATCTGACTATCAAAGATCCCTGCAAAAGAATGGCCCTGACTAACATTAAACTATACCTCTCACAAATCACTTACCTCACAAAAATCTTCGCTGCTCAAGCTACTGCAATACAGCGAGCGCCACTACTGCCAGCTAAATAAAAGATTCAAACTATGGAAGGCACTAACTACTGATAGGGATAGTTAGCAAATGAAAGATATTAATAGAGAACAAACAATGTATTTACCTTAATATCATCACATATAAATGTCAGTTCATGACAAATTACAAAACTCCGCCATCTCTCTCCCCACATCCACCACTGCTGGCGGCTCACCTCCAACTGCGCAACGCTACGCGCTGTTCACAGCCAGCTGCCTAACACTACAATGGCGAGTATTACAACAATGCAAAGCAGACACAGACTGCCCACAGCACAGCCAGTGATTGTCATACAGAGGTGGCGTTACATAGAGAAAACATAAACAGCCTGCTTACATAGCCCCCATGCTCCCCACAAAAATTTTTACAAATGGTGTTGGGCACTGGCCAATACAGATTTGACAAAAATTTTTCACAATTACAGTAACAAAGATATAAAATGTACACACTTATTAATATTATGTTGGTCAAAAGATCAAAATTTCTCACAGTCCATAAAGACAGTCCACATTGTTCATCACAGTAAAAATGCAGAGTTTTTCTCAAAGTCCAAGCAGTAAAAGAAAATGCACATAGAAGTAGTGGATTTCCATGCAGTCTTGAAGAAGTAGTGTTGACCTTCCAACGGAAAGACAGTGCTGACTCTCGACATGCAGACAGGTAATGGGCCACAACAGAGCAAACCCACAGCAGAGTCATTCGAAGTTTGGAAGAATATTGGTAGGTAGGTCATCACAGAGCAGACCCACTGGAGTCCTGGTAGAGATTGTGGTATTGGTGGGCCACCAGAGGTGCAGACCCCACTGCAGTCCTTGTAGAAATAATGGTATTGACGAATCATCAAAGATGTAGACCTACTGTAGTCCTTGTAGACACGGCCAGCAGCCATCTGTTGCGACTGTGCAGGTGGACAATCACCATCGAAGAGTCTTGCGGAGAATATAGCAAGTCCATAAACCACCCCTTGTCCACTCACAAAAAATTTGTTTGACATGTCCTTAGAACCAGCAATGCTGTTATCCAGTCCCTTGCTGAGTTATTAACACACGTGCAAACACTCACAGTCCCAACTTCTCACATATTATCCATATACTATGACCAACAGAAACGTGTGCAGTGAAATGTAACTAACAAGTTAATAATATCATGAAGTGGTGACAATTACAATTTTATAACATAAGCATACAATAACAAAGGTACAAAATACATCATTAAAAACATAATAATACAGATAACATTTGTAGTAATAGGGGCTTTACAAAAGAATAGAAATAAACATATACATCAGTGGAATTATGACATGAGTACATACATAGAAGATCAGAATAACTTGCGAAACATCAACTTCACACATGAGCATTTAAACAGAATGAATAATGTCTAATATCTTTACAAAGCAAATAACATATTATTAATGCCAATTATATTTGATGATAACAGTATTCCTCATCATAGTGAATGTAGCTTAATATTAAAAGAGGGAAAAATTCTATGAAACTACACAGAGACAGGAAGAAAACAACTACACAAGGGTACACAAACACATAGTGGGATAACACCAATAGGAAACGACAGGGTTCGTTTTCAGTGTAACATTTGGTACTGCAGTCCAACCCAAAACTTCATTCTGTAGATCTTTCGTCTTATTTCAACCTTTGCTTCCCCCAAAAAAATCTTATCCAAGCATGCTTTCTGTATTCTGTTCATATTTCTTTCAAAATAATTATTTCTGATTGTACAATACTCATTTGGGCCCAAATCCTTTTTATATAACTTTGCAATGCATTCTTTACCTATTCTCCATAGTCAGTTTCTCATATAGTCTACCCCCTCTTAAGCTAACTTAAATCTACTGAGCTCAGATGCTAAACTAAGGGACGAGGCAATGCAGCAGCACGTAAAACAATTATTATAAACAGCAATGCAAAAAATGCAAATTGGCAAAGCTAGCAGCATAAATGAGCAAAAGTCAAATTCAATAACACTATGCCTGGCAAACAGCAGCAACTTATACCTAAACATGACATAGCGCAAGCAGAAAAAATATTACACTAAAATGGCCATGTCTAATACCTATGTCACATCTTAACATTAGAGTGATGCATCACAATTTATTCTACAAAAGAAATTACCAAGTACTTGAAAAGAAAATTATGTGTTACTGTTATTAGTTCCTTCTTATTGTTCTTTTCTTTCCAAGTGCTCCTTTTTTTTTTTAAAGAATGTGGATCATAAAATAATTATTTAATAGATCTGTTGACAGAAAGTGTTCACATTAGCAAATGCATTTCATTTTATAAAAGCAATGCTGCAACACAGCTGAAAAACAGGTATCAAATGAAATAAGCAGTTACGCAAACCAAAGCATAAAAATATCATTCAATAGTCATGTGACATTTCATAAGTTAGTAGCACTCAACTCTCGGAGAAAGACACTTGTCATAATCAGGTGTGCAGATGTAGGAATATTTCCCATCAATTCATAAGCATTTCAATAATTAGCACAAAGTGCGAGTAATCATATGTTTTCAAGTAACAAGGGTGTCGCATTAGCGATGAAAGGCACACCCTAATGGCTTGTTCTCCAGGTGTTTGACGCGTCCCACGTCCCCTTTTTTTTCCTACCTGTGCCGCTGAAAAGGGCTCGCAATAATGGCTTTTTCTCCAGGCGTCTGACACAGCTGGGTGCCCGCGACGCATTACGTGCAGGTGGTCACTTAACTTTCTTACGGAAATATTTACCGCTACAGTGACAGCCTCACATAAAAATATTTCACAGTTCAAGAATTAGCGTTGCAAATCTGTAGAAACAAAATCCTATGAATATAACAGTGTCCAAAAAATGTTCAGTGGCATTGTGATACATTCACACATGATTCACACATGTCATAACTCTTAAAGTACGATTCTTGGTTTCCAACATCCTTTTTCACAAGTCAAGAGTCCCTACCCACTATTCATTACTCCTTACCTTATTACACATATACGTATCCATCGACACTCGTCAATATTTCGTCATTATAAATATGAAGCATAATCAAATAACTCATATAGCCTGAGCCTATTAATCGTAAACATACCTCAGCAGCATAATACACATCGTCGTCGTAAAAATAACATCATAACACCTCGGTCAAATCTCAAAATCGTCGTAGCTTCCTCCAATAATTAAAAAAATTCTCTGCTCATGTCAAAAGTGTCATCTGCCTCAAACGTACTTTAAAAATCATAATCCCTTTACCAAATACATCATTCAAAGCTCTCATAGTATCACAATGGTTCCAAAAAAATATGAACAGTGCACAAAGTACAGACAAAATACAATTTCTTAAGTGTGAAGTTACCCAACTGTGTAATTGCGTAAACATCTGTCACTGACGTAGTAAAAAGGTTTGTCTCTCTCAGTTAAATGATCAGATAGCTGTGTAATTTATGTGTTAGAGAAATATGGTACCGATGTGTAAAGTTGTATAAGCACATACCATATTAGCTAGGGTTCCTTGTGGTTGCCACACACATGGTACACAAAGTAAGCATGTACCCCCCTGAGGATTAATGTAATTATACCCTCAGGTGCTACAGATTATTGCAATGGAATGAAATGTATCACGGAAAAACTTTGTATCATTGTGTTTCAAATATCTTTGAAAATAAATGTTTTTAGTACAAAACTGATCACTCAAATACGTGTCCTGTAGCGCTAAATGTGCGTCTTGTTGCAACATAATCTCTGTGGAAGTGTCGTAGTTATCGTCCTCCGAAAGCTAAGTTCTGCAGAAGTCAATGTACTGACCTCATGATAAACAAAGTGAAATGCTTTGCGTATGGATATCATACTTATTACGCTTATTGCCGTGATGAAGAAAGTACTGTGCTGTAACGTATTGTTGTGCTACAGAAAAGGCTGTCTCCTTGTAGCTATACCATAAAAGTTACTACTAAAACATGTTTTACTTTCCAGAATAATACAGAAAAACTGTGCAGATATAAAACAGAAACACCGCAAAATCAACATTGTAAATTGTCACTCATTAGTAGCGTCGTGATAAAATCGTGTAGCTGTCACATAAACTAACTATTGTCTCATCTGGTATCTCACAGAAAGTACTTTAAATCCGGAATGTATTTTCAAGTAAACCAAAATGTTGCATTAAAATCTCATTAGCAGTACTGGTAAATGTTCTAAGTATGTGAGCTTTATAGTCGTTACGTAATCGTGCAACAAACAAGCAAGAATGCACACACACAATAACACTGTGTCGTCTGTCCACAATAACAATGCATTCGTAATTTCTGTTTAAATAATTTCTCTTGGTTCTTGGCTGGATATTTAACTTCAAACATTGTTGTATATTAACAGATTCTAAGTCTTACAAAGCATACTAGAAATGTGAAGTGAAAAGTTTTATGGCAATGACAAAGTTAAAAGACAGATTATCTGTCAATAAATGGTTTTACATGTGAAATGTGGTGTAAACCTTTACTCTTCCTAGTACGCAGACTTTCAACTTCAACGCAATTATCATGTGGTATACGTCGGTAAAGAATGCTAAATCTTTTCTCAAGGCTAGCGTCTTTGTTATTTTTCCCTGAGCCAGCGGCCGCACGCAGCTGCCTGCTGTGCGAGTCATTGTCTGTCTCTTTGTTGGCGCGCGTCGTTATTGGGATTAGGAGACCTAACTTCTACAAATTCGCCTTGCCGAGAGGGCCCTGCTCTGTTTGAATCCCGCCAGTTCTGATGCAATTGACGTCTGTCGTTATGATCATATCGTCTGTCGTCATTTCGGTAGAATCCGTAGTTTCTTCCTTGTCGGTCCCGTGGTGGAGAATTTCTCCCTGAATCGTAACTGCGCGCTGGACCGTTGCGTCTGAAGTTATTCTGTCTCCCTTGATAATAATTATTTTGGTTCCCATATTGTCTGTTTCTCTGATTGTCTCTGTGATAGTCGCTACCGCGGAGAGGTGATCTTTCCCTGTAATTATTACTACTCTGCCAACGGTTGTCGTACGGGTGGTGTCTATTTTGGTCACAATTTGCGTTGTGAGAATAGCCTTGTCGTGTCCAGTTATTATTTCTTTCATCGCGGAATCGCGACGGATGTGACCTGTAATTGTTGTGTTCCTGGTTTCGCGTTCCGCGATTGTCAGTGTCAATTTCTAATTCTTGTAAGAGTCCCTGAAATGCTTCAATGTCATCTTTGCAGCGTCCTGCTAAAATAATATGTCGTAAATGTTCAGGCAATTTGAGTAAGCAGATACGGATGAGTTCTGAGGGGCTGTATGGGTTTGATAGATATTGATTCTTATGCAACATGTCTTCAAAATATTTGACAAGACTGGAAAATTCAGATTGTTCAAAGTGTTTCATCATCATGATGCTATGTTTTACACGGTCTTGTGTAGCTTGAGACCAATACGCTGAGAGGAAGGCATGATAAAAATCTCCTTCACTGTGACAATCGTGAATGACCGATCGCATTCTTACACCTGGTTCATTCTCTAAGTAGCCACACATAAATTCTAACCTGTGCTCCAATGACCAGTTGGGAGGGAAACAATGAGAGAATTGATGGAGCCACGCTTGTGGATGAATGTCGTTGGCAGAATTCTTAAACGTTTTGAATTTACGTGTAGTAATGAACAGCTTATAGTCAAAATCATCGTGTCTGCGAGTAGCATCTCGGTCATAGTTACGTCGTGTCGGCGGTTCCATCTCAAAATTCGGTGTACCTTGCCAATTTCTTTCATAATTACCGAAATGCCCTGTGTTATTATTTTGTGGCTTTTGCGTATTTCTAAGTTCCTCTTCCCGTGTTGGAGCGCGAGTGTCTTCTGAAATACGTAATTCTTGTATTACCTGTGTCAGCTGATCTTGTACTTCCCGGATTTCTCTTTGGTGTTGCGTATCAATTTGATTCAGATTTTGTTTCAGTTTCCTAATTTGTTCGCTCTGTTCTGTGTCATTAAAGACTACCGGTTTTGCGTCATTCAGATTATCATCTACCTTCGTAGATAAATTAGTGAATTGATCCGAAAGTTCGGCTACTTTCTCCGATAGTGTACTTATTTCCTCAGTGTGTTTTTCTGAACCAAGTTTCAGAGTGTCCATTTGTGTTGAAATCGAATCTACTGTGTCCTTTAAGTTATCCTGAGTTTTTGCAAGTTGCGTAACCGAATCGGTAGATGCAACTGAGTCAAATTTAGCTTGCAAGGTCTCATGATTTTCATGAACAATAATTTGCAGTTCTTTTATGGCTGCTTCGTGATTCTGTAATGCATTTTCATGCCGCGAAAAAATAGGTTGAAAATGCTCACAAATTTGTGTTTTTACTTCATTACAGACTTTTTGACATTTCGATTCAATGTTATGTAACTCAGTAGTTAAGTCTTCACGTGTTTGTTCAAGAGTTTGTTCCAATGAGTCTAACTTTTTAAGATTTTGTTCCACTGTGTCTAACTTTTTGAGATTTTGTTCCACTGTGTCTAACTTTTTGAGATTTTGTTCCACTGTGTCTAACTTTTGAAGCTTTTGCTGTGTTTGTCCCATTTGCTGTATTAATTGTAATAACAATGCACTGGTGTCTGGAACATGTTCCTCAGTGCTTTTCGGCAGTGAATTTGCACCGGCAACATTCACATTTTGACAAGCAGAAAATGTGTCTTGACTTATTTGAGAAAACGGTGAGGAACCAAAACCTGAATCTACAGTATTTGCGAGATTGTTTCCTGTCATTTCGGATTCCTGAGGCGAGCTGTTGCCGACCGATCGTTCGATAATGCGTCCCTCTTCACTAATTGTTTCACTGTCCACGCCATTGTTTGCCGCCCGCTCCATTTCCCTATGCACAGTTACCAAATTACTACTTTGAATGTCTGTTAATTCATTACTCTGCGGCGCTAACACACTACTTTCATCATCACTGTCATTTCTCAGTTTACTTTGGAGCCTAGTATTACGTATCCTAGGCTAAGGGTCGACATATGAAACTTCCCCTTCGAACAGTTTTATATATGACTGTGCTTAAACTGACACACAATATTTTTAGCGCAACGCAATCTGACTATCAAAGATCCCTGCAAAAGAATGGCCCTGACTAACATTAAACTATACCTCTCACAAATCACTTACCTCACAAAAATCTTCGCTGCTCAAGCTACTGCAATACAGCGAGCGCCACTACTGCCAGCTAAATAAAAGATTCAAACTATGGAAGGCACTAACTACTGATAGGGATAGTTAGCAAATGAAAGATATTAATAGAGAACAAACAATGTATTTACCTTAATATCATCACATATAAATGTCAGTTCATGACAAATTACAAAACTCCGCCATCTCTCTCCCCACATCCACCACTGCTGGCGGCTCACCTCCAACTGCGCAACGCTACGCGCTGTTCACAGCCAGCTGCCTAACACTACAATGGCGAGTATTACAACAATGCAAAGCAGACACAGACTGCCCACAGCACAGCCAGTGATTGTCATACAGAGGTGGCGTTACCAATAAAAAACCTAAACAGCCTACTTACATAGAGAAAACATAAACAGCCTACTTACATAGAGAAAACATAAACAGCCTACTTACATAGAGAAAACATAAACAGCCTACTTACATAGAGAAAACATAAACAGCCTACTTACACAGTCTCTGACTGTGTGCAGCGGTTCCGGACTCTCTGACGGTAGATGACTGGTGATGCCTATTGTAATGACTAACACCTGTTACTGGCCTCCCGCTTCAATAAAATGATCCCAGCGGGCAAGACGGCCCTTTTACGTTCACACTATCGTCATAATTTTTGGCATGTGGCTCCCTCGTATTTGCAGAGTAAGAAAAAAAAAATTCTCGTTAGTGACCAAACACCACGTCGACCGCCCAAAAATTGGACGGGAAGGGCGCGTTGATGGCTCGCTATACATGCGTCCAGTCGACCGTGGGTGTCGTCGTACAATATCGTTAGCCGCATTCCTTCGATGGAGAAGACTATAACAAATCTTTTCTGTCAGCTTCGGTGGTAGGAGGGGGCCTCGGAATTCGACCCCTGTTCGCGTCCTCCAGCCTACCGCTGACTGTGCTTCTCAATTTAAAAAAAATTTTAAAAAAAATTAATAAAAATAAACTTGATAGGCCGCGATGCTCGTCGTGTATCGACGCCGCATGTGATGAGCTTTAGAGGCATTCCTTTGTGTTGTTTCTTCAACGAAGAATAAAAACAGAAAACAATAAGGTGACCACTCGCGATAGGCGAGTAATTGCAAAAAGAGAGAGAAAAAAAATCTGTAAAGCACTTGCCTTCGAAAGGTAAAAAAAAGGCAGTTACGGAACCACTCGTGAGAAGCGGTAAATCAGGGTTCGAGTCCCGTTCCAGCGCAAAATTTTAACTTTCGCCATTGCCCTACAACAATGCCCTGTGCTGCTGGAAGTCTTGCTGTCCCACCCATCCCTTCCTTTCTTTCACCTCTCTCTTCTTCACACAAATAATATTTTTGAACGTTCTCTAAATTGTGGAAAAAGAAGAACGGGGCTTAAGCATTCTCTCGGGAAACGGCGCCGAGCACGTGAATTTTTAAAGAGTCTCTCGCGCTCGTCTATGGTATGATGCTGTTGTGTTTTCATATTCTGGCGTTTTAGCGGTCCACTTCTCCTCAGTACTGAACAATAAAGGTGAAAGGAAATTGTCATCATCTCCACATGCAGAATGAAATCACAGAATGTACACGTCGTTACTTATCACCATAATGAATGGCTTATTGCAACATTGTAAGGTTTGAAATACAAATATCGCCGGAAACCATACCGGGCATACACACGAGGAGTGCCTATATCACAGCTGAGTCGGTGAGTAGACCTCAGTGGGCTACGTGAAAAGCTATGCTGATTGCGTCTTAGTCTTTAATGAGTACTTGGGTGCGACATGTGGATATCTCTTTACATACACAACTAGTGTCTTAAACATGCCGTTCCCCTTCGCGGATTGCTTTGGGCTCTATGATATACAGTGTCCACTTTGGGCGAAAATCACGCCGCATAATTGTAACTAAATTGTATCTGTTGAAATGCGGGATGGAAAACGCATTCTATTGTCCTGTTATGGGCATTCCTACTAGCTGCAGATTAAATAATGCACGTACGGAAGAAATAGTTGCACAAAGGAGACCCTACTGGTAACCACATGCTCCTGAACTTACAGAGGACGCCAGGATAAACTTTTAGTTTCAGTGCGTAAGTTAAAACCCAGTCTTAGTTTGAAATGGGAGCAAATCAGTGTTTAATAGTGATTTGGTAGACTTGTGATAAAATAAGATGGAAGGCATACATAACGTTACTCTCGAACCTAAAAGTATTATTGAGGAAGTGGCAACCAAACCACTTTTCAAGTTGCTTCTCAGAATCTATGAGTCTGGAGACTTACCATATTTATCCACACAATCCCAAAGACAGCAATGGTAGGCAAGTGCAAGCACTAGAGCACAATCAGTTCAACATCTCACACATCCAAGTTTCCGAGAAGCATAATATGCAGAAGAATGGAAAAGAAAATGAAGACAATCAATTTGGATTTACGAAAGGTAATGGCACCAGAGAGGCAGATCTCACGTTGCACTTGATAATGGAAGTAAAATTTAGGAAATATCAAGACACCTTCACAGATTTGTCGACGTAGATAATGCATTCGACAATATAGATTGGTGCAAGATGTTCGGAATTCTCGGGAAAATAGATGCAAGCAATAGGGAAAGATGGGTACAATATGTACAAGAACCGAAAGGAAAATATAAAAATGGAAGGCCAAGAACGAACTGCTCGGATTAGAAAGGGTGGGAGACAGCGATGCAGGGTATTCAGTCTATATATCGAAGGAGTTATTACGAAATCAAGAAAAGGCTCAAGAATGAGTTTAAAATTCAGGATGCATAGATATGAATGACAAACTCGCTGATGATATACCTCTCTTCAACTACAGTGAAAACGAATCGTATTACTTATCGATAGGAATGAACAGTCTAATGAGTACAAAATATGGACTGCAGGTAAAGCGAAGAAAGACGAAAGTAATGAGGAGTAGCGAAACTAAGATTAGCACTAAACTTAACATCAATATTGGATAGTACGAAGTAGACTAACTGAAGGAAGTCTGTTATTTTTAAACAAAATAGCAAATTACAGATGAAGGAGCAATGACACGTAAATCAGACTAGTGGAGGCAAAGAGGACATTGTTAGCTAAAAGAAGGGTACTAACATCTTAGTGTGAGGAAGAACTTTTTTTGAATGTACGAGCGCTACTCAGAGAGTAAGGAACGATCGGTCGTGAAGTGAAAACCACAGCGAAAATCGAAAATATTTTATTTGTAACAGTCAACTACACTTTCCAGTTATTTTTCTACATAGTCGCCACATCGACTTAGACATCTGTTGTAACGTTGCACCAACTTTAAGATATCCTCCTCATAGGAGGCACTCTATTGAGCTTTCCGACAACTTTCAATGCTGGACTACAGTTCGTTGTCTGTGCTAGAATGTTGTCTTCATAGGCAGTGGTTCATTTTATCAGGGATGAAAACCAGAGGGAGCCATGCCCGTGCTCTATGGTGGGTGTTCAAACACTTCCCATCGAAAACGCTGCAGGACTGTCCTGAATAGCGCTGCAATGTGGGGCCGAGAACCGTCACGAGGAAGGAAATGCGTAACAATTATGTTATGTGGGGTTGCGTGAAACCAGGCGCAACCTCTCGGCAGGCACCCGTACATGGTGGGGACACTATTTTATAGGCACATTTAGACGCTCGCTGTGGGAACTGAGAAGAGCGACGTGACGCTATCTATGGGCGTACTTGTGACACTGCTCAACACATCTGTGCAAAGCCTCATTGGATTTTCGCTGCGGTTTCCATTTCGCGACCGATCGTTGCTTACTTTCCGAATATCCCTCGTACTTTTTCAGAACAGTATTATATGCAGGTGCAACGCAGGCTGTGGGAAAAATAGAAAAGAGGAGAAGCGAAGTGTCTGAGGAAAGATGAGGAAAATAAACTGTACTAAAAGATAAGAAATGACCAGGTTCTGCACAGAATCGTTGAGGACGGGAGCACGTGGAAAACATCGAATGAAGAAGAGACAGGATTGTAGGACATCAGTGAATAACTTCCATGCTAGTAGCGGCAGCTGCCAGTCATGGACTGTGCGGCTGATCCCGGCGGAGGTTCGAGTCCTCCTTCGGGCATGGGTGTGTTTGTTTGTCCTTAGGATAATTTAGGTTAAGTAGTGTGTAAGCTTAGGGACTGGTGACCTTAGCAGTTAAGTCCCATAAGATTTCACACAAATTTTTTTTAGTGGAAGCTGCAGAGAGCAAAAACCATAGAGGAAGGCAAATTGGCTAAATCTAGCAAATAGCTGAGGACGCTGGATGGAAATGCTACTCTGAGATGAAGAGGTTGGCACAGGTGAGAAATCTGTGGAGGCTGGCATCAAACCAGTCGAAGACCAATGACCTCCCTTCGCCCCCATGCCTCAAAAATCTTAAGGAAACGGTTCCTTATTTGTTTATGCCGAAGATACAATCTCGCGAAATCAGATGAATCTTTTCAAAACACCATGCACTGTCAAAACGTACTATCCACCACTTGGGCTAATGTATTAGACTGTAAAAAATTCCTAGTGTGTGACGAGTGATGACCGCAGCCGCCTACGCTGGATCAGAAGCGAGTGCACGAACAGTGGTTGGCCGGCGCGGTCTGTGGGCGTGCCCCGGGAACTGTGCAGGCACCTGCGACCTGCCGGCGGGCCCGCAGCACCCGCGGGCGCAGGCAGTTATTATTGGTATTTGCAGAGCACTCGGCCCGCTCATATTAGCTACTGAAGCGCTCGCCAAACTCGGGGGCGGCCGCGCCGCTCCCTGACTGACCGCCAATGAGGACAGCACGAAAATGAGTTTCCGGCCGCTCAGCAGGCGCGCAGGTACGCGGGGCAGCCCGCTCTGTGCCTGTCCTCTGTCCCTCACACTCTCCAGTTTAGTACCTACCCAGTTAAGGCTTTACTGCTCCATTTCTGCTGTAACATTTCATTTCCGAAGGCGGGGGTCCGGGCTTTCGTGACGCAAATTGTCCTGTACTGACTATAATTCTGACAATGATTTATTTTACATAGAGCGCGTCACGTTAGTACACAACAGCTCTGACTTATTTGATTGTCATTAAGACTATGACTGGGTATGGGAGGGAGAATACTTTCGAGTTTTTTCCGATGTTGGATATTTTATTTGTCAGCAAACTGTCGTTCATAGTCTGGGTGTTTTAGCGGGATCTACATAAAGGTGACAGCACTCACTGAGCACCAAAGTGAAACTAGCGCTCAGACAAAATCTTCAGTTGACACCCATGACTTCAGGAAACCTTCTCAGTTCGTTGATATGGTTGATATGTACAATATCTTTACCGGAGTTCCTGCTGGGGAACAGCACGTCGTGTTAGGAATAGAAGTGACCGCGTCAATAGAAATATTTTTTTCAAGTTATGAGGGAAAAGCCACTCCTGAATGGCTGGAGAGTAAAATGTTAATCTCCTTATCTTCGGGAGCCAGTCTTCCATCCTCTGAGACTTCGAAGGGCAGATCTGATGTAACCCACGACTTCGGCAATCTTCTTTTTCTTCTGCTACCCCATGGTTTTTTTCTGTATATCCATATCTCGGTCATATGATACGTCATCCTAAATACTATTCTATTGATTTATTACTGAGAACTATCTTTGTTCATATGGGTGAATACGTAAAAAAAGCTACGACTTTACTTTTATTTATAGATATAGTCAGATTGTAGCTTGCGCTTATCTTATTTAATTTATGTAATGCCATTTGCAATTTATTTTCGCTGTCTTGTATGATAACTTGATCATCTGTGAATAATATTGTGTTAATATTTTTGTTCTTCCTAATATTTATGACTGATGGTGTTCTATCTCTTTTCCATATTCAGCAGTGGTAGCTTTTTAAACGAGTGGGTCATTGGTTAAGTGCCAAACTGCGAGTCCAAAGAAGTATGGGGTTCGATCCCGACTCATTCGTAGTTTTTTTATGTGTCATTTGCCACTTCTTTCATCTCTGGTAACATTTGTCGAGGGGAAGAATGACGAACTGCGCCGTGATTCCGAAACCGCGTTAATCTGCAGGGTGAGTCCTTCCTGTAAGTGGGTAAATAAATTAGTTTGAAAGTTGGAGGAAGGCAAAGGCAACCAGCATTGGAGTACTAGAATGAATTCGAGTAAACCACTGTGTTGTTGAAACCTACCTTAGGGCTGATGGTAGTTTTATCTCACTTTGAAACGGAAGTTGTGAGGCGTAGGGAAAGTTAAGTTTAGAGTTGGAAGGTTACAGATACTGATACCGCTGCGATGTACGGAATCTTAACCTTACTCACCTTCGCTGGACCGAGATCAGAGATGATACGGGAATGTCCCGTCAGCTAGCGGGTGGAGGGACCTTTGGTGCCTGCAGAAAAGGAAGGAAGATTATGTTTAACGATCCGTCCACAACGAGTTCATTAGATATGGAGCACAAGTTCGGATTACGGAAGGTAGGGGAAGGAAATCGACCGTTGCCTTTCAAAGGAACCGCCCCGACATGTACTTTAAGCGATTTAGAGAAACCGAAGAATACCTAATGCTGGATTTCCGGGCGGGAATGCGAAAGGTCTTCCTCCCGAATGCGAGTCCAATGTGCTAACCCTAGCGACAGCCTGAGGAAAAGGCGTGGAGATAGTTATTCGGCCGGATCGATTCACACACAGGGCGAACAAACACGAAACTGTGTGCGTCCACTGTTGGCGCAAGTAGGGGAGCGAAGCATTTAATGATTACTATCACACAGTTCGGAAAATTGTATTTTTGTTTTCGGAAACCTAATAGACACAAAAATGGCAATGTTTAACAACAGTAAAAAATGAGTAGTGTCTGTGTACATAAATAAGTAACAAACTGAGAGGACATGTGTCACATACACACACGATAATAGAAGTTTTTGTAGCGATACATGTCTTTTTGTAATTTTTTCCGGAAATGTGTACAAATAGTCTGACGCCGAATAACAGGACAGTGAACAAGTCAGGCAAACGAACAGTACGGAAAATCTCCAAACGACGGGTAACTTAGAAATGTCAAGAGCTACGTGGGCTTAAACGTTAAGAAATTGGTGTTGGGTTGTGTGCAACCTGGCCAACTGAAATTGTATGAGCTAACTAAATTTTTTATTGGATTTCTGGTTGTAAGATTCGACATAGATAATGACCTAAGTGAATATGGGAAGAAGTCACCAGGAATAATACAGGGAAATTTGATTGTGTGAGGCTGCATGTATGGAGAATCTAGAAGATGCCTTCATTCAGCTATGTAGTAAAGCATCAAGTGATGATTATTCACTCTGTGTAATTTAGTAGAAGAAGCTTTTTGTTGTGGACTTCTCTTTCATGCATATTTCTTGGCCCATGATGATACTACTTGAAACTATGAAACAGTGTTATGAAAAACTGCCCGATAAGATTTTCATAGCTCCAATTTGCCCCTTTACCTGACAATACTCATCGTTAATAAGCTCAGGCCTCAATTGAATAGTCTCTCGAAAACAGAGTGAATGACACTAGATGCCTCCGCACGTTGTCAGAAACTCAGTACTGATAGTGTCGCAGAATAGAAGAGAGTTGGAAACGTGGAATATTATCAAAGTTTCGCTGCCTATGCCGAGAGCCAGAGGCAGTAGGTTAGCCAAGAGCTAAGAGGATTGCACATATATCGGAATGTGTCGTCATGCAGGGGCAATGGCCTGGTTACACACAACAGGCGAGGGAGAATTGCTTAGCACGTGGTTTTGTGTTAGACGGAGACTTTCGTAGAGTGCAAGACAGAGGTATAGCGTCAGCTGTACTGCATTCCACAACTTCGCGTAAGTCTGTCGTAACAACACGTAACTCTGTCGCAAGAACAACTAAGGGGCGAGTACGAAAGATGAATCAACACTATAAGTGGAACGAATGCGTTCATTACAAACGAGCATGACTTCAGGACGTCGCTCGTGCTTCCTTTAAATACGACAGCTTTGACAGCAACAAGCACTCGCAAACGCAGTTAGACTTGCAGTTAGATATGTACTGGGTCGCTGCGTAGCGCTCAGCTCGGTGATCGACAAGTTAATCTTTATTAAGGAGATGTTGCAGTAAGGGTGGCCCATCCAGCAGGAGACGTGAGGGGACAGTACAAGCTCTGGTACTCTCTGCTGCCGCTGTCAATCATCGACCCAGGATTAGCAGACATCGCGGCAGACTCGCTCGCCGCCAATGCTGACCACATCAGTGAGCCGTCGTCGAGATCGTGCGGGGCCTAGGCCCTGTGCATCTGCCGTCACAACCGGGTGAGCCGACGACGCTGGGAGACTGCATCCCGTTCCGCCCGTCCACCGTGGACGAGCCACCAGGAGGAGTAGGGAAGAAGACGGGATGGTATAGAGTACACTCCGCACTGCGAGAACGCCTCTCGTGCCAACAGCGTCGGGACTCCAACCCAGAGCCTCCACGCGCAGCAGCTTGCTGTCCGCAGCCGAGCCGCCGCCTAGCCGGGCGCCGCCAGCCACGCGCGGCCGAAGTAAGGGCATTCCTCCGATACGTCACAGCACGCGACGCTGCGCTAGCAAGACTGCGCGGTCCGGATCTGGTGTCATCACTACGAGTCAGCGAGAACTCGGGGAAGGTCGTTGATATCACCAAGCCACATTGTACTTTGCAGGAACAAAGGTGTTATGAATTAATAGTGTTTCTTTGGCGTTTCTGACGCTTCTACAGCCATTTCCTAGCATCCTGACAACCGGAGAGGTCTCCGCTTCGCCATCCAGTCCACCGTAGGCGATCGGGACCACCGGGGCGGGGCGCCTACAGTGCTAGAAGAACTCTCTGCCAGGAGCTACTGCTCAACTTGACAGCAGCAATAAAACCCATCATCGGGGAATCAGAACTGTTCATCATGTTGCAAAAAAATCTACGTATAAAGGTACAGACCTAAATTCGAGAGTTATAATAATCAGTTAAGAAGTGTTCCATCATTATGCAGTATAGTGCACCGAGGCAACAGATAAGTCAGTACAGTTTTGTAACAAAAATAGAAAAACCTTATTGTTATGTCCTAACCAGTAATGCCACCCGAGCCCGCTGCCAAAAGGTTGGCAGCATCAAAGTCCGGACGCCGTCCGCATAAGCAGCGCCAGCGAGACAGCAAATCGCCGCAAGTCTGCGCGCGCCACCGCTGGCTTCTGGGTTCTTAAGCGCTGGAGTCGCGAGCGCTAGGACAGTTCTGCATTCGCCGCTCAGTTGTGTACTCGCCACCGAATTGTGTACTTGCTAGTCAGTTGTGTGTTCATCGCGGCAGAGTTGTTGTTTGTCGTCAGCCGACGCTGACCTAGCCGCTCCGACTCGAACTGGACAGATTTCTGTAGACACCGAGTTCGCTATTGTGTTTCTGTATCTTCATCAATAAAGATAAGTACCGACTTTTATTTAATCAGAGTGTTTGGGGTTTCATCTTTCTGTTTACTGTTCCAGCGGACCGGTCGGCCCGCTATTAAAAGTGTGGCGGTGACTTCGTAAGCCATTTCTACAGCCAAGTGTTTGTCGCTACGAACACCGCCACAAAACTTATGATTCAGAAAATAAGGAAGTAGATGAGGTAACGACACGTAGACTGTATGATAAGATGAACTTCATTATCAAGGGAGGACACTAGTTTCTATCTTAAAGGGAGATTTATAATCACAGCAGTCTTTTTGTAAGAGTGAAAATGTAAAACCCTGTTTTCGTTAATCCAACAGACTTTTTTCTTTACCATTAATTATGTGATTCATCCTGAATGAAGTTCCTTCGTCACCTCTCGTCGCGGAGACAAATCAATTATCCCGTCCTATTTACGCTCGACGCACGAGATTTCTCTTCGCGCAGCGGTCGAAGAAGAAAACATTAATCCCCAGATCTGGATGAACTTCCTACACTCCTAAGCCTGTGAAATAATTTAGATAATGATCACCAATTTAGATTTTACAGCTGAGACATAATATTTAAGTATTATTGTGACGTTGCTGTATAAGCAATCGGACTGCACCCAGATAAACTAAAAAAAACAAAAGACCAGTGGATGGTAGTAATACATTGCGAAAACACATCACATAACCTCTGAAACTGGTTTTCTTGCATCGTCGCCGGAATCTCAGAGAAAACAAGTCTCGGGCAACACTTCAGATGTGCTATAGTCAGACTGAGAAGTCCAGCCATACATTTCAATTCAAAGGAAACAATGCAGCTTATTTCAACTTTAACAAACACTGCTGCTTCGTTTTGACTGATCTTCTTGGTATCAGCTCAACAATATAATAAATGGCTGCTCGTGAATCGTTGCATCTCCTGACCTAGGCCCGCATCTCGTGGTCGTGCGGTAGCGTTCTCGCTTCCCACGCCCGGGTTTCCGGGTTTCGATTCCCGGCGGGGTCAGGGATTTTCTCTGCCTCGTGATGGCTGGATGTTGTGTGCTGTCTTTAGGTTAGTTAGGTTTAAGTAGTTCTAAGTTCTAGGGGACTGATGACCATAGATGTTAAGTCCCATAGTGCTCAGAGCCATTTGAACCATTTTTTTTCCTGACCTAAGTCGCAAAACACTCACCCTACAAAATTACACCAGTCTGAATAGGCGTTGCCACATATGGATTCCACCAGGAAAGAAGAGGCCCATCTAAGCTAAGCATAAAATTTTTCTTTAAATATAAAAACTGCCTATAAAACTCAGCACCCGTAAAGAGAATGTAACTGCGATGTAACTGGCAGCTCATTTCTTTTTAATCCATTTGAATCTTTCTATTGCCTGCTGGGAAAACGATAGATTTTCTTAAGTAACAGTTGGCTTTCCTCCAGTTCCCTTAAACCCCAAAAGTCACAAAGTGCATCGCTGACGTACTTCGCAACACTGTCATAAGTAGCAAGCACTTGGCTTCTTGGAACCCAGTTAAGGTACTACACTTGTTCGTTGGCTTCTAAAGGAACACTGTAGCAATAATAGCATCACCTGCAGATGACAAGGGTGTATGTGGCCATCGACTTACCAGTTGACGAAGACATCGAACGTTTCCGTCAACTATTCGTTCTCTGGTCCAAACTGGAATTTTATGGCACCCTGGTGTCTGTATTTCGTCACTACGTCCTGTATTGCTAAGCACATTAACTAAACTATTCGCTAGAAGTAAATGGTGAGGTGAATGACACCGAATGTCATGTTTCAATTAGGTGCAATGAACTCACGTCATACGAAGTAAGTATACACGTATTTACTTTATGGCACAGGAGATCAGTGGAGATTCCTTTAATTACTCTGTTCGGATTAATATAAACTAGTGCAGTTTGCAATAAAGTGAATCCTTAAAATCGAATAGATTCCTCAGAATAAATGTAAATTTCGAAACAAATTGAAACAATTGCTTCGACCTGACAGTAAGCTTCGCCTCGAGCCTAACAAAGGGTAACGGCCTTTGTTGTGTAATTTGATCTGACAGAATTCTCCACATGAAATGAAAGAACAAGTCAGAATATAATAATAAATGCGATACCAAACAATTGCCAGTCGAAATGTTGATCGCAGACGAGTATTGTACGGCGCCTGCTTTGTATGGATACTACTCTCTCCAGAACTTCCCAAAACATTTGTGTCAGTGGATTCTTACAATAAGGCTTATACCGCCAGTTAAGTTTGTATCTCCTCGGAGTTCCCGGAGCTACTAGTAAACGCGGGTCGCGAGCTGCCGGCGCTGGTTTCCGAGGCTTGCATCTGATGGCTACAGCCGCACGGTGGTCCAGCGGCGGCTTTGAAGACGCGCCCTCGGCGCCGTTGGAATACTGATGCCCGGCCATTGTCCGCGCCGCCCACAACCACCTGCTTGCGGGTCACGCACAGCCCCCGACGCTCACCGTTACGCGCTTATCGAGATGGTGCGCCGCCACCCCTGCTTACGCGGACACACGTGCACGAGGGATACAAGTCTTGTTGGTACAGAGTAAATGATCGCAGGTGGGAGCGACGTCTGCTGAGCTAAGCACACGGGACCGAAAATTAGGCACTTGTATAAGGCATCGAGCAACTATCATGTAACACCCGCGTCTAGCCTTTTGACAATCGGTTCAGGTCAGTGAGGAAGAGAGTCTCCAAGTTTCATCACATATGCCATATCCAGATGAAACCATTCATTGGTGGTTGTATTCTACAGAGCTATTAATTTGCGGTGATATCGATTGCTGCTTTTCACTCACTGTTCCAAATAGTCCGAGCTATTTTCTGGAATTTAGTGGAACAGCCGACGAGCGACAGGGTATCTGAATCGTCATTAAAAGCAGGAATGTATTCACGATACCCTGTGAAAACATTTGTTGGTCTTGGAAGGCGGGAATGTCCACAGCACACTCATCACGAAGTCGCGGAAAACTAGATAAAAACTTGGTCGTAGGGAATGCTGAAATATCCTGATTGATGTTCACAGTATCCTGAATGAGTGGGCCCAAATCATGGCGCAAAATACACCACAAAATATCATAGAACTACCTCTAATGTTAACTACGCCCTTCACAGATTGTACACTACTGGCCATAAAAATTTGCTACACCACGAAGATGACGTGCTACAGACGCGAAATTTAACCGACAGGAAGAAGATACTGTGATATGCAAATGATTAGCTTTTCAGAGCATTCACAGAAGGTTGGCGCCGGGGGGCGACACCGGCAACATGCTGAAATGAGGAACGTTTCCAAGAGATTTCTCATACACAAACAGCAGTTGACCGGCGTTGCCTGGTGAAACGTTGTTGTGATGCCTGGTGTAAGGAGGAGAAATGCGTACCATCACGTTTCTGACTTTGATGAAGGTCGGTTTGTAGCCTATCGCGATTGCGATTTATCGTATCACGACATTGCTGCTCGCTTTGGTCGAGATCCAATGACTGTTAGCATAATATGGAATCGGTGGGTTCAGGAGGGTAATACGGAACGCTGTGCTGGATCCCAAGGGCCTTGTATCACTAGCAGTCGAGATGACAGGCATCTTATCCGCATGGCTGTAACGGATCGTGCAGCCACGTCTCGATCCCTGAGTCAACAGATGGGGACGTTTGCAAGACAACAACCATGTGTACGAACAGTTCGACGACGTTTGCAGCAGCATGGACTATCATCTCGGAGACCATGGCTACGGTACCCTTGACGCTGCATCACAGACAGGAGCGCCTGCGTTGGTGTACTCAACGACGAACCTGGGTGCACGAACGGCAAAAAGTCATTTTTTCGGTTGAATCCAGGTTCTGTTTACAGCATCTTGATGGTCGCATCCGTGTTTGGCGACATGGCGGTGAACGCACATTGGAAGCGTGTATTCGTCATCGCCATACTGGCGTATCTCCCGGTGTGATGGTGTGGGGTGCGATTGGTTACACGTCTCGGTCACCTCTTGTTCGCAATGACGGCACTTTTAACAGTGAACGTTACGTTTCAGATGTGTTAGTAGCCGTGGCTCTACCCTTCATTCGATCCCTGCGAAACCCTACATTTCAGCAGGATAATGCTCGACCGCTTGTTGCAGGTCCTGTACGGGCCTTTCTGGATACAGAAAATGTTTGACTGCTCCAGATCTCTCACCAATTGAAAACGTTTGGTAAATAGTGGCCGAGCAACTGGCACGTCACAATACGCCAGTCACTACTCTGGATGAACTGTGGTATCGTGTTGAAGCTGCATGGGCAGCTGTACCTATGCACGCCATCCAAGCTCTGTTTGACTCAATGCCCAGGCGTATCAAGGCTATTATTACGGCCAGAGGTGGTTGTTCTGGGTACTGATTTCTCAGGATCTATGCACTCAAATTGCGTGAAAACGTAATCCCATGTCAGTTCTAGTATAATATACGAGGTCTGTCCAGAAAGTAAGTTACGATCGGTCGCGAAATGGAAACGACTATGAAAATCCGATAAAGCTTTGCAAAGATGTGTTGGGCAGTGTCTCTAGTATGACTCTAGGTAGAATTATGTCGCTCTTTCATTCCTGAGCTCTTAGTGAGCGCGTAAAGATGTTATAGAAAATAGTGTCTCCCGCCAAATACGAGGGCCTGGTGGGAATTTGCCCCTGAAACTATGCAACCAACATTACATAACTGTCGTGCGGTTTCTTCTTCAAGACAATTCTCAGCCTCATTCAGCAGGGGCAATGAAGATGTTCCTGCATCGCTTCAATTGGAAATGTTTGGTTACCCACAATACAGCCCGTAATTGTCTCCCACTGAGTTTCATCTCTGCTCAGACGAACCGCTGGCTATGAAGACAACATTTTGGCACAGACAACGAGCTTTAGGCCAGCGTAGAGAATTGGCGGTAAGCACTGGCGGCTGCCTTCTATGATGAGGATATTGGAAAGTTGGTACAACGCTACGACAAATGTATGAGTCAGAAAGGCGACTCCGTAGAGAAGTAGCTGAAAGGTGTAGCTAACTGTTACAAATGAAACATTTCTGATTTTCACTGTGATTTTCATTTCGCGATCAATCGTAACTTACTTTCTGGACAGCCCTCGTATTTGTCCAATGAATACCCGCTTATCATCTGCATTTCTCCTTGGTGTAGGAAATTTTAATCGCCAGTAGTGTAGGTTAAACGCCGTCGGTACATTCAGTAATGTAATCAAGTCAGTAATGTGATAATAAACGTACGATATCAATAAGTGTCTATATCTTCAGTTGGAAGTAAATAAATTCGGATATCTACATCTACATCTACATGGATACTGTGCAAATCATACTTAAGTGCCTGACAGAGGGTTCTTCGAACCACCTTCACAATAATTCTCTGTTATTCCAGTCGCGATCAGCTCGGGAGAAAAGAACACCTATATCTTCCCATGCGACGGATTTTCCTTATTTTATCATAATGTCTTAAGGCCAAAAACTTTATAAAAAGCAAGATGATACAAGTTTAAACCTTCCAGTGGCCAAAAACCGCATAAAAAGCGAAATGACATCGGTTTCTTTTATTGTCTTGGGGCCAAAAACAGCATAAAAAGCAAAATCACATCGGTTTTTAGTTGTTTTACGACAAAAGCTGCATAGCATGCAAAATGATATAGGTCTCTAATTTTCGTGAGTCTGGCGCAAGACATGTTCAGTTAGCTGTCACCGTTTTCTGCCACAAGTTCAAATCGAGGAACAGGATGTTCCATATCAGATCGGAGTCCCTCGGGGATCACGTTGAGAATGCGTTGCGAAATGCATTCCTTCAACTGAGCTACGTTCTTTCAAGGAACCGCACAGCCAGAAGTTACATAGATCGAGAGCAAGACATCAGGCGGCCAGGGTGTAGGGAAATGACGTCTGATAATTTCCGGAATGCCTCCGCAGCAGCCGCTTCACTGGCTGTGCAGTGTGCGGAGGATCGTCATATTGCATAAAAATGATCCTGCCCACACGTCCACGCTCTTGAAGTATTGGAATGACGTTGCTTCACAAAAGCCTCTCATAGCTTTTACCAGTGACGGTACAGGTAACAGGACCCGCAGGACTCATCTCCTAGAAAAAATACGGCCCTACAATGAACGATGCCGTCAACCAGCGCCACAGTTACCTCTGGAGAATGAAGTGGTATCGGTAGATGTAAGTGAGTGTTTTCCGTTTCTCATGTTCTGCAGTTCTGCGTACTGGCTTGTCCTTCGAGAGAGAAACGGGCTTCATTGTCCACTTCTATGCGAGCAAGAAATTCCACGGCAAATTTCTTGCTTATGAGTCCTGAACGTAGGTGATACGGATGGATAGCAATGCAGAATGTTTCGTAAGATTTTATGCACCGTGCAGGCAGGCACGTCCCACATTCGGGCAATTCCGCGTGCACTGCATGTTTGCACACCAATGCTCAACCCCTCCTGCAATGCCATGGCCAGATCTTTTACAGACATCGGATCAACTGATTTCCTCACTCTGTCACACTGCACTTCATACGAAATTGTCTTTTCGAATTTTGTAGTGATTTTCTCCAGTCCCTTGGCAGACTTCCGACTAATGCCTTCTTTCATAGCCTTGAGTGTGCGGAACTCCTGTGCGGCCGCTGGTGCACAATCACGGTTCTTGTAAAACAGCTTCACCAACAGCGCCGGATCCTTCATGATGACAATTGTATTGGCCGTTTCGGAATGAAGTTGAGAAACAGACGTGTGGCGTGTGTCTGTTGGTGTGCATTTTCTGTCTCTTACAGAGCCATCTATTGCTAAAGTGTTCGTAAATTTTTTTGTTCGATGACGTCTTCCCTGCCTCAATAATATGCTGCTCATATTTGACGTCAATCTGAGCAGTGGTTCTCTTTCTACAGCATTTTGAAACTGGAACTTTGATTGTTGACTCCCTGTATAGCATTTTTTGGAAATTTGTGGTAAAGCCTTATGGGACCGAACTGCTGAGGTCATCGGTCCCTAAGCTTACGCGCTACCTATTGTAACTTAAACTAACTTACGCTAAGGACGACACACACACCCGTGCCCGGGGGCGACTCGAACCTCTGACAGGAGGAGCCGCGTGGGCCGTGACAAGGCGCCTCAGACCGCACGGCTACCCGGCGCGGCCCTGTGAGGAGCTACCTTATCCCTTGCCGTACGCGGTCACCAAAAGTAAAATTACAGAACACGAACATCTTCTGCCACTGGAAAAATAAGCTCGCATGGGTTGTGCGAGATATAAATTAAATAATGATCCTCGTTGTGGGGGAATTAATTTGACTCGTACGACTACATTAACCCCAAAGTTCGTCCTTTATCAGTTACACTCACCTAACCGATCCATCACTCCCGCCTTAAAGAAACGTTTACCGCCAACTACGTGAACCGCCAGCTTCAACTGGCACCAAAGTAAACTTTTGGTTTCAATGGTTGTGTTAAAATTTACTCCATATGATTATCGCTATTCATCTAGAAGATGTAGTCTTGTGAAATAGGATGAATCTTTTTGAAACATTTCGGATACTCCCTTTCATCTACGTGCCTCATTAGTTGCTTCGTTCTATCTTTAACGGAAAAATACAAAATGCTCCGATAGTAGTTTAATACGAATGGAGTTCTATAAGAATGGAACATTTTTTTCTGAAAGCAGGTAGATTTTGTTCATGATCCCAAAACATCACATTAATCCCCGCTATTTTGGCTACAAAATCCTGTTTTTAAACATAATCAATGTGACGGTCTCACAGCACCTTACTGGGAGAGCCTATATGTCCGCCTGGTACCACTCTACTGGTCGACGTCGGAGCCAACGTCTTGCTGCACCAAGGACCAGCCCATCATACACGCACTGCTCCACGCAGAGTAAATCCTTCATTGGGCCAAGCAGATGGAGGTCGGAATGTGCAAGATCCGGGTTGCAGGGTGGATGGGGAAGAACGGGGAACGAAATTATGAGAGTTCCTCTCGGGTGTGTAGACTTGTGTGAGGATTTGCGTTGTCATGGAGTTGGAGAAGTTCGTTTGCATCTTTGTGACGACGGACAACCTGAAGTTCCAGAGAATAGCACAAAACACTTCCGAATTGATCGTTGCACCATGAGGGTGGAGATAAAACGGAATAATCCGTACAGAGTCCCAGACGGTAGTCGCCTTGACATTAGCGGCTGATGGTGCGGGTTTGAACATTTCTCCGGAGGTGAGGATGTGTGGATCCACTCCATGGATTGACGTTTTGTTTCCGGTTAAAAGCGATGAACCAATGTTTCATCGCCTGTGACGATGTTCGACGAAAAATTGTGACCATCGTAGCGTGCAAGCAATTCCGCATAGAGCCATAGACGGTCCTTCGTTGCTCTTCTGAGGAACCCAGGGGGCATACACCTTTAAGTATTGCAACTGGTGAACGCGTTAAGTCAGTAGTACTACCACCAAAGCCGGCCGGTGTGGCCAGAGGTTCTAGGCGTTTAAGTCTGGAACCGCGCCACCGCCACGGTCGCAGGTTCGAATCCTGTCTCGGGCATGGATGTGAGTGATGTCTTTAGGTTAGTTAGGTTTAAGTAGTTCTAAGTTCTAGGGGACTGATGACATCAGATGTTAAGTCCCATAGTGCTCAGAGCCATTTGAACCATTTGAACTACCACCAGAGACGTCCAATTGTGTAGCGATGTGTTTCATCTCTCGAATGAGTCCGCACGTTCGAACACTGCGGGAGCTCCACTATGTCAAGCTAGCCAGCACGCGTGAGATCGGACAGGTGTGCGCGATCTTGCTGCTTTGATAGACACATCGCTCAACGACTTTATTCACTCCCAGGTTTCCGTAGACATTCTTCAAGCGCTTATGAATATCTGGGATGCTGTGCTTTTCTGCCAAGAGAAACTCATTGATACCTCTCTGCTTGGAACGCACAGCCATTACAGACGCCATTTTGAAAGCTACGTGTGGGGGCTCCTCCTAGAATGAAACTACATGGGCTGAAGACGGAATATTCTACGATGTCCCACAAGAAATACCGCATTTTTTCACCCGAAATTGGCAGAGAACAAATGTGCTGCATTACCTACTGAAAGCCTCTCGTAACAGTCTCTGTAATTTGCTAGATGTTCCACTATCCACACATCAGGCTACCTTTCGTATATCGTTCGTCCGGGAGTACGTCCGGGGCCTGTGGATTATTGTCAGAGCGCAGCAGCCACTTGTATTCAGTGCCTGTAGCCGCTTCCTCGGCGAGGCACAAGCCGGCCCCGCCCCCGCGGCGGGTGTCAATTAATTAGCGGTGGGCAGCAGCGCTATCCCGGCCATCTCAGCCACGTGTGTTTACATAAAGCCGATGCCGGCGGCCGATAGCGCCCGGCCCTCGCCTCGCCTCAGACAGAGGCGGCGCCCGCCGCAATTACAGCGAGTGCCGCCCAGACACGGCGTGGGCGGCGCCACACACCGCTCGCCCGGAAACCGCCCTGGGACCCGCCTCCAGATCCGTCTCCTCGTCCTACCCCACTCGTGTCACAGTTTTATCAACTATGTACTAAACAATCCTCAATGCACGTAAGAGGGGTACTCGAACAGTTTTGGTTCCCGCCACGAAGAAGTAAAATTACGTAATTACGTTTTGTCTGTTTGCAGGGAAGATGTATTCAGTCTTGGTACACACTGAAACATCTGGAACCACAGTACCGTAGCATACCGCTAGAGAAGTCAAACAGAACAGCGCGATCCATTCATTAACTGGAGCACGCGGTAATTCTATTTCTGTATATGATGGTGGACAACAAAGCAATAATCCACGCTGAGTTGCTGAAAGTGTACTGCAACAATGCACCATCATATCGCACACTGGCAAGAAAAGTGAGAATTGTAAAAAACGAAGACAATTGTTTGTCTTCGTCACCAAAAAATACTTGCGAAGTGCCCCAACGTGCACGAGAAATATCACATCTCTATACCACAATTTGACCACTTCAGGACAATGGTTCAAATGGCTCTGAGCACTATGGGACTTAACTTCTGAGGTCACCAGTCCCCTAGAACTTAGAACAACTTAAACCTAACTAACCTAAGGACATCACACACATCCATGACCGAGGCAGGATTCGAACCTGCGACCGTGGCGGTCGCGCGGTTTCAGACTGAAGCTCCTAGAACCGTTCGGCCACCGCGACCGGCCCTTCAGGACAGATGAGTCAATTTTGTTGTATGCTACTTCATGATGTGCCACGACAAGAAGAGTGTCACTTCAGCGTTGCTACTGGCAGGTGTGCGTGGGTCATTCATGAAGAGCAGTATATTCTAAGTTGTGAAACTTTTAATGTACAAGAAAAATTGAATTTAATTGCTAATATAGTTGAGTATTACAATGTCAGTGTTTATACAGTGTCTGTACCTTACATTACAATGTGCTTGACGGATGCACTCATGTCTGAAGGAACAGAAAATGTTTTGATGATTACAGCTGTTGTAAACATTACAAAATTTCATGCGTAACTTCATACGAGAAAAAAATTGAAATTTCTGCTATAAAGAAACCTCATATTGTATTCCTTTTCTCGACGAAAAGTATTCCTACATTAAATAACCCCATTTACGAATCTAAGTCTTCATAAATTGTATATAATTGGTGTTCTATATTAGGCATTATTACTTTCCTCACTGTCCATAAATTAAAATTTTGCATTTTGTATCTTCCCAACGAAGCAATTTAAACTTCGCTTTTATTTCTTATTTTAACTTAAATTAAACTTGCCCCAGTGGAGGTTCGAATGGCGTATTATATCACAGTAAGGAAAAAAAAAGAATAATAATAATATTGGGGGTGGAGAAAATGTGGCAGAGGTATTACTTGAATGGTTTAGAAGTCAATAAAAATGAGACACCCTCTCTCTCTCTCTCTCTCTATTCGTTTAGTCGGTTCCGACTCTTCGTGACCCCATGAACCAAATCACGCCACTTTTTCCTGTCTTGCACTTTCTCCCGTAGACCTTCCAGGTTGGAACACATTGCTTCTGTGATGCCATCGATCCATCTCATCCTTTGACGTCCTCTACTTCTAGTTCCTTCAATCTTCCCCAGCATTAATGTTTTTTCCAGCGAGGCATGCCTTCGCATTGTGTGTCCAAAGTAGGTCAGCTTTTGTTTTAACATAAGATCTTGCAGGGAGAAATCAGGTTTTATTTGATCCAATATTGATCTGTTGGTTGGCGATATGTGAGACTACTGAAACATTATTTTAGTATTGCCTGATAACACCTCACATTCGTCGAGAACAAACTACATAGCCATGTTACTGTTGTATAGACTATATTGGAATTTGAAACTTCCTGGCAGATTAAAACTATGTGCCGGACCGAGACTCGAACTCGGGACCTTTGCCTTTCGAGGGCAATTGTTCTACCAACTGAGCTACCCAAGCACTACTCTGCCAGTACCTCGTCTCCTACCTACCTATATTGGAATTTACTGGTAAATTTACTTACTTGAAATTTATACAGTCCGTGTAGTATATCCATGAAAGTTTTATAGAAGGACTTAAGTCGATTTATCTGAAATAGCGCAATTTTGAATTGTATCACTGTTCTTGCCGGGGGGTGTTGTGAGACAGTGATTAGTCGGCCCGGGCACTTCCACTGTGGAGAAACGAGTCTGAATGACGGAAGAACAAAGAAACAGACCACCTCTTTGCGAGGAACTGGGAATCATCAGAAAAACGGAGGGTCTGATGCTCGAAGACTTCGCATCACAGTCGAGGAGCCAATGAGAAAGATGAATATCAGTCGCTGAGCAGTTTTCGCCATCTTGTACGAAACTTTGAACATGACAGATGATTTCTTAAGCAAAAGGTGTAAATAAATAAATCATAAGTGACGTGGACTTGTTTCGGCCTCTGCGAGACAATAGTTAGGAATTTCTTGTGCGTCTGTATCCATATTATTACACATAGTTCCGATCACTTCTTATTAGCCCCAGAGAAAATATGACTGTATCAAGTTTGCAAAGGTGCAAAGCTCAAAATTTATTTTTTATCTTTAACCAGTTTCATTACTGCGGTTCCCTATTTTTTGGAATCCGTTTTCTTTTGTTTTTCATGAAAAATAATGAAGCTGTGAATGAATTTGGAATACACTGAGTATGTGACAAGCTATAGTGTTCCAGATTTCAGGGTAATGAAGGAATTAACACTATTCAGCTAAAATCTGTACTGTTTCTCTACTGTTTCCTTCGTATTACGCATCATGATTGTGTATCTAGCTTAAGCGTTTTTAAAGCATAAAAGAAAATGAAAACGCTGATGTTAAATAAATATCAGACTGGAGTATCGAGAAGGTGTGTGACACGGGTCATATTCTTACAGTTAACTTGAAACCTGCAGAATAGATAGAGACTCATTCATTGAAACGTCCGAGTCCATGGCCGCTCTTTCTAGTTGATCCATTTTTGTCACTATTCACGATTATTTTTCTTTAAGGAATACAATTTATTCCTTATCCGCGGCATTGTTATTGTCATTCCTTCTTACAGATAAAGACGAAAACCAATAAAAATTTATAATCTTCTTGAAATATTAGGCACCCTCACTGATTCTTAACCAACATGATACTGTTGTTGTTGTTACGGTCTTTGGCCAAAACACTGATTTAATGCATCTGTCCATACTGCTCTATGCTTTGCAGGCCTCCTTATCTTCGAATAACAATTGCAGCCTACATCCCTTTGAATCTTCTTACTGTATTCATCTCTTGGTCTCCACTTACGATATTCCACCCCCCTCCCCCCGCATCCCTCCGATACTAAACTGGTGATCCCCTGATATCTCAGAACGTGCAATAACAAACGATCCCTTTTTCTAGCGATGTTGTGCTACAAATTTCTTGTCTCCCCAATTCTTTCCAGTACCTCCTCATTAGTTACGTGAGCTATCCACCCAATCTTCAACATTTTTTTGTAGCACCACATTTCAAAACCTATTTTCGCTTTGTCTAAACTGCGTATCTTCCATATTCCACTTCCATGCATGTCTACACTGCATGCACGTACTTTCACAAAAATCTTGTAACACATCTATACTCGAAGTTAACAAATTTCTCTTCTTCAGAAATTCCTTTCTTGCCATTGCCAGTCTACGTTTTATATTTTCAATCCTTCAACCAGAACCAGTTATTTTTCTGCCCAATCAGCGGATCTCATCTACACTGTACGCATTTTTGAAGTTAAGACAACTTCATGAGTGGCACATTAAAGACAAACTGAGACAAGTGGATCATTATACTCAGCATTCATTGCAAATACGTTCATTTCAGCCTAAAAGTATGGCAACTGGAAATTTGTACCATCCGGGAATAAATAAATAAATAACCTTCTGAAGAGCCGTTGATTACGGACTTGTTGAGTCTTCAGAAAAGATTAACAAGTGCGAGATAATATCATGTGAGTTAGCAAAGCTGTCAGCATTATTAAGCACGATTCCAATTAGTTGTGGGTAGAAACCAAGCGTAATTAGAGAACTCGGTTCGCTGAAATTAGCGGTGTTTTAATATCACGGGCCTCCAAGAGATAACGGGCGAGAATGATGAGATACTATTTGTAAGAAATGTTAGAAGTAATAATAACCCAAGGATAGTTAGTAATTGGCCTGAAGTTCACGTGAATCCTTAGAAGAAACTGTTAAACTGTTGATTCAGAGACAACGTTAACGAATGACAGGGCACGTAAAGACAACGAAACGTAGGATATGTCAGAAGTCTGTTATGTGATACGAAAATTTCAAATCAGAATTTGGACACGAATTTGAGAATGAGGGGAAAAATATGTTTGGAAGTATTAGGTCATCTTCGAATAATTTGAGTAGGAGTTCTGATGTCTAGGTGACGCAATGTTAAAGCCTCTAATATCCTTTAATCTGTGACTAAACTGAATTTCGACATCAGAACCCCATGGGTGCGTTGTTATAATACTACGTAGTCTTTTCTCGTCTTTTGTCATCATTAGCGGATGTTTATTCGTACGTTTCTAAAGTGAAATACGTGCCAATCTGTTCTTTCTTATATTTATGTCTCTCTGCGATGAAACCACTGATGTTATTAAGCAGCTATGATGGAACCTTTCAACAGACAATAACAAATTAATAGACGTTAGCGCAGATAAAATACCGCTAATTGGTGGGATAATTACGTGCACTTAGCGCAAAAGAGCACTTCATTGTGCGGTGTGTTCTGTGTACTCAATGTCAAGAAGTGGCTGCAAGAGATGTAGTAATTAAACCAATTACATGACCGTCCTCGAAATTTGTGCGGTTATCTTAGATGCGCAGATACTGTAATTACTGTCTGCCCTGCCATGCCAGAAATTTCTTTATACTGCTGGTTATTAATTCGTGGCTATTCTCACGGAAATCTATTAACAATTACATGAAATGAAATCACCACTGGAATGCAGCTGCTATTTGTTAACTCATTTCTCTTCGGTTCATTTGATACCGGTAATCTCCAGTGCGTCAGTACAAGAACGTGCATTCAAACGCATAATACTGTCTGTTATGGAATATTGTTCACTGAAGCCTATGTGGTTAGACTATCGGTTGACAGCCCTTTGTTAGTATCAGAAATGCATGAAATAAACATGATATCGTTCATACTATAAGCAGGTTCATCATCGGCTACGATTTGCCACTATACGCATGTACACTGCAACAGCGTGTTTTCTAATGTTGTCTACACACTTTACGTTAGATCAGCGTCTTACTAGTTGGAAATCACAAAAAGATTTATCGTCCTTCAACCATCCATTAGCTTGGCTACATATCATTACCGTCTCCATTTCCTTTTTACTATTTTCATAACTACATTTTCATTGTGTTTCCCGAACTGTATGTTTGTTTTTCCGTCTGCCCAAGAAATACTAAAAATGATTATTTTATCTTTCAGTTCCGAATTTCCCACTATCTTGATGAAGCCGAATGAAAATGGGCGAACATGGCTTTAATCTATTCCTAATTTCTCAATGGTGATAGTCTGTATATTGTTGAATCGGAAATAAAATATTTCTATAATTCTATGAATCCTAGACAAGGCCATAATCCATATTCATTACTCAGTTATTTCATTTCATTCACTTTTTAGCATTTGGTCAATCGTTCTTTCTCCATTTATAAAGGCAGATAGTTTTTCATTGAAATAGGATTTGTTTGTATGCAGTTGGTAACGATTTTTAAAAAATTTTATATTAAGGGGAGAAAGCGGATATGCCTAAAGTTACTCGTCTTGTCAGTGTCCTTTCTGGTGAGGCAGAGTAATCAGAACGTAGTTCCAGTACTAGATAACTGTCTACGTTTGCGAATAACCTTTCTTTGGGATTACTTTTCTTTTTTCTTCAGATTTCTAATTAGTAATTAGCATTCACTTCTACATTCATCGAATGGTTTTGTATCAGTAACCTTAAATCTTGAATGTCTTCAGAATATCAATGTTTTTCTTGCTACGCATTTCTAAATCATTTATCGAAAACAGACCTTTTATTTTTCAATGTTCAACATTTCTAGTACAGTATCTAGTTGCTGTTTCCTCTGACGTCTTTAGAGACACAGGCGATGTCTGCCCTATATTTGTTTCTGATTCGTTTCCTTTATTTTCGTATTGTATTAATTCGTTTTCCGTTTTGTTGTTGTGGTCTTCAGTCCTGAGACTGGTTTGATGCAGCTCTCCATGCTACTCTATCCTGTGCAAGCTTTCTTCATCTCCCAGTACTTACTGCAACCTACATCCTTCTGAATCTGCTTAGTGTATTCATCTCTTAGTCTCCCTCTACGATTTTTACCCTCCACGCTGCCCTCTAATGCTAAATTTGTGATCCCTTGATGCCTCAGAACATGTCCTACCAACCGGTCCCTTCTTCTTGTCAAGTTGTGCCACAAACTCCTCTTCTCCCCAATTCTACTCAATACCACCTCATTAGTTATGTGATCTACCCATCTAATCTTCAGCATTCTTCTGTAGCACCACATTTCGAAAGCTTCTATTCTCTTCTTGTACAAACTAGTTATCGTCCATGTTTCACATCAATACATGGCTACACTCCATAGAAATACTTTCAGATACGACTTCCTGACACTTAAATCTATACTCGATGTTAACAAATTTCTCTTCTTCAGAAACGCTTTCCTTGCCATTGCCAGTCTACATTTTATATCCTCTCTACTTCGACCATCATCCGTTATTTTGCTCCCGTAACAGCAAAACTCCTTTACTACCTTAAGTGTCTCATTTCCTAATCTAATTCCCTCAGCATCACCTGACTTAATTCGACTACATTCCATTATCCTCGTTTTACTTTTGTTGATGTTCATCTTATATCCTCCTTTCAAGACACTGTCCATTCCGTTCAACTGCTCTTCCGAGTCCTTTGCTGTCTCTGACAGAATTACAATGTCATCGACGAACCTCAAAGTTTTTATTTCTTCTCCATGGATTTTAATACCTACTCCGAATTTTCCTTTGTTTCCTTTACTGCTTGCTCAATATACAGATTGAATAACATCGGGGAGAGGCTACAACCTTGTCTCACTCCCTTCCCAACCACTGCTTCCCTTTCATGGGTCTCGACTCTTATAACTGCCATCTGCTTTCTGTACAAATTGTAAATAGCCTTTCGCTCCCTGTTTTTTACCCCTGCCATCTTTAGAATTTGAAAGAGAATATTCCAGTCAACATTGTCAAAAGCTTTCTCTAAGTCTACAAATGCTAGAAACGTAGGTTTGCCTTCCCTTAATATTTCTTCTAAGATTAGTCGTTAGGTCTATATTGCCTCACGTGTTCCAATATTTCTACGGAATCCAAACTGATCTTCCCCAAGGTCGGCTTCTACTAGTTTTTCCATTCGTCTGTAAGGAATTCACGTTAGTATTTTGCAGCTGTGGCTTATTAAACTGATTGTTCGATAGTTTTCACAGCTGTCAACACCTGCTTTCTTTGGTATTGGAATTATTATATTCTTCTTGAAGTCTGAGGGTATTTTGCCTATCTCATACATCTTGCTCACCAGATGGTAGAGTTTTGTCAGGACTGGCACTCCCAAGGCCGTCAGTAGTTCTAATGGAATGTTGTCTACTCCCGGGGCCTAGTTTCGACTCAGGTCTTTCAGTGCTCTGTCAAACTCTTCACGCAGTATTGTATCTCCCATTTCGTCTTCATCTACATTCTCTTCCAATTCCAGAATATTGTCCTCAAATACGTCGCCCTTTCATAGACTCTCTATATACTCCTTCCACCTTTCTGCTTTCCCTTCTTTGCTTAGAACTGGGTTTCCATCCGAGCTCTTGATAGTCATACAAGTGGTTCTCTTTTCTCCAAAGGTCACTTTAATTTTCCTGTAGGCTGTATCTATCTTATCCCTAGTGAGATAATCCTCTACATCCTTACATTTGTCGTCTAGCCATCCCTGCTTAGCCATTTTGGAGTTCCTGTCGATCTCATTTTTGAGACGTTTTTTGCCTTCTTCATTTACTGCATTTTTATATTTTCTCCTTTCATCAATTAAATTCAATATTTCTTCTGTTACTCAAGGATTTCTACTATCCTTCGTCTTTTTACCTACTTGATCCTCTGCTGCCTTCACTACTTCATCCCTCAGAGCTACCCATTCTTCTTCTATTGTATTTCTTTCCCCCTTTTGTGACAATTGTTCCCTTATGCTCTCGCTGAAACTCTGTGCAACCTCTGGTTTAATCAGTTTGTCCAGGTCCCATCTCCTTAAATTCCCACCTATTTGCAGTTTCTTCAGTTTTAATCTGCAGTTCACAACCAATAGATTGTTGTCAGAGTCCACATCTTCCCCTGGAAATGTCCTACAATTTAAAACCTGGTTCCTAAATCTCTGTCTTACCATTATATAATCTACCTCATATTTTCTAGTATTTCCAGGATTCTTCCATGTGTACAATCTTCTTTTATGATTCTTGAACCAAGTGTTAGCTATGATTAAGATATGCTCTGTGCAGAATTCTACCAGACGGCTTCCTCTTTCATTTCTTTCCCCCAATCCATATTCACCTACTATGTTTCCTTCTCTCCCTTTTCCTACTCTCGAATTCCAGTCACCCACGACTATTAAATTTTCGTCTCCCTTCACTACCTGAATAATTTCTTTTATCTCATCATACATTTCATCAATTTCTTCATCATCTGCAGAGCTAGTTGGCATATAAACTTCTACCGCTCTTGTAGGTGTGGGCTTCGTGTCTACCTTGGCCACAATAATGTGTTCACTATGTTGTTTGTAGTAGCTTACCCGCAGTCCTATCTTTTTATTCATTATTAAACCTACTCCTCCATTGCCCCTATTTGATTTTGTATTTATAACCCTGTATTCACCTGACCAAAAGTCTTGTTCCTCCCGTCACCGAACTTCACTAATTCCCACTATATCTAACTTTAACCTATCCATTTCCCTTTTTAAATTTTCTAACCTACCTGCCCGATTAAGGGATCTGACATTCCACGCTCCGATCCGCAGAACGCCAGTTTTCTTTCTCCTGATAACGACGTTTTCTTGGGTAGTCCTCGTAGTTTTCTGTATTAAATTCATATTTCTGTAAGACAGACTACATGTTTCCAGCTGGGTAAACGAGTCCATCCACACGAACACCCATTTGATGAACGACATTGTCGTTCCTGTGACAACAAATTATAGTATAGCATTATCCAGTTTCAGGAGCAGTACATTTCAGATGCCAGCCGAAATAAGGATACTGAAAACCACAATAAAAGCCGAAGAAGCACAATTTACGTAAAACTTGGAATCGGGCACTACGTATTTTTTGTGGTCTTCAGTCCAGAGACAGGTCGATACAGCTCTCCACGCTGCTCTATCCTGTGCAAGACTCTTCACTCCAAATAACTACTGCAACCTACATCCTTCTGAATCAGCTTAGTGTATTCATCTCTTGGTCTCCTTCTACGATTTTTACCTTCCACGCTTCCCTCCAATACTGAATTGGTGTTCCCCTAATGCCTCAGCAAATGTCCTACCAAACGATCCCTTCTTCTAGTCAATTTGCCACAAATTCCTATTGTCCCTAACTCATTCCGGTATCTCCTCATTAGTTACGTGATCTACCCATCTAAGCTTCAGCATTCTTCTGTAGCACCATGTTTCAAAAGCTTCTACTTTCTTCTTGGCTAAACTATTTGTCTTTCATGTTTCACTTCAATGCATAGCTACACTCCATGCAAATACTTTTAGAAAAGACTTCCTGACACTTAAATCTATGCCCGATGTTAACAAATTTCTCACCCTCAGAAACACTTTCCTTGCCATAGCCAGTCTACATTTTATATCCTCTCTACTTCGGCCATCATTAATTATTTTGCTTCCCAGACAGAAAAAACTCTTTTACTACTTTAAGTGTCTCATTTCCTAATCTAATTCTCTCAGCATCGCCTGATTTAATTCTACTACATTCCGTTATCCTCATTCTGCTTTTGCTGATGTTCAACTTATATCCCCCTTTCAAGGCACTGTCCATTCCGTTCACCTGCTCTTCCAGGTTCTTGGCTGTCTCTGAAAGAATTAAAATTTCATCGGCAAACCTTAAAGTTTTTATTTCTTGTCCAAGGATTTTAGTTCCTACTCAAATTTTTCTTTTGTTTTCTTTACTGCTTTCTCAATATACAGACTGAACAACATCGGGGATAGGCTACAAACCTGTCTCACTCCCTTCTCAGTCACTGCTTCCTGTCGTCCCCCGCGACTCTTATATCTGCCATCTGGTTTCAGTACAATTTAACCCTGTCACCTTCAAATTTTGAAAGACAGTATTCCAGTCAACATTGTTAAAACCTTTCCCTAAGTCTACAAATGCTAGAATCGTAGGTTTGCCTTTCCTTACCCTAAGATAAAGCGTAGGCTCAGTATTGCCTCGCGTGTTCCAACATTTCTCCGGAATCCAAACTAATCTACCCCGAGGCTTGCTTTTACCATTTTCTCCATTCGTCTGTAAAGAATTCGTGTTAGTTTTACACAATCGTGACTTATTAATCTGATACTTTGGTAATTTTCACACATTTCAACACCTTCTTTCTTTGGGGTCGGAATTATTAATTCTTCTTGAAGTGTGAGATTGTTTCCCCTGTCTCTTACATCTTGCTCGCCAAATGGAGGAATTTTGCCATGGCTGGCTATCCCAAGACTATCAGTAGTTCTAACAGAATGTAGTCTACTCCCGGGGCCTAGTTTCGCATTAGGTCTCTCAGTACTCTGCCGAATTCTTCACGCAGTATCATATCTCCCTTTTCATCTTCATCTACATCCTCTTCCATTTCCATAATATTGTCCTCAAGTAGATCGCCATTGTATGCATCCTCTATATACTCCTTTTCACCTTTCTGCTTTCCCCTCTTTTATTAGGAGTACATCTACATCTAAATCTACACTCCGCAGTTAACCATGGAGTGCGCGGTGTAGGGTACGTTGTATACCAGTGTCACTCCATGCCTCCCCTCGTTCCCCTTCCCCAGTTCTAGTCGCGAATTGTTCGCAGGAAGAATGAGTGCTTCTAAACCTCTACGTGGGCTCGAATCTCTCTAAACATGAAGCAAAAGAAGATGCTGTATGCATTCCGTTCCTTAACTTACACAAAGGCCTTCCAAATATTTTAAACAGAATCCTGGAAACTATAATGGCTGCTGAAGGTGCATACACGTTATCAAAAATTGAACATTAACCAAACCGAACAGCTCAGTTGATAATTAAATAAACCTACAGCACATTTACAGGAAAAATAGTTTAACCTTAATATCATGAAAACTCATATAATGCCAATTAAAATAAACTACTTTCTGGTACTGGAACACAATATGTATGAAATGATACGGTGTCCATCTCAGTAACAACTGAACAGTATTCAGCACGTAGACAGCATAGTCTCAGTCTCTTCTGCCATATGGGATCTTGAGGCAATACAGCTAAAGTACATGTAATATTTATTAATAACATGTGAGGAACAAGGACACTACGGAAAATATCTAAACTAAAACTTGGTAAAGCTCTTCCTACTTGTGGAGGATTCAGTAAGGTATCTACAATGCGATGCCGATGGATCACATGTGACAAACAGACATCTAAATCTTACAGCCTGTGGGTAGCATGTAATCTGTTACAGTCATGAGTTTAAGCAAACGGTAGTGAGTAGACTGCAGCTGCTTAATATCACCGAGGAAGCACTAGCATTTTTCGAAGTTCTAGGCTACCTGGTAATTTTAATGTTTTTATTTACAACATGTATAAGCACTAATAGAATACTGCGTTTCTGTCTGTATAGTCCTCTGCAACAGTTTCTGATAACACTTCTCTCTGCAATTGCAAGAGTGTATTCGTTTTACATCTCAGTGCGTTCTGCTGCACGAGTGGATCTAGCGAGCGTCATGAATGTATAATATTGTAGACTGTTTTAAGATCTCTATAAAATTTGGGGTTGGAAATTATTTTCAGCAGATATGAGGAAAAAATACGCAAAAATTCTGGGTGAACTCACACAAAGTGGTCATCATCATTGGCGCGTAGGATTCGTAAGCTGAGAAGATGGAAACACCTAACTGGTCTTACAGAATGAAAACTGATCTGACATTCATTTCACAATGCTTTTGCCGACAAGTGCTGCCTTTAGACGAGAAAAATAGCCAGGTTTTGACTGTGCGGCCCGTCTAAAACGCTGCAACCGCTGATGCTATGACTCACTCAATGAGAACAGCTGGAAGGGTCTGAGCACGGTCGATTTCCGCTACCACTTCAACAGTAAGCGGATCCGTATTTCGTCCGGAACGACAGTAAAGAACTTCTTTTCAACGCCACGCGCTTCGCTCGATCTCATCTGCCCCCGGCCTTCCACTCTCCCTCCCCCCCCCCTCCCCCTTTCCCAAACTGGTGCAGAGAGGAAAGGAGAAGGAAAATAAAAAAAGGCGGCAGTTTTTCCGGCAGCTCCAATAAAAAGAAGTTTAATTATGTGCCAACGCGAAGCGCGCACCCTTACCGGGGAGAGAGAGGGCCGTGTTAATGGCAGCGGGGGTGTCTGTTCCGGCGAAGACAGCGCCGTCATTTATTAGGCCGGAGCGCCGATATGCGCCCACGCGGCCGCCGGCAGCTGCGCCAGACACGTGTTCATTAAAATATGAATGCGCGAGGAGCGAGGCGGCAGTACACCGGCAGCGCCCGCACCGGGACGCTGCGGCCGAGGCGAGTTGCGGCCGAGCTGTCTGCATAATCCAACACCTTGTGGCTTGCGACCGCCCGCTCCAGGCATTAATCTCCCTGCCCGGGTGCGATCTCCAAGGCTTACTTGTTACTGTCAGGAGCAGGCTTCAGCCGGAATATCAGTTACCGTACACTCGTGCTGTACTCTGATAGGGTGCGCAGCACTCCAGACTGTTTGCTGATGACGCTGTAGAGTACGGGGAAGTGTTGGCGCTAATAGACTGTAAGAGGGTACAAGATTACTTGTGTAGAATGTGTAAAACTCGGTTGTATATGTAACACATGCGTGTGTATGTGGTTGTGTAATATTGTCTCCGCAATGGAATTCTCAAGCCTACAAACGATTGAAATGATCCTGCCATTCACAACCTACACCTGGAGATTACAATAAAATGGCTCTGAGCACTATGGGACTTAACTTCTGTGGTCATCAGTCCCCTAGAACTTAGAACTACTTAAACCTAACTAACCTAAGGACCTCACTCACGTCCATGCCCGAGGCAGGATTCGAACCTGCAACCGTAGCAGGAGATTACAATAAAAATAAGTATAGTGTTGTGGTACGGCAAGGAAAGCGTTTCTGAAGAAGAGAAATTTGTTAACATCGAGTTTTGATTTAAGTGTCAGGAAGTCGTTTCTGAAGGTATTTGTATGGAGTGTAGCCATTTATGGAAGTGAAACATGGACGATAAATAGTTTAGACAAGAAGAGAATAGAAGCTTTCGAAATGTGGTGCTACAGAAGATTGCTGAAGTTTAGATGGGTAGATCACATAACTAATGAGGAGGTATTGAATAGAATTGGGGAGAAGAGTAGTTTGTGGCACAACTTGACTAGAAGAAGGGATCAGTTGGTAGGACATGTTCTGAGGCATCAAGGGATCACCAATTTAGTACTGAAGGGCAGCGTGGAGGGTAAAAATCGTAGAGGGAGACTAAGAGATGAATAAACTAAGCAGATTCAGCAGGATGTAGGCTGCAGTAGGTACTGGGAGATGAAGAAGCTTGCACTGGATAGAGTAGCATGGAGAGCTGCATCAAACCAGTCTTAGGACTGAAGACCACAACAACAACAAGTGTTGTGGTTTTACTTCAGTTTAGCAAATCAAACCAATCATTCCTATCGGGATGTCAATAGAGTGGCTCGCAACCTGATACAGTAGACTATTTATTCTCAAAAAACGTATGGAATGCAGACATTTTATAAATGTGAAGCACTCAGAGTCGGATTCTACCCTACACTTCATTTCAAGGTAGACAGGACATGTGTTTGACTCTGTTTAGACCGCGTCCTCCATTATAAGGCGGACACAAAATTGGCTGATACTGATCAACGATGGGACCTACTCCCTGATTGGAACTTTCAGGAAAACTCAGTCGACAAGCAAACGGAACTCAACACATTTGCTGTGAGTGCTTCCCTATCCGCCAAGCTGGACTGTGCCTGTGATCTACGGACAGCAGGTGTATTGCACCGATGATCTGCTCGTTACGGCGTAGATCCCTGTGCAGACAATGTACGTGACGTACCTGCAGTTCTCTGCCTACACAGTGGACGCAATACGCCGTCCGCAAACTCCTAGAGCTGAAATTACGTCAGTGCAAGACAAAACACGAGTCAAGGTTTCTGTTTGTTCACTAGTCGTGAACAGAAATTCGACTCAAACATTCTTGCTTAAAGAAGCGTTTCAGTGTGTATCCAACTCCACAGAAAGCTAAACAGTCGTCTCTCGAGTAAACTTGTAACACCATAGCTCTAATGCTGTAGTGATTTATTTTGCCTTTTGTTTTGTTTAGTGTTATATCGTTGAGTTTCTGTAATTATTCTATGATTAATTCGTTACTGTATAAAAATACGTACTTTTATTCCTTGTAGAAACTTTGATATCCTGATTTAATACTGTACAATGTATTGTCTTTATTACTTACATTCTTTGCCTTATTTGGAGGGAACAGAACTTAATGTATATTATTGTAATTTTCTTTAAATATTTTTTTATAGAAATACCAACATGTGCAAATGATATGTTTTGTTTAAAGTAACTACTTGCTGTTATGTAAAGACTGATCCTCACTATGGGCTTTTAGTTATTTTGCATGTAAAAGATGGCGTGGTTCCCATTGGGAACGGAACTTTGTAGTGCGAGCTAAATGTGGTTGGCATGGATAAAGGTGGAATCAAGAGTCAGTCGTGGATGAGCTACTGAACCACCAATAGCCCACGAAAAGGTCGTGAATTGTGTTGGTGCTGAGAGGGGCTTTTTGTGCCGTTTTCCATTGTGCCAAAGTCTCGGATGGATGCAGTAACTAGCTGGAATTGTGTTGGAATTGATACCTATCATCGCCACCAAGAAATGACAGAGTCCAGCAATTCTACCTGCAAATCCACCTACCAACATGCACTCGCTACCACATTGCGCAATTGATATTTGGTAAGAAGAGAGTATTCAGATTTACTGTGGATTTCGTAAAATTGTGGGAGGTAGCAAAACAAGGTTTATGAAAGCCTCCCAGTGATTGAAACGGTCCAATTTAAAATTTTGTGGTCTTTCAGAGTTACCTATTTAATCATTGACTTGAAAGTACAAGACTGGTAATAAAGACAATTTGCTGTTACTTTTAAAAATTAAATGTTCTTAAAACTGAGGCTTATAAAGTTCTGCTTAGTTAGCGATCATAGTGCTGCCTCTTGTAAATTGTAAAAGGTGAGTAAGTATTTTACAAATATGTCAATTTTGTGTCCTACTGCAATAAAAGGTGAGAACTGCAATTGTGGAAAGTTATATACTCATGCTTGCTAAGTGATTGTTTCTCTTGTGTATTAAAAATGCATATTAATGGTGTAACAGTTTGTGCATTGTGCTCATGATCGATAACAACTAACAGAAAGACACTATCTATGAAAAAAGTAACTTCTTTTATTCAGAGGACAGTGAGAAATAGTTTGCTAGTGTATTTTTTCCCATGTCAGATAGAAAAGTAGTTGGTAAAAGAGAGACTAAACCTATGCCTAGTTCATAATTTAGCAGTGAACTTCATTTACAACTTTTTTTGTCAGATAGGAAAGTGTATGAAAAGTAGTACTGAAACTATTTCCAGTTTATGATTTTACAGTGAATGTTAATAATAATATTATTGAGACCATTCGGTTTGACTAAGCCCTGAAGGTAATAGTGTGTATCGTTACCTGTTACATTTATGCAAGTAGTTTCTTCTGCTCTAACTGTCAGCTCCAACCTTAACGTTATCATATGCAGATGCCAGAGTTCATTGCACTATCGTGTGACAAAGTATAGGCTGTGTTTGCTCATTGAAGTTACTTATTTTCAGTTCTTGAACAAGATTGTTACTCATTCTTATGCCTAATTAGGCTGGCGATCGTTTTTATTATCATTTGGACAGTGTGGATAGGTAACTTACTGTTTGTTACTGTTTAAATATTTACGTAATTCTGACTTTCACCTCCGATAAGCCACCTCCGTTAGGTACATCGCGGTCAACACAACAAAATTCCTTTCAGAGGGTAACACTGCTCTGCTTCTTTATACTGTAATTGCTACAATAAAAATAATTTCGTTATACGAACTGCCTCCAGCTTTGAGGTTGTAGTATAACAGTAGCGGACGGTAGTGTTATAAATTGAATAACAAGTATGTTTACATAGAAACGAATTCGTGTACTCCTTGTGTCGGTAACAACACATCCCAAAATCCAAACGCCAGACGCTCCGCTGTGACTCTTGTCAGGAGGCCCCCCAGAAGGAAGTGTCTTCGATCCCCACGGAGAAGCGGCTCTCCATGGCTAAAGCCCACTCCCTCCTGGACATGCATTGAATACTTTTGCACTCAGGCGACGAAGCGCAGCGGCCATTACAGAATCTTTACCTCCCACTACATGGCTCATGAATCGGCCAGCCAATCATCCCATGCTCCTTTCAGAAGATTTTCCGGAAGTTTCCTTGCAGAAGATTTTCTGGAAGTTTCCATTACTCTTCTAACATCCTTAGCACTCCATCAATCAAATACGCGTCTCTGCCTTTCAGCGAGAAGCTTGCCACAGTACTTCCTATGAGAATATTTCTTGGAGGTCAGCTCGTGACCTTCGCTTGTGACCCCACATATTCTTTCGCGCTAAACGGATGTCTTTTCGCCTTGTTCCGCGCCCAGTGCTCTTTCTCCGGGTACGCTATTCTGAAATGTTTTCCATTCCACCAGAGGGCAACTTCCCGCCCGCACTATTTGCGCTACCTAAGTTCTGCGGCCTCCAGAATTGTAAACTGCTTACTCTTCTCTCCGTATTCTCTCGGGGTAATAAATGTCCGCCCATGGAGAACACGGCAAGTCTCTTCTCAGCCCCTCTTTAGCTGATGGTGGTTTGTGTGGAATCCATAGCCCCCACACTCCTTTGTGTCAGTGCTCAGCTCTAATTAACTCCCAGACACGCACTACTACAGAAGTTGTTAGTACATGATGCTTGCCAGTATCAGACAATGAGATGATAAATAATCTGATTGCACGAGGGTTGGAACGTAACTAGTGGCAACTATTTATTCACAACCGATACAAAAGAGTTACTGTATGCACCTGTACTGCCCTTTAAAGTAATCACCAGCTTGTGTAGAACTTGTTGCCAGCGACGTGGAAGGCGAAGTATACCATTAGCAGAGCCTGTTCTGTTGATGGTGCGAATGGAGCCCTCTGCTGCCTGTCGAACCACTAGTGTTCCATGAGGTCGAGCATTATCGGGGTCAGTACGAAGTCTGGGCCCACAGCGCCTCCCAACAACCGTACATGAGGTCCCAAGATCTCGTCACGACACCCGAAAGCAGTTAAACCTAGCTGACCGATGGGTAAAATTGCATGAAGAGGTGTTCGAGTGCTCAACATAATACTTGCCAAAACTATTCGAGACTATCTTCGATATCGGTCTTTTTCCACAATGTTTAGGTTCCGTAGTCGTGTTCCACGGTCCCTCCAGATGCGAATCCGTCGAGAATCACTCTCCAGACCAAACCGGGGCTCATTGTGAATAGAACATTGGCTCACTGTTCAACCGTCCAGGTGGCATGTTGAGACTTCTCTATAGATGCTCCCTTCTGTGAAGGCGCGTCAGAGGTACGCATACAGCTGGTACCTGACAATAAAGACCACTTTGTAGAAGTCTTCTGTACACCGTTTGTCTCGATATAACACGTCCGAAGGATGGTGCGAGGTCAGACACCAGCTGCTGAGCAGTACTATGGCGGTACCGTCGTGTCCTTTACAGCCAAACAACGGTCGTCTGTTCCTGATATCACACGTCGTCGGCCGTGCCCTTGCCTTCAGGTTACAGATTCTGTCTCTATTAACTGTCACCACATCCGAGAAACAACAGAACGGTTTACCTTAAGCCGTCTGGTTGGTTCAAATGGCTCTGAGCACTATGGGACTTAACGTCTGAGGTCATCAGTCCCCTAGAACTTAGAACTACTTAAACCTAACTAACCTAAGAACATCACACACATCCATGCCCGAGTCAGGATTCGAATCTGCGACCGTAGCAGCCCCGCGGTTCTGGACTGAAGCACCTAGAACCGCACGGCCACCGAGGCCGGCAAGCCGTCTGGCAACATCAGTTTGCGACTGTCCAGACTCCATACTTCCTATGGCGCTCCACCGCAGAGAGTCTGGTAGGCGTCTTTAGTGTGCCATGCTGCATGATATGTGACTGTGTACAGGGCGATTGTGGCCGTAGGACTACCCAGCAAACACTGTCCCGATCGATAGGTCCCCTGACATCATCGTTGGCGTCGTTGTCCATTGACCGGAGTGCCTTCTTCCATGCAGAACAAGGATCGTACGAACATGTGTTGACAGTTTGCGTGGTTATATCTTCAATTAGACACAGGACGGGGAAATAGCGGTTTCTTGGTTTAATTTTGGATACCAGTGTATACGGAGGGCAGATTATCACGTAGCCGAATGGTACATTTAACATTAACAGTATAAGATGACAAACGTTTTGTATTGCAAGATAAAGTTAGTAGCCTGACACTTTAAGCTATAAGTTCGATTGGCAGTAGTACCCACATTTGTTTACTACATCTACATCTACATTTATACTCCGCAAACCACCCAACGGTGTGTGACGGAGGGCACTTTACGTGCCACTGTCATTACCTCCCTTTCCTGTTCCAGTCGCGTATGGTTCGCGGGAAGAACGACTGCCGGAAAGCCTCCGTGCGCGCTCGAATCTCTCTAATTTTCCATTCGTGATCTCCTGGGGAGGTATAAGTAGGGGGAAGCAATATATTCGGTACCTCATCCAGAAACGCGCCCTCTCGAAACCTGGACAGCAAGCTACACCGCGATACAGAGCGCCTCCCTCGCAGAGTCTGCCACTTGAGTTTACTAAACATCTCCATAACGCTATCACACTTACCAAATAACCCTGTGACGAAACGCGCCGCTCTTCTTTGGATCTTCTCTATCTCCTCTGTCAACCCGACTTGGTACGGATCCCACACTGATGAGCAATACTCAAGTATAGGTCGAATGAGTGTTCTGTAAGCCACCTACTTTGTTGATGGACTACATTTTCTAAGGACTCTCCCAATGAATCTCAACCTGGTACCCGCCTTACCAACAATTAATTCTATATGATCATTCCACTTCAAATCGTTCCGCACGCATACTCCCAGATATTTTACAGAAGTAACTGCTACCAGTGTTTGTTCCGCTATCATATAATCATACAATAAAGGATCCTTCTTTCTATGTATTCGCAATACATTACATTTGTCTATGTTAAGGGTCAGTTGCCACTCCCTGCACCAAGTGCCTATCCGCTGCAGATCTTCCTGCATTTCGCTACAATTTTCTAATGCTGCAACTTCTCTGTATACTACAGCATCATCCGCGAAAAGCCGCATGGAACTTCCGACAATATCTACTAGGTCATTTATATATATTGTGAAAAGCAATGGTCCCATAACACTCCCCTGTGGCACGCCAGAGGTTACTTCAACGTCTGTGACGTCTCTCCGTTGAGAACATCATGCTGTGTTCTGTTTGCTAATAACACTTCAATCCAGCCACACAGCTGGTCTGATATTCCGTAGGCTCTTACTTTGTTTAACAGGCGACAGTGCGGAACTAATGCTGTAGTACAAATCTTTACATATTTTGGTTAGTTTAGTGTATGGTGTAAGCTCCTCCACAAGTACTGTTTAATCTGTAAGTTTTAGTAGTGCTGCTATTACACAAGTCATGTGTATTTATTTTAATGGTACAGAACGTTTAGGTTACGATAATAGTATCACGTGCGTTTTTTAACTCAAAATCTTAACTTATTTGAAAAATTATTTTACTTTTGCGCAGAGATTATATTTTCGAGAAATCGAACTCTCCTGTTAGTGTCAGCAAACCTGACCATCATTGTCTTTGGCCATGTTTGCATTTTCAGTTCATGCATTATGAAGGTCTCTTTGTGTATTACAAAAATATGTAGTTAGATGAGACAGTGCACTGAAGAACTCCTCAAGACACCTTCAGCTCCCATAAAATGGTGCTTCGTCATTTCGTTTGTCTTTTGCCATGTTGAGAGTTTACGTCTTGTTTTTTTAGTATTACGATTACATCGTGGTAATATTTAGTAGCTGATTATGGAAAGGAAAAGACAAACTGCAAAACGATTTAGAAAAAATATTTGAATGGCGCGAAAAGTAGCAGTTGACCCTAAATAACGAAAAGTGTGAGGTCATCCACATGAGTGCTAAAAGGAACTCGTTAAACTTCGGTTACACGATAAATCAGTCTAATCTAAAAGGCATAAATTCAACTAAATACCTAGGTATTACGATCACGAACAACTTAAATTGGAAAGAACACATAGAAAATGTTGTGGGGAAGGCTAACCAGAATCTGCGTTTTATTGGCAGACACTTAGAAAATGTAACAGACCTACTAAGGAGACTGCCTACACTACGCTTGCCGTCGTCTTTTAGAATACTGCTGCGCGGTGTGGGATCCTTACCAGGTAGGACTGACGAAGTACATCGAAAAAGTTCAAAGAAAGGCAGCACGTTTTGTGTTATCGCGAAATATGCGAAAGAGTGTCACAGAAATGATACAGGATTTGGGCTGGAAATCATTAAAAGAAAGGCGTCTTTCGTTGCAGCGAAATCGTCTCACGAAATTACAATCACCAACTTTCTCCTCCGAATGCGAAAATATTTTGTTGACACCGACCTATATAGGGCGGAACGATCACCACGATAAAATTAGGGAAATCGGAGCTCGTACGGAAAGATATAGGTGTTCATTCTTTCCGCGCGCTATGCGACATTGGAATAATAGAGAATTGTGAAGGTGGTTCGATGAACCCTCGGCCAGGCACTTAAATGTGATTGTAGAGGATCCATGTGGATGTAGTAGATGTAGATATGGAGTCAGTAGCTGTTTTAATGAGCCTCGGCACCATCCAATCGGCCACTGTTTCAACCTTCCTTTTAACTTCTTTTTATACACTCCTGGAAATTGAAATAAGAACACCGTAAATTCATTGTCCCAGGAAAGGGAAACTTTATTGACACATTCCTGAGGTCAGATACATCACATGATCACACTGACAGAACCCCAGGCACATAGACACAGGCAACAGAGCATGCACAATGTCGGCACTAGTACAGTGTATATCCACCTTTCGCAGCAATGCAGGCTGCTATTCTCCCATGGAGACGATCGTAGAGATGCTGGATGTAGTCCTGTGGAACGGCTTGCCATGCCATTTCCACCTGGCGCCTCAGTTGGACCAGCATTCGTGCTGGACGTGCAGACCGCGTGAGACGACGCTTCATCCAGTCCCAAACATGCTCAATGGGGGACAGATCCGGAGATCTTCCTGGCCAGGGTAGTTGACTTACACCTTCTAGAGCACGTTGGGTGGCACGGGATACATGCGGACGTGCATTGTCCTGTTGGAACAGCAAGTTCCCTTGCCGGTCTAGGAATGGTAGAACGATGGGTTCGATGACGGTTTGGATGTACCGTGCACTATTCAGTGTCCCCTCGACGATCACCAGTGGTGTACGGCCAGTGTAGGAGATCGCTCCCCACACCATGATGCCGGGTGTTGGCCCTGTGTGCCTTGGTCGTATGCAGCCCTGATTGTGGCGCTCACCTGCACGGCGCCAAACACGCATACGACCATCATTGGCACCAAGGCAGAAGCGACTCTCATCGCTGAAGACGACACGTCTCCATTCGTCCCTCCATTCACGCCTGTCGCGACACCACTGGAGGCGGGCTGCACGATGTTGAGGCGTGAGCGGAAGACGGCCTAACGGTGTGCGGGACCGTAGCCCAGCTTCATGGAGACGGTTGCGAATGGTCCTCGCCGATACCCCAGGAGCAACAGTGTCCCTAATTTGCTGGGAAGTGGCGGTGCGGTCCCCTACGGCACTGCGTAGGATCCTACGGTCTTGGCGTGCATCCGTGCGTCGCTGCGGTCCGGTCCCAGGTCGACGGGCACGTGCACCTTCCGCCGACCACTGGCGACAACATCGATGTACTGTGGTGACCTCACGCCCCACGTGTTGAGCAATTCGGCGGTACGTCCACCCGGCCTCCCGCATGCCCACTATACGCCCTCGCTCAAAGTCCGTCAACTGCACATACGGTTCACGTCCACGCTGTCGCGGCATGCTACCAGTGTTAAAGACTGCGATGGAGCTCCGTATGCCACGGCAAACTGGCTGACACTGACGGCGGCGGTGCACAAATGCTGCGCAGCTAGCGCCATTCGACGGCCAACACCGCGGTTCCTGGTGTGTCCGCTGTGCCGTGCGTGTGATCATTGCTTGTACAGCCCTCTCGCAGTGTCTGGAGCAAGTATGGTGGGTCTGACACACCGGTGTCAATGTGTTCTTTTTTCCATTTCCAGGAGTGTATATCGCTCAATTTAGGCGTAAAAGCTGTCTGCTAAGCATGTTTTTGTTGTCTACAGTTATAGAAATTTTCAGGTACGAAATTAGCACTGTGGCACTTAATTTGAGAGTTCACGATTATGTTTTAGGTGACACACAGTCTTTTTCTTGTAGCTGACAACTATACAACCGCGATTAAAACAGCCTATTTGTTTGTATGCTTTCCTACTTAGCATAGAATTTCACCCAATATATGTTTTGTAGATTGGTGATGTATGGGGTAATTCATTACAGCTTTCCTGTAACACAGTGATGTATGACTAAAAATTTATTGCAAATTTGCTGTAACATGATAATGTTTGTACAGATTATATGATGCTGATCTGTCATCTACTAAAAGCGTGGGAGATTCAGGTGATACCTAATGCGAAGTTATTTCATTTGGTGACTTTGTTGACTGGTTTGATGCGGCCCACCACGAATTCATCTCCTGTGCCAACCTCTTCACCTCAGTGTAGCATTTGCAACCTACTTCCTTAATTATTTGCTGGATGTATTCCAATCTCTGTCTTCCTCTACAGTTTTAGCCCTCTACAGCTCCCTCTAGTTGCATGGAAGTCATTTCCTCATGTCTTAACAGATGTTCTGTCGTCGTGTCGCTTCCCCATTTACTCCTCAAATTAAGGCCAATGTTTGATGCTAATAGACTTTTCTTGGCCAGGAATGCCTTTTTTGCCATAGCTGGTCTGCTTTTGATGTCCTCCTCTCTCCGTCCGTCGTTGGTTATTTTACTGCCTAGGTAGCAGAATTCCTTAACTTCATCTAGTTCGCGACCATCAATCCTGATGTTAAGTTTCTCGCTGTTCTCATTTCTACTACTTCTCATTACCTTCGTCTTTCGTCGAATGCTGTCAGTCCATACTGTGTACTCGTATACTGTTCACTCCGTTCAGCAGATCATGTAATTCTTCTTCACTTTCACTCAGGATAGCAATGTCATCAGCGAATCGTATCATTGATTTCCTTTCACCTTGAATTTTAATTCCACTCCTGAACATTTCTTTTATTTCCATCATTGCTTCCTCAATGTACAGATTGAACAGTATGGGCGAAACGCTACAACCTTGTCTTACACCCGTTTTAGTACGAGTACTTCGTTCTTAGTCGTCCACTCATATTATTCCCTCTTGGCTGTTGTACGTATTATGAATGATCCGTCTCTCCCTATGGCTTACCCACACTTTATTCAGAATTTCGAACATCTTGCACCATTTTGCATCGTCGAACGCTTTTTCCAGGTCGACTGATACTCTGATCGTCTCTTGATTTTCGTTTAGTCTTGCTTTCGGTATCAACCGCTCTTCTGTATATTATTCTTGTAAGCAACTTGAATGCATGAGTTGTTAAGCTGATTGTGCAAGAATTCTCGCTCTTGTCAGTTCTTGCCGTCTTGGGAATTGTGCGGATGATGCTTTCCCGAAAGTCAGATGGTATGTCGCCAGACTCATACATTGTACACACCAACGTGAATAGTTGTTTTTTTTTTTTCTTGCCACTTCCCCCGACGATTTTTAAATGGTTCAAATGGCTCTGAGCACTATGGGACTGAACTTCTGAGGTCATCAGTCCCCTAGAACTTAAAACTACTTAAACCTAACTAACCTAAGGACATCACACACATCCATTCCCGAGGCAGGATTCGAACCTGCGACCGTAGCGGTCTCGCGGTTCCAGACTGTAGCGTCTAGAATCGCTCGGCCACTCAGGCCGGCCCCGACGATTTTAGAAATTCTGATGAAATGTTGTCTGTTCCTTCTGCCTTATTTAACTTTAAGTCCTCCTAAGCTCTTTTAAATTCTGATTCTAATACTGGATCCCCTATCTCTTCTAAATCGATTCCATTTTCCTCTTCTATCGTATCGGACAAATCTTCTCCCTCATAGAGACTTTCAATGTATTTTTTCCACCTATCCGCGCTCTCCTCTGCATTTAACAGTGGGATTCCCGTTTCACTCTTAATGTTACCACCCTTGCTTTTAATGTCACCGAAGGTTGTTTTGACTTTCCTGGTTGCTGAGTCTGTCCTTCCGACAGTCACTTCTTTTTGGATGTCTTCACATTTTTCCTGTAACTTTTTAGTCTTAGCATCCCCGCTCTTCCTATTTATTTATTTCCTCAGCGACCTATATATCTGCATGCCTGAGTTTCCCGAAACATTTTTGTACTTCCTCCTTTCAACAATCACCTGAAGTATTTCTTCTGTTACCCATGGTTTCTTTGCAGTTACCTTCTATGTACCTATGTTTTTCTTCCCAACTTCTGCGGTGGCCCTTTTTAGAGATGTCCATTCCTCTTCAATTGCACTGCCTACTGACCTACTCCTTATTGGTGTATCTATAGCCTTAGAGAACTTCAAGCGTAATTCCTTAGTACATCTGTATCCCACTTCTTTGTGTATTGTTTCTTCCTGACTAATGTCTTAAACTTCAGCCTATTCTTCAACACTCGATTTGTGATCTGAGTCTGTATATGCCCCTGGGTACGCCTTACAATCCAGTATCTGATTTCGCAATCTCTGTCTTAATGTTACCACCCTTGCTTTTAATGTCACCGAAGGTTATTTTGACTTTCCTGTATGCTGAGTCTGTCCTTCTGATAGTCACTTCTTTTTGGATGTCTTCACATTTTTCCTGTAGCTTTTTAGTCTTAGCTTCCCGTATCACCCGGCCTTTTCCATGTATACCTACTCGTCTTGTGATTCTTGGACAGGGTATTCGCTATTACTAGCTGAAACTTGTTACAGAACTCAATTAGTCTTTCTCCTCTCTCATTCCTTTTCCCAAGCCAATATTCTTCCGTAACCTTTTTCTTCTACTCCTTCCCCTACAACTGCACTCCAGTCTCCCATGACTATTAGATTTTCATCCCCCTTTACATACTGTATTACGTTTTCAGTATCTTCAAACACTTTGTCTATCTCTTCATCTTCACCTTGCGACGTCGGCATGTACACCTGAACTATCGTTGTCGGTGTTGGTTTGCTGTCGATTCTTATAAGAACGACCCTGTCACTGAACTGTTCACAGAAACACACTCTCTGCTCTGTCTTCCTATTCATAACGATTCTTACTACTGTTATACCATTTTTTGCTGCTGTTGGTGACATACAGTTTTACAATATAATAGCTGAAACCAACTGCAAGTTACGCCAATACACTGTCACTCTCCAGTGTTACAATACCATCCGAGATCCAGTAGCTGATACGCAGTATCAGGTTATAATACACCCACCATCACAACCATTTAGGGCAATGGTAGTTACCACCATCAGGATAATTACAGTTTCCATACCAACTCACTATCATTGCCCTACACTAGTATGTGGGGTAACAGTAGTCGCTTTATCAATGGACCATCATCCTCCACAATAGTATTCAGGGCAGTGGAAATCATCAAATTTCAACTGCCCATTACTTACCCACAAATGTATCTGGAATAATGGTAGTTACTACGAATGAGGACAGAAGCAATGCGTCCAGGCTCCTACTAATTCTGTAGCAGAGAGGAAGGCTCCATTGCAATATGCGCTATGTCCCGGTCATTGGACTCTGAAATGTTTGTTGTACAGGTTGTACACAAGTTCCATATCTGGCACTGTACAGGCATCAGTGCTGAGGAGGGACTATGCGATCACAACCTCTTCTTCGTCCTAATCATCAACTCTGATATGAGCATTGTACATTGTGTGCAGAGGAGTTATGTCTGGTGTTGCATAGATTCTAGTAGCAAAAGAGGAAGGCTTCAATCGCTGCATTTACTGCACCCTGATAACTGTGCTCTGACAGGTGTTGTATCAATTTTATTCAGTTTTAGTCACTTTTTGACAAATAATCGGACCATTGCTGCCCAATTTGTTACAATTGCGTGTAATGTGGCGATGTGTGGGGTAATCTGTTTGAATTTTGCTGTAACATGTCAATGCATGGGGCACTTTGTTAAAATTTTGCTGTAAAATTATGATGTACAGGGCAGTATGCTAAAATTTTGCTGTAACATGATGATGTATGAGGCAGTTCTTTATTTTCGCTGTAACATAACGATTGTGGAACAATTTGCTACAAATTTGTTGCAACAAGCCAATGTATGGGAAATTCATTACAATACTGCTGTAACATGGAACAGTTTGTTAGAACTTTTCTGTAACCTGTAAATATATCAAGGGGAGGTTGTCATGTAGCCTTGACTGTGGAATGTTGTATTTAACAGAAGCGGTATAAGATGACAAGCTTTCTGTATTGCAGGATAAAGTTTATAACCTGACAGTCTCATTAAATTTATTGGACACTGAAAAGGAGATGAATGCAGATCAACCTTTATTCCTACTTTCTAGCCTATATAATTGTGCATTACTGCTGTTCAGTACCCCATTACATCGAAGTGTCATGTAGTTTGCACTGTGTGACAATGTATTTACTTTGGTACAATGATCAAACTATTTTCATTGATAGGTGCACTTTAAGCCATATGTTGAATTTGGCCATAGTTTCCACATTTGTTATGGTGCGGGACGTCGTTCATCATTGTCTTTGACCGTGTTTAATTTTCATTTCAAGCATTATGACGGTCCCTTTGTGTTTTACAAAGATACGTGGTTAAGGTGAGGCAGTGTCTTGAACATCTCCTCAAGGCACCTTCAGCTCCCTTAAAATGGTGCTTGGTCATTCCATTTGTCTTTTGCTATGTTGAGAGCTTATGTCTTAGTTTTGTAACATTACGATTAAATCTCGGTAATATTAAGTAGCTGATAACGGAATGGAAAGGATATAGAGTCAGTAACTGTTATAATGAGTCTTGGCACCATAGTTTCAATTGGTAACTGTTACTGTTCCTTGAAACTTCTTTTCGAATATCGCCAGGTTTAGATCTAAAATAAAGTTTCAACTGTCTGCATAGCATGTTGTTTTTAGCTGTATTTGTTATCTATAGTTATAGAATATTTCAGAAATGGATTTAGCATTGTGGCACTTAATTTGAGCGTTCATGCTTTATGTGAAGCACATTAAGTGTCCTTTTCTTGTAGCTGACAACAGTGATTCAGACAGTCAATATATGTGTGTGCTTTCTTCCTTAGCATAGTATTTTAGCCAATATATGTTCTGTATAATGGTGATGTAGGGGGTAATTCATAACAGTTTTCCTACAACACAGTGATGTATGAACAAATTTAATAGAGTTTTGCTGTAAAATAACAATGTATGGGCAGTTTATATGATGTTGATCTGTGATCAAATAAAAAACGAGGGACATTCAGCTGATATCTAATGCCAGGTTATTGCATGTACACAAACTGTCAGCTTCAAGTGGTAACATACAGTTTTACAATTTAATAGCTGAAACTAACTCTCAAGTTATGTTAATACACTGTCAGTCTCCAATGTTACAATACTATTTGAGATAGAACAGCTGATACCCTAGCTTGGTCAGGTTCATTTTGATACACAGCCTCATTGAGACATAAAAAGAAGTATCAGCTACCTCATTAGCATGCTATTTAAGTCACATTTGTTTTCTACAGTTTTTAACTATATATATATATATATATATATATATATATATATATATATATGGACACCTTCTTTGTACCCCAGTACTTGTGTGTGTGTGTGTGTGCATGTGTGTGTGTGTCTGTGTGTGTGTGAACATGTATGCATGTGTGTGCATTTAATTTGGGGGTCACTGAGCCTAGCACCAGGTGTTATACATTGATCAAACTGAACTTATTGACAAGTGTTGCTTAATTTTTAAGTTACATCCCTAGTGCCAAGTTTCATCAGTTATGTTGATATCTTTATCTGTTTTTAACACATAATCCATTGCTTTTGAACATGGTGCTCAGTTACATGACAATCAAATGAAGCTACATATTTATGACATGGAAAAACTGCATCACTGTCAACATCTTTTCATAGTTTTGGTTAATAATACAGGTCGTTCTGATACTTTTGAAGATGACACAAAACAGAGATGATATGGATACTTTTGAAAATGGCACCATAATGGCTGCTTGCACAGATGGGCTTATTTTGGCATATTGTACTATTTGGATATTTATTTTTATTTTATTTTTTTCAATTGTTTACTAGCACAACTGTAGTAGTTCTGCAATTTTAGAATTTTCAGCCACCACAACATTGGATATTCGAATTTTTCGCTAGAGTCATCTTGGTTTTGCGACTTCTGCACTACAACTGCATTGCTGACTAATGCCATATGCTTGAATTGTTGGCCTCGTTGTCAGTAGCTATGTACCATTAATGCTATAGTTTGTTTTCGGTAGTAAATGCAAGTGACTTTGGGAGAGTTGGATGGTAGACTCTTTGTGTGATTCTACTAGTGTCATTAATCAAAGGTCTATAAACATATTTTATTTGACAAACAATGTTTTATCCTCATTTAAGGCCTGTATAATTTACTGAAAATAAATTTTAATTCCTCTCTGTAATGGTACATATGATGGGTGTCAGCTCAAATTAACAGCACACTCTCAAGCTACTTATTAGCCAGTGAGTGATAGGATGCAATTGCCAAGAATTTGTGTGTTCCATCACTCTGAATTTAAAAGTTAGACACCTGAAGAGATAAACAGAAACTATTTCCTCACAGAAATGTTTATTTCAATGTACAATCGTAATAATGCTAATGCTGTACTCACCCTACAATCAGATACATTAAGGAAATGAAATATCAGTACTGGTAGAAAGAGATAACAGTATCTCTCAACAGACCCTTAGGTAAACATGTTTGCTGACTCTTCAGAGTAGAAGAAAACGTGAAGTGTTTGAGCAAGAAATATTGACTACGCAACAATAGTAGAATGTGCCACAAGTAGGGAAACCTCCTAAGACATTGCCTCTGAGAAAGTGCTCAAGTATATTATGATTAAAAGCTGGAGTCACCTCACCATTTTCTTGCAGACCAAGAAGAAATTATGTTTCCTATCTGTTCAGGAGGAGGAATCAACCTAGAAATCGACCTTTAGATATGCGATCTGTACAATTAAATAAATAATATGTCCATTTGCTAACTTTACCAGGTGGATTTTTCCACTATAAAAATATGGGATAGGGAGCTATGCATTTCAAATTTTGATTTTAATACGTTCTGAGAGTAAAACGTCTTATGTAACCTCTGATAACATTGCAGTCTCTACTAATTTATTGATCATGAAACTACCCATGAATTTTATATTGAGACTTGATAAATTCTTGAGATGCCATGAGTGGTATTTCCTACTATGTGACAGCAAACCTAACTCCCTTTGTGCCCTTCTCTACGATGGTTAATGAAAGTCTTCCAGGAAGTTATACAGTTTTCACATTTTATCTTGGATCTTCAGTGTCGGGTAAGCAAACAGGGTTTGAGAACAGATTCGTGTTGATCAGCAACCATTTGTTGCTAAAAACAAGCACAAATATAGTAGTGAGCCCAGAAGAAAACTAGATCTTTTGACTATAGTATCACTAACTGATTGTCAATGTTCCCAAAATGCTACCATTTAAAAAAGTTCTTTAATAATCAAAACATAAGATTAAACTATTTATTTTGTCACAGTTGGATTTTTGGGCCGAATCTCAAACCACAGGAACTAAATACTATTCAAAACTGTTGTCTTATCAAGCAAAACTGAAGATACACTGATATTCATTACATTTATGAAAGAAATAGAGGGCAGGTTCCACTCTGTTCGCTTGGATGAAGCACGATCGTTATATGAAAGAGTCAGATACTGGTTAAAGGTACCAATAGTTACCATTTGCCATTGTTCATAGACTTTATATCAACAGTCTACGTGTTTTGCTTCTGTTGTCCCAAATTATCATTAAATTTCTCAAGCAAAATGTGCAGCTACTTGAAAACATTGTTATTTTCTTCGTTCCTAGATGCAGTATTGATAGTGAACACTGCAATACTGAAATAGTCTGTATCTAGCAACCACCACTAAAGCAGATTGTAATATGTTGGAGAATCATTATTGTACATTTGTCCAGATATAAGGGAGATTTTTCACCTGGATTTTTGCTTTTCCATAGACCCAGTAATCAGTAAGTAGCACTAGTTAGTGTCTCTGGACAAAAGTATGCGACTGAAGAAGATGTTCATATTAACTTTTCTTCAATCATTAGCTCTCTCTTTCCACTTGCAACCACAACAGGAAACATACCTAATAATCCGAGAAAGAAAACATGGGACAATATGTGTTGTGAGAAGCAGAACTTCCTCCATGCTCAAATGTGTCATTTGATAGCAGTATTAGAGGGGCATATTGACAGCCATTTACACCAGCTTTCGAAACAAGAGGCTGTACTTTTCGCACCCTCAGTTTTCCCTATGAGGCTGAGTGGTCCCTGTTCTTGTCCTTCCAAATAAAATAGACATTCTTTGCCGAAAAAAGATAAGGTTGTCGCCTGCCTGAATGTTGATTGTCAAAATGCTTAGTAGTTGTGATCCTATTGCATTTGGCGTGTGTTTGTTTTCCTCTGTCTAATGAATTGACTCACACAGCCAGACACAGTGGACTTACAGCTTAAGACAGGTTTCCAGTAGCCTAACATGGATGGTATCCATGTTTTCCATGTGGCACACATTGCCAGATATGTCAGCTGGCTAGCCAATTAGAAGTATCTTCAGCGAAGAACTACACCACAATTTGTAATGTGCTCAAAAAATCAAAGTTTTGCCATTGATGAAGTTTGGGCACTGGAACTCACATGGATGTCTCTTGTTGAGTTTTTATTGTTTTACCGCTAGAATTAAGAACATTTGCAGTAGGAGATATCACATGATCTTTTTTAGGTTGTGTTTGTGCAAAATCCCTTGTGTAATTTACCTGGATCAAAATTCACCTTGATACAAACACACCTATGAGACTCAATGCTGAACTAATGTATGCAAACAGATTGATTAATGCTATGAAATATTGTAGGTCTAGCAATGAATCTTAAGGTAGTAATTGCCACATCATCATAAAAAATAATAAATGTGATAATAAAATCTAGATCGGAATGAACTGTTTAGTTTATTGCAAAAGAAAGCATTAAAATGAAAATGCATCTGCATCAATCTTGAAATTACAAAGCTACAAACTTAGAATTAACTCTGAGAAAAATGGAACTATGGGTTGGCAAAGTTACTCGAAGGGTCGGCTGTTTCTGTAGAGAGTGCATCATGTGGAAAGATGATGTTCTCAGCGCCAAGCTTAGCAATGAAGTCCTTTTTCTGCGTCAGTAAAGAACTGACTGCTCTTTCCTTCCCGCCAAGAAAAACTCGACCACAGTTCCTCTTAAAAGGTATATCTATTGGCCAATCATGTAATTAAATAAAAAAGAGAGTCCTTCTAAGAAGAGGTGAAATGTTACAAAACCAATGAACTCAGTTTCCTCTCTTCATTGTAAAAAGGTTCCCTCTATGTGCAACGTCCTCATGATGTCACATCAGTTTCACCAGTCAGTGTCCTCACATCACAAAACCTGGGAAAAGATAAAAACAGTACTCAAGGCTAGTGACTAGATTCTGCGACATCTTCTGTATCTTTAGTACATCACAGCTTTTTCGCCGTTGTTTTTGGGGAAGGAGGGGGATGTTTATCCATTAAATGCACTTTTCTTAATATGTTCTCCTGCTGGCTGCGTTCTGCACTCTGGACGAAATTCCTTCTGCTTGGCTTTCAAGGGTAGGAATGTGTCATACACAAAACAATGGACAGTGTGCCAGCATGACACTCGCTGAGGCGACTTTAACCCTAGCAATGCAAGGCCAACTTTACTTGAGACTTCCCCTGTCCACGTTTCTCTGTAAGGCCATATTCCATTAGCTCACCAGAAGGCGTTTTTCCTATGCCTGCTACTCCTGTCCATTGTCCTTAGCACTTAATGATTGTAAGCGTCATCCAGAAAAGCAACAAATATGCCAGTACTAAGTTGAACTACAGAATGTTAAAAAAGAGATTATGTCAGCACATAGAATCTCTGTAACCTCATTATAAATGTCAGAATTTGTATGTTGCTATGGCGTGACCAACTCAGCTCCCCTCCAGTCAAATTACTTAACCGAAAATAACCTGAAAAGAGACGAACTGAACAGCTCGCCACCTTTCTTAACATCCCGCTTGTACAAAAATTTTATACAGGATGTGTCCCTCTAAATATAAGTGCGTAGTGGGGCAACTACAAGCAAAATTAAAAAAATACCTATACATGGTGAGATCTTCAGGCTTAACTGCATGACAACCAGGTCAGTAGTTGGAAAGAGGGTACAACCAGAAGGTATCTCTGCCAATTACAACATGGATGTAAAGTTTCTAAAAACCAAAACAAAACACATTCTTCCACAGCGAAAGCACCTGACATGTTCATCATTAAGGCTGGCCTAGATGCTGAAGGCAAATCCTGGATAATCAATAAATTTACCAAGTTAACATTCAGTGTCCAGTTGGTCCAATCATTCACCCATTCACCATTTTTGTAAATGAGTTGAAACTGTGCTATGTAACTGTTTTGCTACACTGCCATTCTCCACTCTGTCTGTAACATTAAATTACTGAAGGTCGACTCATACCTGATACATACTGTGTTGATCCACACTGTTATATCAGTGTTTGTATAGGACATACATGTATCGCAATGCAACCAAACTGCTGCTAAGAGAGATATTTTTATTTTATTGAGATGATCTCTCTCAATAAATATGTGACGACTGGTAATGATATGCTAATCGAATATTTAAGTCGTCAGTGTCAGAATAAATATCGTCAATGTTATACACTAATACTGTCATATTGGACTTGAATGGAAACACATAAAACAAACACATACCCATAAACACAACAATTACATGCCTATGAAACTGTACAACAGAATTAATCATGCTCTTGTTCTAGTTCAGTAATGTACAGTAGACACAAAAGAAAATTAAATCACACAACATAATTTAATTCTATCATCCTGTATAAATTTACGAAAGAGTTAAATATCCCTTACCTTACTTTCAATATTGCTATCATATGGATATAGACTTTATTACAGGGTGACAATTATTGAACCATATGAAATAAAATCATTGTAACTTCTGAACTGCTTGGGTTAGGACGTTCAAACTGCACAGTTGACCCAGAGCATGATGGGAATTGCATGGTCTGGTTTAGCGACAAAGCCCACTTTCATTTGGATTTGTTCGTCAATAAGCAAAATCGGCACATTTGGGGACTGAGAATCCAAATTTTGCGATCGAGAAGTTTCTTTGCCTCCAGTGGGTGACTTTATGGTATGCAGTGTCCAGTCATGGAACAATCGTTGCAATATTTCTTGATCGCATAGTAAGTACCTAATGGTACATGAAGGTTCTGGAAGATGATTTCATCCCCATTATGAAAGTGACCCTGGTCCCGACAAGATGTGGTTCATGCATGACAGAGCTCGAACCCATCGAAGTAGGAGAGTGTTTGATGTCTTGGAGGAACACTTTTGGGGACCACATTCTGGCTCTGGGGCACCTAGGAGCCACTGACATGGGCCTCGATTGGCCGCCATTTATCTGGATCCGAACACGTGCTACTCCTTTTTGTGGGGCTATATTAAACACAAGATGTACAGCAATAACCCCAAAACAATTGCTGAGTAGAAAAGAGCCATTCAGGAGGCCATCAACAGCATCGATGTTCTGAAACTTCAGCGGGTCATGCAGCATTTCGCTATTCGTCTTCGCCACATCGTCGCCAATGATGGCAGGCATATCGAACATGTCATAACCTAAATCCGAATATCTGTCATGACGTTTACATGTAGAATAAAGTGTGTGCACATCATAGTTTGTAACTAATTTACGTTTCTTTTTCCTATAGTTCAATAATTGTCCTTTATATAGGCAATTTACTTGGCAAATTATTGCCACTGTTACATATCACAATGTTTCATACAACATCATAAACGTTCATTATATACATGTCACAGTCAGTACATGGTTAGTGGGTTACTGATCAATGATCAGTACTATTGCAGTTCTCCTCCACTCATGCCATCCCTTCAGATCAACAAAGTATAATAAGTTGCATGCTTACAGAATACTAGTTAATTATCTTCCATCACATAAATAAACAGTAAATACTAGTTAAATAAGGCAGTCACCAGAAATTCACATAATTAAACTGTGATTCCCGTTCTTTGTCCTATTTCAGCAGATTATTCTGTCCCTTTTTCTTGTTCTGTGTTTCTATCTGGGTTCAACACCATTTAATATTATTTATGGTAGATATATTTATTTCTCATTCTTTTGACACCAGTCTCTATCTTTCTAAGTGCTTCCTGCATCACATACTCTACCTATGAAGAATATCTCACACAAACAAAACACAAATTGTCATTAAAATTTATAATTGCCGTCAGAATCACAGGCCAAAAAGTGTCAGCGCTCATGATGTCATGTGAACCATACTAGTTACATACCTTCTCATTAGTGTACTCATACTTTTAGTGATGATCTCCCTTTTATTCATGTTAACTTTGTGGGCACTGTTTTCACATCTGTCATTACTCTTTCCCAGCATGATCTCCCTTATCTTATACATCCTCACTTGACTGAATTATAAATGAAGAAATACACAAAACATATGACAACTCTCCATATCGAGTTTATATGCTGTTGCTGATGGTAGGATTGCAGTAGACTATGTTTGTCTATCTTTGATATTGTGTAACTGATGCTTCTTTGATCTTAGGTCGTCTTTCTCACTCTTTGTAAGCCAAGAAAATCTTCCTTCCTGCACAGTAACCTGCATGTATTGTGGTCTTATAAAAATTTAAAAATGTCCCCATCGAACCATCATTTATATTCTGTCGTTGAACTATCCCAACACACGCAATCTTCCCCAAAAATCAATGTCCACCTGCAACTTTGATAAGGACTTAAATTTAAAATACTCCATAGCTTGCTGTCTCAAAGAATTTCGTTCACGCAGATGAAATACGCAAGCACCTAATCAAACACTATGTGTCAAGTAAGGAAAACCATAGCAAATCTTAAAATACGAATATCACATATCGTGGAATGGGAATCTCTCTGTGCAACAGCCAACCCGACATCACCTACATTAACAATATCAAATCTCATATCCAACAATACTAAATCTGGATAGTCATGACCATGTGTTATTGCTGTTTCATAAATGCTGTTTCCAGACATCAGTGCATCTGAGTACACGTACATATCTTTTTTATGGCCAAAATTATTCCTTTTTTTAAAAACATCATTAGTCTCAGAGAAGGCAACCATATTTACTCTGCCTGTCTTCATTGTAATTCTATGCTCTATGCCACTTCTTACGTATGGTAAACCTATCATACTCGTACACGGTTGATAATGTAATAAACTGTAACTGTTTAATCAAGTTTATTACAGAACTATGTCGTCATCTGAATATAATCTTCATTTGCATTACTAGCTTGGATCTGTATCTTACGTCTTGCTCCAAGAACTGTTTGATGTGGCTAATGTGGTGCAAATAAACAGATTTCCTTGACGTAATCGTTTCTAGTTTGCATTCATTCACATGAGCAATTCTTCTTATCCTCAATGCTCCATTACCCACAGAAAGAATTTGTGACGTAATGTCTTTTGTTCCTTTGAAAATTGAAAATATTTTACTAGAAGTTTCTGGCCCATGGACATATTTGCATTCTAGCTTTTTAGTTAACATGTTCTTTTCTGTTGTGGTCAGCATGTTGTCCATATTTGGTAATATCTTCTCTGCTGTGATGACGTGACCTTGGAATTCTACCTTACTTTCTGTCCTGGAAGTTACATCATGATTCTCCAAGGCAATAAGTAGCGTATTTCGAACTCTGTTACAATCTTCCCACGATTTCTTCGCAACTAATGGATCATCGACAGAATATGTCACATGTTGTGTCAATGACTCATGGAGCATCCTGTCTAATCTATGAACGAAGGCTGCAGATGATATGTTCAGCTCAAACCGGAGGCTACAAAACCGACAACATCGTCCAGTCACAAGAAAGGGTGCCTATCTTCTTCATGGAGGCTCTATCTGCCTTGGCACTTTTGTATTAATTCTTCAAGTTCCTCTGGCCTGATCATCTCTGGGGCAGTTATCATATTTACATGTCCAGAATTCAATATAAGTCAAATGAACCCATCATTTATTATCAGAATGTCGGTGTCTGTTATCAATTTAGGTACCACTAAGAAATTTCGTGCTAGAATGTGTTCTTGACAGACCAATTTCAATCTTGTCTGTCGATTTACTTCCATGACTTTGTAGACTATGGATCTTTTTTTCTCGTTTTCTTCAGTGACAGCGCAGGTCAAAAGAAATTCTCGGCGCATCTTTGAAAAGCTGTCTAAGCTACTGTCGAAATTCGGCTCCAGCTGTCATGTATCCCTTTCAATTGCACATCATATTTCGCGACTTAAGCACTCGATTCCCATCCTGCGTTGTGATTACTTCCTTTCCTTTTTCTCTTCAGAACATCGTCATACTTATGCAGATTTATGTGTCTGATTTCGAACTGCTTCACAGGTGTAATAGCAGTCTCTTCCACATCTATATTTAGTCAATGTTGCAACGAGCATCCACCATATTCGCCATTCCTTGGATTAAAGGGGCTGATTTCAATGATTTCTGCCCACTCCCTATCTCCATCTAGTGTGGGTCCATTTTGCACAAATCGCTGTCCACTGTCATGATTCTGATAGCTGTTCCCACCTCCTCCCTGTGTTCGGGGTTTACAAAAATTACTTCCTACTCTTGACACACCAATGTAAAGGACGAACTGCCCCAGATAGTACATTCCTGGTATTATACCTAATATTATTACTGTGATTATTATAGTGATGTGGAGGTCCATTGATATTACTTTCTTGGTCTGTCCTTATTTCCATGGCATCGTGCTCATTGAAAGCAAATTCTAATTCACAAAGTGTACTTTGATATCTTCCTTGCATCGTCTTGCCAGTACTTGCTCGTGATTATTTGGCAGTTTCGCGTAGCAATATCGATCTCATTTGGAATACAAGGAACATATAGGTACTGATTCCTTTTGACCACTGCTTCAAAGAACTTCACTGCGATCTTGAAACTGCTTGTTAGTAAACCCTTGTACATTACCATTTCTGTTTTTTTTCCGTTCCTGCATCTCTCATGACCAATATTTTGTTATGAAAACTTCTCTAAATTCCTTTTATGAGGTGCAAATGGCAGCTATTTCTCAACCTTTCCCGCTATTGCCCTTCGAGGTTTCCGCAAATAAACTCGAGTTTACAGGCAAAAGGCCATGAATGTAGTAATGGCAGATCGAATCAAGCACTCCAGGTTTTGGGATGAAGTAGGTTCCCATGAACCTAATAATTCTGAAACTTCATGACTGAGATAAAATGTTTGAAGTTAAATGGTTCCACTGCTCTTACATATGACCCAACTGCTGCTTCTGATGTTCTCCTTATTTCTTCATTTTGGGACTTTGCTGAATGGTTCACAATTCTGTGTCTCACTCGATTCGCTTTCCCAGCCTAATTCTATGGATACCTTGTTTTACAGGCTCCTGTATTCGTTTCCGATTCATCATTTCTTTTCTGGTGTACCTCGTTAATGCTTTCTTGTTTATTCTTAAACATAAAAAGTGACTCTACCTTCCAGGTTTCTGGCCCTACCCCAACTGTATGTATTTCTACGTCTATTACGTTACAGTTTTGAATTTGTAATTGATTTGTGCCATCTTCTAACATCTTGTCTTTTTCTATACTACACATTAATTTCTTCATCTCGTTTCAGGACTCCTTCCTTAGTTGTCTTGTTCCACTGACAAATTCTTGTGCTATTTTTTTGGCTTCTTGTGCTTCTTGCAGATCTTCCTCTGCTGCTAATCTAGGCTTTTCTCATTCATCTCTTACTCGCTTCCTTATTTCATGTATCCTTTTTTGCACCTTCTTCTCCACTTCCACTGCCCTATTCAGTTCACTGTTCCATGCTTCCATGTCCGTTGTCTATAAAATGCTAGTATTCCAAAATCATTGTCACTGGTTGCCACCGAGCGAGGTGGCGCAGTGGCTAGCACCCTGGACTCGCATTCGGGAGGACGACGGTTCAATCCCGCGTCCGGCCATCCTGATTTAGGTTTTCCGTGATTTCCCTAAATCGCTCCAGACAAATGCCGGGATGGTTCCTTTGAAAGGGCACGGCCGACTTCCTTCCCTGTCCTTCCCTAATCCGATGAGACCGATGACCTTGCTGGTTGGTCTCTTCCCCCAATCAACCCAACACTGGTTGCCGTCTCTCTATTTGGGGAAAAGACGTATGAACTCATTTTAATATCTCTTCTCACAGGCATGTTAGGGCCTATCACTACCTTCTTCCTTGTAATTTCGAATTACAATGGCTTCGATGTGTTGTAAAGTAACTTCATGTTTCTCCTTGTTATTGCTATCCCCACATTATTTAATTAATCAACTTATATGCTGCCTGTATCGCTAACACTTGGACTTGACTGTTCCGTAAGAACGATCAACTTGAATTTGCTACGTTATACTTACAGCCTTATTCTAGGCTTGTTCTGATTCTAGATGCATCTTACTTCTTTTTCTCATCCAAATTAGATATCGGACACAATGCTTAACATAACGAAAAGGAACCTCCTGATAGCCAACATCTTGCCATATCCCAACACTCAGGAAACCCCACCTGTATAAAGCGTATTCCTTCCAAAATTTGCCACACTGATATCTCACTGATCTGCCCAATCAGATGGGGAACAGAACACATGAAGACAAAGATAGAAAGCTGAAAATAAAGTACATGTGTAAGTTATTCACGACAGCTGTTGTATTATAGACTAGCATTGCTCTAAACGTTGACAGTTACTGAATCATAAAAAAACGGAGAGAAAGTTTAAGTTTCTGATTGCATCCTATAATATCCTATCTTAAATCAATCCAGCCAGGGTCATCCAATTCATACGAAACCTCATGTGATTGTTAATTTAACTGAAATTAATCTTGATACAGACATGCTTAAACCCAATGATGAATCAATGCACACTAACTAATTGATTAACACAATGAAATATTGTGGCTTGAGTGATGAGTCTTAAGGTGGGGAACTTACATATTAACATTAAAAAATTTCATTATTATAATAAAAGCAAGATTTGAATGTAATATTTAGTTTATTACAAAAGAAAGCATTAAAACTGAAATGTGTCTCAATCAATCTTGAAATCACCAAAGTCACAAACAAAGAATTAAATAGGAGATTTAGAAAATACAGACTATTTCTGGTCAAAGGCCACTCTTCCCATTGAGAGCAAAGCATGCAGAGAGTGAGTGTGTTCAGCATCTTGTCAGAGACAAAGTCCTTTCTTTAAGTCAGTAATTAACTGATTACTCCTTTATACTCATAAAAAAACTCAACTACGAATAATCTCAAAAGTTTGATCTGCTCATCAAAGGCATAGTTCTTTCTTTATCAAACTATCCCTCCACTAGGATGTGAAACGCTAAAGAACCAATTAACCCAATTTCCCTCTCCCCCCTCAATACTAAATATTTGCTTCTACGAGTAACGGCTTCATGAGGTCACATCAGTTTCATCAGTTGATATCCTCTCACCCAGCCGTTAGCTTTGCACACAGATCCTGGGAGAAGGTAAAAACTCTGTTCAAGGTTAGATGCCAATTCTGTAGTACGTCAGAGCTACTTTTCAGTATTTTTGGAAATCGGGGAGATGTTTACATGCTTAAAGCACCTTTCTTTGAGGGGTCCATGTGCCACCCGCATGCTGGCAGAGTTCCGCTGTCCAGAACGAATACTTCCAGGTCAACCATCCAAGCTCGAAACGTAAAATATATCGTCAGCACTTAAAGATTCAAAATCTCACGCAGAAAGCTAATAAATATAGACAGCACTAGGTTAAATGAGAAAATGCTGGGAAGATATAAGATCAGCACATACAGCCATTGTAATTTCATAAAACTGTCGAAACGTTTAGGTTACTAGAGCTTGCACCTCTCAACTGCCATACAGTCAAATTATTTATCACAAAATAAAATGAAAAGAGACGAGCCAAATGGCTTTCTAATTTTCAGACAGTACTGTTGCGACGCAGTGTGCATGGGTGTAATAACTAGTTGAAGCAAAATTATGTCTCTGTAATTAGTTAAATGAGAAGCTGTCTTCAACCTTGCAAAGAAACTTTCGTATGAGCTACTTTACTTAAATACCTAGCAACTTTGATGTTGAATAGTATATGTATATATACAGGATGGTCCATTCATAGTGACCGGGAACAATTATCTCAGAAAATAAGCATCAAACGAGAAAACTAGTCTAGAAACTCGTCTAGCTTGAAGGGGGTCAACCAGATGGCGCAATGGTTGGCCCGCTAGATTGCGTTGCCATAGGTCAAACGGATATCAACTGCGTTTTTTAAAATAGTAACCCCCATTTTTATTACATATTCGTGTAGTGCATAAAGAAACGTGAATGTTTCAGTTGGACCACTTTTTCCGCTTTGTGATAGATGGCGCTGTAATAGTCACAAACGTATAAGTATGTGGTATCACGTAACATTCGGCCACTGCGGACGGTATTTGCTTCGTGATACGTTACCCGTGATAAAACGGAGCGTTTACCAATTGCGGTAAAGGTCGATATCGTGTTGATGTATGGCTATTGTGATCAAAACGCACAACGGGCGTGTGCTATGTCTGCTGCTCGGTATCCTGGACGACATCATCCAAGTGTCCGGACCGTTCGCCGGATAGTTAGGTTATTTAAGAAAACCCGAAGTGTTCAGCCACATGTGAAACGTCAACCACGACCTGCAACAAATGTTGATGCCCACGTAGGTGTTTCAGCTGCTGTCGCGGCTAATCCGCACATCAGTAGCAGAAAAATTGCGTGAAAATCCGGAACCTCAAAAGCGTCGCTGTTGAGAATGCTACATCAACATCGAGTGCACCCGTACCACATTTCTATGCACCAGGAATTGCTTGGCGACGACTTTGAACGTTGTGTACATTTCTGCCACTGGGCACAAGAGAAATTACGGGACGATGACATTTTTTTGCATGTGTTCTATTTAGCGACGAAGTGTCATTCACCAACAGCGGTAACGTAAACCGGCATAATACGCACTACTGCGCAACGGAAAATCCACGATGGCAGCGACAAGTGGAACATCAGTGACCTTGGCGGGTTAATGTATGATGCGGCGTTATGGAAGGAAGGATAATTGGCCCCCATTTTATCAATGGCAATCTAAATGGTGCAATGTATGCTGATTTCCTACGTAATGTTCTACCGATGTTACTAGAAGATGTTTCACTGCATGTCAGAATGGCTATGTACTTCCATCTTGTGGTTGAAGCGGTATTGAATAGCATATTTCATGACAGGTGGATTGGTCGTCGAAGCACCATACCATGGCCCGCACGTTCACGGGATCTGGCGTCCCCGGATTTCTTTCTGTGGGGGAAGTTCAAAGATATTTGCTATCGTGATCCACCGACAACGTCTGACAACATGCGTCAGCGCGTTGTCAATGCATGTGCGAACATTACGGAAGGCGAACTACTTGATGTTGAGAGGAATGTCGTTAGACGTATTGCCAAACGCATTGAGGTTGACGGACACCATTTTGAGCATTTATGGCATTAATGTGGTATTTACAGGTAATTACTCTGCAACAGCATGCGTTCTCAGAAATGATAAGTTCACAAAGGTACATGTATCACATTGGAACAACTGAAATAAAATGTTCAAACGTTCTGTATTTTAATTTAAAAAACCTATCTGTTTCCAACTGTTCATCTGAAATTGTGAGCCATATGTTTGTGACTATTACAGCGTCATCTATCACAAAGCGAAATAAGTGGTCTAACTAAAACATTCATATTTCTTTACGTACTACACGAATATTTAATGAAAACAGGGTTCCTATTAAAAAAACGCAGTTGATATCCGTTTGACCTATGGCAGCGCCATCTAGCGGGCCAACCATAGCGCCATCTGGTTTCCCACTTCAAGCTAGACAACTTTCGTTCCTTGTAGTTTTTTCCTTTGACGCTTATTTCGTGAGATATTTCGCCCGGTCACGATCAATGGGCCACACTGTATAGGAAGATCGAGACAGTTCTTATATGCTACATATTTTTAGGTCTCCATGCCCATAAGAAGCCATCTCAGTGGAAGAGTGTCTCGGATTTGAACACTCGGGTTAATGAAACACGCAGTTTCAATATTTTGCTGTGTGGATTTCATAATTGTGACTCTGACCAATCAATCACAAAGCATACTGACATAAATTCACACGCTTAGCGAATGAAGAAACCTCTTCTCACTGTAAGCCATATGCTATTCACGCACAGTTTATCGCCCAGACTGTATATACAGTATGTGATGAAAAATACCAGGACACCCCCAAAAACGTGTTTTTCATATTAGCTGTAGTGTGCTGCCACCTACTGCCAAGTACTTCATACCAGCGACCTCAGTAGTCATTAGACTTCGAACGTGGTCAGGTGATTGGGTGTAACTTGTGTCACACGTCTGTACGCGAGATTTCCACACTCAGAAACATCCCTAGGTCCATTGTTTCCGTTGTGATAGTGAAGTGGAAACGTGAAGGGACTCGTACAGCACAAAAGCGTACAGGCTGACCCCGTCTGTTGCCTGACAGAGACAGCTGACAGTTGAAGTAGGTCGCAATGTGTAATAGCAGACATCTCTCCAGACCATCACACAGAAATTCCAAACTGCATCGGGATCCACTGCAAGTACTATGACTATTAGCGCGAGGTGAGAAAACTAGGATTTCATGGACGAGCGGCTGTTCATAAGCCACATATCACGCCGGTAAATGCTAAACGACGCCTCGCTTTGTGTAAGGAGCGTAAACATTGGACGCCTGAACAGTGGAAAAAAGTTGTGAGGAGTGATGAGTCACGTTACACAATGTGGCGATCCGATGGTAGGGTATGGGTATGGTGAATGCCCGGTGAACGTCATCTGCCTGCGTGTGTAGTATCAACAGGGAAATTCGGAGGCGGTGGTGTTATGGTGTGGTCGTGTTTTTCATGGAGGGGGCTTGCATCCCTTGTTGTTTTTCGTGGTACTATCACAGGCCGGCATTGATGTTTTAAGTACCTTCTTGCTTCCCACTGTTGAACAGCAATTCGGGGATGGCGATTGCATCTTTCAACAGGATCGAGCACCTGTTCACAGTGCACCTCCTGTGGCGGAGTGGTTACACAACAAAAACATCTCTGTGATAGACTGGTCTGCACAGATTCTTGATCTGAATCCTATAGAACACCTTTGGGATGTATTGGAACGTCGGCTTCGTACCAGACCTCAGCAACCGACATCGATACCTCTTCTCAGTGCAGCACTCCGTGAAGGATAGGCTGCCATTCCCCAAGAAACCTTCCAGCACCTGACTGAAAGTATGCCTGCGAGAGTGGAAGCTTAAATCAAGTGTAAGGATGGCCCAACTCCATATTGAATTCCAGCATTACCGATGGAGGGCGCCACGAGCTTGTAAGTCATCTTTAACTAGGTGCCTGGGTACTTTTGATCGCATAGTGTGTATATATACACTATTCGGGTGCAGTTGCCGTACAGGTCTATCGTTGCTTTTGCTGTAACCTGCCTCTCCATTGTGCGTCAAAATGCTGCCTTCCATTTTTCTTATTATGAAGTTTTTTTGAATTACCCCCTTATAAAATAGGGGGAGCAGAGGCTGGCAGCAGCCATATTGCTGATCTTTAGCACTTAATTTTTATAAGGCAGTCCGGATTAAAATAAAAGACTTAAAGATGAAATAACAGTTAATAATGTTTACGTAAACATGATGATGGAATGCTCTCGTATAATTTAAATTTTGAAGAGGATTATGTAATGTGGGCTCCTGTTAACTGTGGGTAGGTATTGGGATGTAGGATGTATTGGAGACATGTTGTAAAGAAAAGGAAGAGGTACGTTTTCGTGGGAAGGACCTGAAAGCTGTGAGGTGTCAGGATTGGAGTAAGATGCCAGCTGGGCAAGGAATTAGTGGGCAGGAGTCTAATTTCTAATGGAGTGGGTAGGGTGAGTTATTGGTGGAAGAAGGGGTACTTCTACAAAATGAACTCACTGTGAGGGAGTGGAAGGCGATTGATGTTCTGTAGGGAAAGTAATGGGGTGCATGGAGATGGAGTTGGTGGAACATACTGACACCATCGCCCACAGTTCTCAAGGAATGTTGTGATTATAGGGCTTTGGGTCTCGTCCTTATGATGTACGAGAGATCTGGGTGTGCTACACATTGGAGGAGACGTGTAAATCTGATTCACTGGTAAAGGTTGCACGTGGAGAAGGTTAGAACAATACAGAAGGCAAGGTGAATTGCTACGTGATCTGAGATTTGGAGCGAGTGTTGAAATTTAGAATGGGATGAGGTCAATGCAACATTAACATTGGTGTGGATGGGACAGATGAGGGTCTCATAAGTGTGGATAATTGTTGGTGTATTTAGTTGTCATGTTTGGGCTGTGAACAGTTCTAGCAGTTTTACTCTATTGTAGGCTTTCTTTCAGATAGTTAGTGCATATGAATTCCAGGAACGTTTCAGATAGAGTGCTGGTCCAAGTGTTGTAGTGTTTTAATTAGTGTGATTAAGTGGTTACAGAATATGAGACGAAGGTCTTGAGGATGGAAGACTCAGGTGATCTTTCCTGTGATTATTACCAGGTTTTTGTGAAGCTGATGAAGTGGTAGCACTTGTAATATCAGGAGGTGTCGTCAGCGTATTGGAGCGGGTTCACATGTTAAGATAGTGTAAGAACATCGACTGTGCACAGAAGCAGTAGCAAGACAGATCCTCGGAGTTCTTTTGCAGGTAGACAGAAAATATGAAACAGTGTTTTTTTTTATTGTTACAAAAGATGGGCAAAAAAATTGTTCAAATGGCTCTGAGCACTATGGGACCTAACATCTATGGTCATCAGTCCCCTAGAACTTAGAACTACTTAAACCTAACTATCCTAAGGACATCACACAACCCCAAACGATGGGCAGTTAGACAGAAACAGGCAATCTGGTGGATGTCGTTGACTGGAAGTGGAGTTCGATCAAAAGGTTGAAATAGAATAAACGGTAACAAACTCTCTCAATATGTAGAGAAATGAAGATGGAAGTGGAAGGTGGACAGCTATTACGTTTTTAGTATACGATATGGATAATATGTAGGAGTTGATAGTCTTTAGAAAATGAGAAATATTTTAAAAGTGTTAGTGGTAGTACTGGGCAAGAATGGTTCATTGGGTTTGAGAAAGGGTTTGGAGGTCTTTCAAAACTCAAGACAGCGGTAAGTATGAAGGGTTGTGTTGTACAGAGATGACGGAGATGATATGATTTCTAGAAAGGAGAAAGGGCATTCCTTATAATGATGATATATGATGAAATCATGACCAGGTTCTAGGTTGTACTTCTTTGTAATAGCGATTTTAATATCATGTGCTGTATTTGTTGATTTTAAATCTGTTCACGGTGTGGAGTGTAAGTATTGGAAGTTACAGGTGGGGGGGGGGGGGGTGTTAGGGGAGATGCACGGATGTCAAAGAGCTCATGGGTATATGGGTCCGTGGAGTGATCATAACTGGGATTGTCAGGAATGGAAAGTGTCTGTTACGTAAGATGCGTAAAAGTTGGTGTTAGTCAAAGTGTCGAGGGGAGATTGGTTGTTCTCGATCAGTGGTCTCATTTAAGCCTAAGGGCCACACTGGCTCTTCTACTAAGTCCCAAGGACTAAGGCCTAGTTATAGTCTGTCTAAGTTCATGAGGCCTCTTACCCTAGTACAGCTTCGGGCTCCTCGTTACAATTCAGAAGTTTTCGTGAGACTTACCACTGCTGCCAGTCTTCATAAGCTGACAATGAATGGCACTGTAGTAGTCATTAGGCAGTGAACTGCATATTGTTTGATCTTGAACTATGAAAATAATTTCACTTGGTACACATTCCTAAAAAAAAAAAAAAAAAAAAAATCACTCGTGAAGGTTATTATGATGCACTTTCACGGAACCTTGTTAGTTCCGAGCATTATTAACATCACAGCAAGAGGTCAGAAGGTAGCGTGAGCTTCACATGGTATCAGCACTGCATGATATTTACCCACTACAACATTCCTCGCCACGCGGCGGCAACAGTGGTTATCTTTTCGTTCCCTGCGGTCACCTCTAACATGGCTCACGAAAAACTGGAGAGACTGTAAGTATTGGGATGATGGTGGCATGGGTACAATTTTGATATCAAAGTGACGTGTAAATTAATTAAATTGATTAATTAATTACCCCTACCCTTACCCCACTCCACCCAACTCCACCCCCACCTGTGGATGTTGTAATGTGTTGTCCTCATCCAGCACATGGATCCCTGTCCCCTCCCCCCCCCCCCCCCCACCCCTCCACTCTCCGCCCTCTCCTACACTATTAGCGGTAATTGAATTTTGGCGAGAATTTCTTTGAAATCAATTATACCAACAGAGGCTCTTGAAATTGCAGTAGCCAATAGGAATGCTGCATCCGACCACTGCGGGGATATAAGGTGGGCCCAGGAGCTCTGCAGTCTCAGTTGCAGTCAGTCAGTCAGCATGAAGCACCAGCCGAGATCGTCCAGTGCTGCCCAGCCACGGCAGCAGCAGCAGCAAAGTAGTAGGAAGCCACGTAAGAGTAAGTACCCCTTGCCTAATGTCTGTGTTTACTACTTTGTGAAGAAGATGAAGTCTTCGTGCTGGTGTTATCGTTTGTAACGGTTTTATTTGAGTGGATGCGACGTCCTCTAGTCCGTCGGAGACTGCCACAGTGACGTGTCCCAGCCAGTCGCGACCCGCAGCAATGGCAGCACTCTGGGATCCTGTTGCGCACATGGTCATCTTGTTGGAGCAGGATAATGAGCTGTTATTGTTGGTTGAAGACACCCAGCCAGCCCCTTATTGGTAGAAATGCACCGGGGGTCCTGATCAGTGTGTCGCAGGTCGGTACTGGACCTCATCATATGCCCTATCGCAGAATATTCCCCTGATAGTGCATGGACAGATGGAGTGGATGAGAGGATACCAATTAAGCCCTGTGCATCACTACTGTTCACTTCAGAGTATTAATGAACTGCTTGTGGTTCGAAGCGAAACTTCACAATGACGTCGGCGCTCTATATATCTCACGTAGTGGAATACGAGCGAATCATACACCAGGAATACATCCATCTTGTATAAATATTATGCTTGAGTGTATAATGGGTCATCTACCTGTAACAGAACCTTTTTTATAAAAATAACCGATACCATGTGTACTATTGATTCTTGTCTAGGTGAATATTATATCAGCAGTCTTACTGAATGAACTTCATATGATTTTGTATACGATGTGTTGTGTTTTGGGCTAAAAAATGTAAAAAGAAATTAATTTGTTACCAGTCTGTATGTACAGTTAAAGCTACTCTTCTTTTAGAAATATTTGAAATTACGAAATTTCTGGTATATTTATAATTCATATTATTGATTGCACAATCTAACACTAATTATTAAGTTTAATTCTGGACTCATTTATTAAATAATGATATAAATTAGTAAAGATTCATTTTGTGTCAGGATTTTGTAAACTCCTTTGCTTTGAAAACTCTTTAGAATATTGTCAGCACTGCAGAAAATGGGTAGTAGTGGACAAGCGTCTGATGGCATCAGACGTGTTTTTGAGTGTGTCTCTAATAATGTAATTTGTGGTGAGATAGAAATGAAATTTTTAAAGTCAGTGTGATTCAGAAGAATGGGATAAAATAAAAAGATATTCATAACAATAGGCAAAGCTTCATCCGTTATTTCGTCTTCAGGAACCCAGGAAGTTAAATCAAAATTTCAACTGCAAGAATGTACCCCTAAACTAGACTTGGAACCAACAACAACAACAAGGAGATAATGAAGATAAGTAAAAAGCTTTTCTTCCATATATCTTACACCTCTCTAAACTTTCAAAATTTGTGCAAAGACAGAGAATTTTAATGGTGTGTGTAGGAGGGTAAGAGTACAAGTGAAACTTCACAATAACGAAAAAATTAAGATTGTCATCCAGCATCAAGATACTAGATGTCTTCCATACAACAGTTTCATATATTTGGAAGAATCATTTATGAAAAACGATGGTAGTCATACAGTGGGATCAAAGCTTACACATAATGCCTTGGCATTCCTGTTCCAGGAAATATGATATGAACTTAATGGTGTAGAGATTGTCATACACATAAAGTTGGCATAACATCAACCTGTAAAACATATGTCTCATCATCACCCTCGAATGTGAATGGTTTAGAAAATGCAGGATAGTTCATAGACGAACCTGAGGGTAGAACAGCAGAAGAGTACCATGGATTTATTACATGCATATCTCTAAAACTTTTTGTGGGGTACTTTAAAGACATGCAGCGAATCATCATGAATGTTGAGCAGAATTTATTCTGTTATGGAGTGCTAGAGATAGCAATTCATATATTCAAGGAGCTCAAGAGGAAAATCAGATCATCATCAATAAAACTATATGGAAAATGGCACACATCACTGCAGCAGATGGGGAATGTTTGTAGCTTTTAAAAGTTCTAAATGATGGGGTATATCTGCTATTAAATTTCCACTCATGGGAGGGTTTTGAGTTTCCAGTGCTACCAATAGCGAGCAAACAAACATGGGCTATTAAAACCTCCATGCAGCTGGATGCACTGAGATACATCGCACTTTCATTTCAGGCCACTAGAAGGGGAAATTTAACAAATAACTCCACCTTATTTGACACCCATAATTTAACTAATGCCAGAGTCTACCTCAATTCAGAATTCTATCTGTACGACAATTTACTGCTACACCAGAACCAGAATGTATACAGTTTAGCATTTGATTTGTATGCAAGATTCCATGCTATGTGGAAGAGGAAGATCGCCTACTCAGTACACGGAAATTCAAGTAGCTGGCACCCATCATGTTAATAGACATTTGTAAGCAGAATGAGATAATTAAATAAGGACCAGTAGATGTAGGAATTGAATCTGAATCTTCATAAAATTTACCAGAACACACTGCAGCATTTGCTTTAGTTCTCTATGATCATGTGATTAACTGTTGCCCACTTACTGCTGTTGTGTAGGGTGCTGTATAAATGACCAAGTGCTGTGTCATATCCAGAGAATTTCACAATGACAACGTGGAGTGTGAACGTTGTTGTTGACTTCAAGATTTCAATGATGATGAGTGTAGACACATCATATTTAAAGAAGTTACTTTGATAACATACACAGAAGATGCTGGTATTACAGCAAGACTTGCATCACCAAGGGCTTTCAAAAATGTGAACTGTCCTAGAACATGAAGGACTGCAAAGTGCCTAATACGTTTCTTCCAAGGACTCAACAGTGACCATTCTGGTATGCCTTATAAAGATATGATGACGTCGTTTCGAATATTCGATCATCCTGATACCATCGTCTACATCAAAGTGTCAAAGTGTGGGAGGAGATCACATGAATGCAACGAAGCTTCAAGTTTGTATATATTCAATACCTGGAATTCTACAGGTACCCTGCTATCCATCAGCTAGTTAGATAGTTTGTTGGTTGCGTGTTCCATTGTTCAGTCACACAGAACTGTAGCCGTTATGATGTGGAACGTGTGAAGTGCACAGGAAATGCACTTATGAAGCAAGATGTTTCAATATACAGAGTTAAAGATTGATATTTCTATTATTTACCTCATTCCATTAAATGGTACGAAATGTGTATGCTGTATTATAGATTTATTTAATCCTGTTCAAAAATTCATCTATGATATATAAGGAGTTGTCAAGAAGATATGATTTCAATTTATTTTTGAAGCTATTACTGCTGTCTGTTAGACATTTTATTTCATCTGGTAATTTGTCGAAATTTTTTATAGCAGCATATTTTACCCCTTTCTGTGCCAAAGATAGGTTGAGTGAAGGATTGTGCAAGTCCTTCTTCTTTCTGCTATTTTAGTCATGAATGTCACTGTTGTTTCTAAACTAGTCCATGTTGCTGAGAACAAATTTCATTAGTAAGTAAATGTACTGTGAGGCTGTAGTAAGAATTCCCAATCTTTTAAAAAGATGCGTACAAGATGTGTGACTATGAATCCCACACATTATTCTAACCATTTTCTTTTGAGCAGTGAATAATTTTTGTCTATATGTTGAGTTACCCATTATTCCATATGACATCAGAGGGTGAAAGTATGCGAAGTACGGTAGCTTACTAATTTCTATATCCTCAAAATTGGCAATTATTCTGACTGCAAAAGTTGCTGAACCTAGTCGCTTTAGAAGATCCCAAATATGAATTTTCCAATTAAGATTCTCACTTATATGTACACCCAAAAATTTCGTCTGATCTACCCTGTCTACTGACTTCTGTTGATGTGTTATGTTTATTGAAGGAACTGTACTTTTTGCAGCAGAGAATTGGATGTACTGGGCTTTTTCAAAGTTTGGAGCACTCCCATTTGCAGAAAACCAATTAATGACTTCCAAGGACCTTATTTGTATCATTTTCAACTGGAGTTTCTTTTGCTGGATTAATAATGATGCTTATATCATGAGCAAACAGTGTCAGTTCAGCTTCCTGTTTCAGATAGGAAGTGAGGTCGTTCACATATATGAAGAACAGAAGGGGACCATTGATTGAACCCTGCGGAACACCATCAAGACGAAGAAGATTTGTGAAAACAGTGTTGTGTCTGATAAAGGAAAGCTAAGTTGAATTAATGAAAATAAATGAGTTTTTTACCTCATTTGCTGTGTTATCCTTTTTTTTCTATATAGCTCGTACTTAGATGGTATGTAGATTTGCCCAGGTCCTACATCTGTGGCTTTATTCAAGCAAAGGTGATGTAATTTTAGACATGTTGAATATATGTCTTTGGAAGTTCCCAAAAACCTGTAAGTGCATCACGATAGGTGAATTCCCACGCAATGATTACATGTATTTGGTTTCACCGATCTTAAACGTTACTTCCCTCATGCTTGAAACTAATACCTTATGTATTTCCCCTTTATATACATTTGAAATTTCAAAGATTTATGGTAATGAATACCATTTTTTTATTCAGACATAAATATTCACAGTAATAAAACGACTTTGGATTCAAAAAGCTTTACAATACATGAACTAATACTGTTTTTTAAATTCACTGTTCTTGTGACTGAAACTTTTTTATTCACCGTTCTTGGTCTTACGAATGATAGCACTGGTTGATAAAAGCTCTTACTTCACATTGCAGCATTCATTACTATTGCGTAGGTACAGTTTCTCTTATACTAACCTTATCTGATGATACGTCCCCCTCTAAACTCAGAAAATATTGAAACACCTTAATTCGAATGTGATGAATTACCAACGGCATCTGATGACATGAACAGTCGTAGCCGATCTATTAGCTCAGTGGGGTCGTCGTAATACACATACCGCACGAATCAATTGCCCACTCTTATGCTGAATGTCAATACCACAACCGCTGCTTTTTCTTTCACCATTCAGTATAGGTTTTATGATGGGTTTGTATTCCACATTGCTTCGGATTTTTGCATTTGTATGTAGATCATTCAAATACACTTCCAGAGTGTTAGGAGAATAGTTTACAGTTTTTGTAGGTCTTAGGAAAATAATGTTCAGTAGACCAGGTGTTCTTTGAAACTGTCTATTGCCGATCTGTATCGATCTTTCATTTAAAGTTATAGGCTGCTTGCCTAGAAGGTATGGCTTTTCACCACTGACAAGGTATGTCCTGTCTATCCTAACTTCGCTGTGACGGTTAATGAAACAGGCAATAGCGTCATCGTCGTTGTTGTGGAATTTCGCAGAAAGTTCATGGATAGTTTCAGTCACCGGTTTAAAGGTTTCTTGCAATGTCTGTTCCCGCTACAAATGCCCTAACTTCAGCAACCGTAACTTCTCTCGAACGACATTCCGCGCCTCGAAGATTTTACGCTTAGTGGACGTCTCGTTGTATTCTAATCTGACTTCTGTGCAGCGTGAGGTTTTATATATCCACTCTTCTTCTTCTTCTTATGCTGCTCCGCCTTCTCGGTAACAGCTATTTTCTCTTCAGTTAAGTTCAAATGGTTCAAATGGCTCTGAGCACTATGGGACTCAACAGCTGTGGTCATCAGTCCCCTAGAACTTAGAACTACTTAAACCTAACTAACCTAAGGACATCACACACGTCCATGCCCAAGGCAGGATTCGAACCTGCGACCGTAGCAGCCGCGCGGTTCCGGACTGAGCGCCTAGAACCGCTAGACCACCGCGGCCGGCTTCAGTTAAGTCCCGTCCTTTCTTTTCAATTTCATTAACACGTTCATACAATGTCCCCTTCTCAATAGCAGCTGTTCTCCTTCAGCTAAGTCGTTTACTTTCTCATAGATTGCATTAACCCGATCATTCAGCGTATCGTACAGTCTCAGAAGGGTATGACAGTAGGTCTCTAGTACCTTGCATACGTATCCGACTTCACATTCGAGAGTTCGAACTTTCGCATCCGTGTACAAGCGAATGTTTTGTCTATGCACACCCACCCTATCAGACAATATCAGCTGTTAATTATATAAGATTACATTCTGTCAATCATCGTCAATTCCGTGAGTTCATCGAAGAGGCTGAACAAAATAAATGCCTTACCATATTATACAACAGTACACTGGCTTAGTTGAGGGAAAGTTCCGACGCAGTTTTTTGAGCTCCGAACAACAATCGAAATTTTCTTCAATGAAATGAATCGTCCTCTGGCTGAGTTACAAAGCAATGAATGGTTATGGAAATTATTATTTTACACTCATTTTACTAAACATGTGAGCGACCTTAATTTAAAATTACGAGAAAAACATCTACTGCCTGACTTGTACACTCACGTTAAAACGTTTCGACAAAAACTGTTTTGCTTAGTCTCAATCGAACAAAAAATGTTTCACGCATTTTTATACCTGGTATACATTGAGTCAAGATTAAACAATTGTAACTCAGAGTGCCTTAAAAACAAATTCTGAGGTCGTTTTACGGACTTTAATGTAATTCGAAACGGTATCAAGATTTCTCAAAATCCTTTTAACGCCGATACGGAAACTCTTGCCCCAGAACTGCAAATGGAAGTGGTTGATTTGCAATGTAGCGATTGTCATAATGACGAATATTAAAAATTTTGTAGGGGTATTTCACTCATACGGTTTGATCAGTTGCATAACTTCTGTCGTGGCTTTTTTCCGCCTCTGGCACAACTTATCTCTGTGAAAAAATATTTTCTAAAGTGAAATTTACAAAAGATATTTAATAATCTAAACTAACTGGTGAGCATTTGAAGTCGCTGCTGATGATTTACACTAGTAAATTTGATTCACGACTGCAAGCAATTGTAAGTACGAAGTTACACCTACATAAATCTCAAAAATAATTACAATGCTTCATTTTGCTATATAAATTGCCTTTGTATGTCAGTTAGGGACGATAAACTTCCAGGAAATCTCTTATATTTGTATTGTATATTGTATGTACTGTATGTTAACCGGGGGCCTAGAAACGACGGAGACGCTCCGTCCCCGCCGCAGCCGCAGTGGTCCACAATCCCACGACGACTATCGCAGTCAACTTCACTCTTCCGCCGCCCCACACCGAATCACTCTTTCAGGGTTATTGTGCGGTTCGGCCCCCGGTGGACGCCTCCCCCCCCCCCCCCCCCTCCCAGGTAATGCCTCCACACCAGACGAGTGTAACCGTTATGTTTGCGTGGTAGAGTAATGGTGGTATATGCGTACGTGGAGAACTTGTTTGCGCAGCAATCGCCGATAAAGTGTGGCTGTGGCGGAGTAAGGGGAACCAGTCCGCATTCGCCGAGGCAGATGGAAAACCGCCTAAGAACAATCCACAGACTGGTCGGCTCACCGGACCTAATCTCTTATAATTAGTTACAGTTAAAATATTCACTTACAGTATGTATGTCATCTTAATCTTAATCAGTCAAAAAATAAAAACAGTTGATTATTGTGCGTATTTTATATGATTTATTTGCTCTGCAAATTATACTCTGTACCTTGTGACTTCACTTAAAGCACTATTCGTTCCTGAATTTTACTCGTAATTAACACTCGTTAAGTGAAACTTTTTTCTCCGTACTCTACTCCGGAAAAAAGTGTAATTTTTTGCTATCGTACAGCGCATCCTATTTTAGATGAATGTTGTCTAAAGATATTTTTCTGTGCCTGTGCTTCAAAACCAGTCAAAAAAAAAAAAAAACAAACAAACACGTGGCATCATTGTTTATCAAATTCCTAGCGTGCATAGCTACAGCCTTATGAGATATTTAAGGAATTCGTGATAGGTAATGACGACTGACGACATATCAGATTTGGAGTTCATAAGCAGATACTGCAATGGAAAGCGTTACCATGCGCCGGCGAGGAAAAGTTCTTGCAGCATCGTTGCAGATAATTTGCAACATCGTTGCGAAAGCCCGAGCAGTGTTACGGGCGACAAGAATTGCAGAGCTAGGCGCATTTCGATGAGCACAGCTGACTCAGTGCAGCGTTGTTAGAGCTTCTACCTCACAGAACGGTAGGTTGTAGGAGAAGGCGTGACTTAATGTTCATTTATAGTGGCCAAAGACGCCGATCCAATACAGTGGGGTTTTTTTTCATGTATTTACTAAAGACAGAAAAAATGACACTACACATACTCTTAATGCGAAACATCATTCGTTAAGCGAGTCAGTTTCCTACTTTTCTTCTTACTCACTGCGTTAATCACTGATTATGAGTGGTGCTCGGTAATCAAGGTTCGACTGTATTTAAAATAATTACGGCCGACAGGATACCACACATGCCTGACCCCTTATCACGGGGCGGATTGAGGGCGTTCGAGGGACGGTGTTCGCCCGTGGGCCGTAGTTCGGAGACCCCTGCTTTAGAAGAGCGAGTAGTGTGGAGTAGACTGCAACCGTAAGCCGGTGGAAAGCACTCCAAATTTTATTCGTAATTTTTATTGAATTTTGTGCTCGTTTGTCGCCAATCCGGTCTTCTTTATGCATGTAACATGTTTCGTACGTGTTTCTATGATTGCCAGTGAAGTGTTAGTGTAGGCGAGCCATGGGTGAAGGAACGATAGATTCTGGTGCATCCGTGGACTGATTACAGAGCTCATGGGGGAATAGGAGATCCATTCGGATAGACAGGACGAGTGAGTAAGTGTTTCTGATGGATTCAAACTAAGTTTCCTGTAGAAGGAAGCAGTGCAGATGATATTCTCTGGGTTTTGAAGGGCATCTGGTAGCTTGCGATGATGGTACGTATGTACTCCCAGTTGCCGCATGAACCAAGGGTCTTGCCGAGGTAAAGTGACTTGCGTGTCACAACGACACTCATAGGCGTACTGTAGGAGTAATAGTAGCAGAGGGGTACCTGTGGGGATGTCTGACAAACATGTAGTTCCTGAATAGTAGAAGCAGCCTTTTGAGTAGTCGCAGAGGGGAAAATCTGGATGATTGATTGACCTGGTCTTGTAACAGTAGCCAGCATGGTCTTGCTGTACTGGAACTGCGAAGGGCTGAAACCAAGAGGAAACTACAGCTGCTACTTTTCCCGACACCATTCCATTCTTCTGTTTGTTCAAGGGTGGCATCCTCCTAAGGCAGAATAGTCTCCCGTTTAGATCAACGGACTGGGACCACTTAGGAAGATGCCGTCATCAGCAGAACACTGAAAGACCTAAGTAGAAAGGTCTCTGGAATGGTTGATATTCCCTCAGATATTTTGTTATCCTTTGAAAATTCAGCATTTTCAAAGCTATTTAAAGTGGTTTGTAACATATATCACACTGGAGAAATACCCATACTTCAGAAACAATGTAATAATTCTAATTCCAAATAAAGTAGGTGCTACCAGGTGTGAATAATACCAAAGTACCGGTTTAATAACTGACGGTTGCAAATTACTTGCACGAATTATTTACATAAGAATGGAAAATTGGTAGAAACCGAAGTCGGAGAAGATTACATTTACACCTATGTGTACGCCTGAAAATCACCACACGGTATCTGCCGGAGGGTACTTTGTACAGATTAATTTGGCTTTTGGAGAAATGTAGGAACATGTGAAGCGATACTGATCCTGCGTCTTACCTTACAAGACAGGTTAAAAAAGGTAAACCTACGTTTATAACTTTTGTAGACTAAGAGAAAGCTTTTGGCAGTGCTGACCGAAATACATTCTCTGAAATTCTGGAGGCAGCAGGGGTAAAAATACCGACAGAAAGGTTATTTACTAGCAGTATAGAAAGTAGGTGGCAGTTAGTTTAAGAGCCGAAGGGCATGAAAAGACAGCAGTTTTTGATAAGGGAGTGAGCCTATCGCCAATGCTATTCAGTCTGTACATTGAGTAAGCAGTAAAGGAAACGTACGAAAACGGGTGTGGTGGAAAAGGAGACTAGTCCTCTTGAGAGAGAGGCAGCTCACTGCTGTCAGTTGTTTAGTTAAGCCTGGGAAAGGCTGTGGAAATTTGTATATACAGCAGTAATGTAGAGTGGAGAAGATTGGTGACTACGAGTGAAAAAGAAGTATGGGATTGGATGACTGGAATGGAAGTAATTGGCAGTACAGGTGACAATCAGGGAGCTGAACGATATAATAAGGATAAGCTGTTTGACAGGTTGTGTCCGACTAGGTGTATTTGAAAGACATCGTATAGCAACTGTAAATCTGGCTGCTGGATTGGAGCTATTGCCCCGTAATGTTATGAGGGAACATATAGATGGTATGATTAGGTGAGGATGAAAGTATGGATATTTTGTTGAATGATGGTACCGGTGAGTAAGACTGTGTTAGTGTGTTGCGAAAAGATGTTGGGGAAAAGTATGAATCACTGTTGTTGCCCCACTGGAGGCTAAGAAACTCTGCCTTCCACAGAAGTCTGGAGGTTTCTTATACTGCATCGTAAACTCGACATCAGTCGAGACCGAGAGATCGGCATTTACAATTGTAGTAAATATAATCTCTCAGTTCCCTAGTCTCTCACCTCGAGGCCCTTCAAAAATTTTTGGGCTTCATTGTTCCGACATTAAGATTCTGTGGGTTTGGAAGCCATCGGAATTTGCTCCAATAGGAGGCCCAGGAATGTCACAGAGTTACGGGCCGTTGGCTGCACAGTAACGTTCACTCGAGAGTGGACCACGTTTTTGGTAGCCAGACACTTCGTGAAGAGCGGCAGCCGGTCCGTCGAATGTTAATGCAAGCGAGCAGCTGCCGCGGTAAGCTGCGGGCGCGGGCACGCGACGCGGGCTCCGGTTACTGGCCGGCCTGCCAGGCCGCCGCGCTGCCCATCTGCGGCGCGTTTCACCGCGCAGCGGCGCCAGCGGCCGTGTTTGCTCGCGCCCGCTTTCCAGAAATTCCCTCTGACAAAAAGCTGTCCACGCGACGCACCTGCTGCCGACCAGCTCGGCAGGAAGTTCGTGACACGGCACTGCTCACGCGTCTACCGACAGTGACAAGTGCTGCGGGCCGTCTCCGCTTTGACTCACTGGTTCTCCATAACGGTACGGTAGGCTTGAAAGTGAAAAGTAAATCGACAGAAAAATACCAATTTCTACAAGGGTCCTCTGTCAAGTTATAATACTTCCCACCCTTTTCTTCCATATTGAACACGTGTGAATATCGTACATCACCCGCAAACTTAACACTAAATCCATGCATATTACAAAATGTGTTTGTGTGTGTTTGTGTGTGTATATGTATGTTCCACATCTCCAGCTAAACCACTCTACCCATTTCGACCAAACTTGGTACACATGTCCCTTACTGTAAGGCAACAATCGCTGTGGGGATAAGAAACTCCTTCATATCATAGTTCAGGAAATACCTCATAAACAGTGTGATGCGTGAAAAACTGCCGCATCTTTCACCACTTTTCAATTTATTACTTCTGTGCTACTAACTCTATTCGCAGTAGCCACGTATGCCGCTAAATCCAATTGCAAAATTATATCACGGCACCACACATAGTTCTCGAGATATGACGTTAAAAACACCGATATGCGTGAAAAATTGCACATTGTGCGTAACTTTTAAATTTATTACTTCTTTGCAACTAACTCTATTCGCATAATATTTCGCAGACAGTATCCGCATATGCCGCTGAATGTACGTACACATATATATCGATGTACGACGCAAAGTTCAAGAGTCATGACGTCATAAGCAATGCGATGCGTGAAAAAATATCGCCATGAAGTTTTAAAACATTTCTTCTTTACTACTATGACACTACAGTCGAGTCAATGTAGGAAAATCCATGACACCTGATCGCAGAGCTTTCGACATCTCTCAGCTGTGAAGCGCAAACGCCTGTAGGCGGAAACAACAGTCGTCTATAGAGTTATGAAGAAATGTCCCTATAAAGGCACTTGTAAAGTCGAGTTGAAGTTACGCCACAAGCACTCTGTCTTCAGCCCACAAGGGGCTCATCGGGACCATTGGTCCGCCGTTTCATCCCCAGATGAGGATGCGGAGAGGAGGGGCGCGTGGCCAGCACACCGCCCTCCCGGTCGTTATGATGGTTTTCTGTGACCGGAGCCGCTACTATTCGATCGAGTAGCTCCTCAAGTGGCATCACGAGGCGGAGTGCACCCCGAAAAATGGCAACAGCACATGGCGGCCCAGATGGTCACCCATCCAAGTGCCGGCCACGCCCGACAGCGCTTAACTTCGGTGATCTGACGGGAACCTGTGTATCTACTGCGGCAAGGCCGTTGTCTACACCAAAAGCTCACTGTATACTTCCTTTTCATTCCTAATAGAAAACGGACAAAATGAATACCCGGGCAACGCCAGGTCTCCCACTCAGTACACTATACTTTCATCTCTGCTCTCCAATCCTTGTAATGTGCCTGTACCAGCACACTTTCCCAACGATACATCTACACACTCTCTGCATCCTCTCCCAAACCTTAATCACCTGCCCTTACCGGAACATGAAATCCGCCAGATATGTACAAAAATGGTTCAAATGGCTCTGAGCGCTACGGGACTTAACATCTTAGGTCATCAGTCCCCTACAACTTAGAACTACTTAAACCTAACTAACCTAAGGGCATCACACACATCAATGCCCGAGACAGGATTCGAACCTGCGACCGTAGCAGTCGCGCGGTTCCGGACTGCAGCGCCTAGAACCGCACGACCACCGCGGCCGGCCTAGATATGTACCCGTCGTACCAGATCTAGCAGAACACTTCGTCCATCCCCATGTCTATGGCTCTCGTCTTAACTACTCACCACGTCCCACATCCAAAGGCTTGGTTCTAAGTATCATCACCCATCACCCTCCCAAACATTCACCTAAAAACAAAGTCGCACTACACATCATCAAAAACCTGTAAATCCCATAATACCCTTACCGCTGGCATTCTAGATAAAATCATCATTTTATTCTTCTATGTGTAAATATTTTGAGCAATCAACAGATCAGCTGTTTATCTTTTAACCAACGTAACTCACCAACCGTATTTTATTTTGGGAAAACATAATTTTTAACACCACGTAAAAGGTTTTACTATGTTCTTAAGTTTTTGAACCCTTTGGTGAACCGTAGCCGCTGACAGGTCACCCGTGTGGGGCAAGGAGGGTAAAATGATAATTTAAAAAGTAATGCGAAATTATCCATGTTACAGTGTATTTCCAATTACAGTAAATGATTGTTTAGAGCTACTAACAATCAGTACGTCTGCTTTGTTTCATTTGGCAGGTATGATGAAATTTGACTGTGGCTTTCTAACACTACCAGGATAGACTAGCAATAAAACATATATGGACGTCAACAACGTTTCATTAAGGTGCAGGAGTAGACGTTACATAAGTTCCCTTGAAAAAATTATAATTTTAAGTAACCACAACTCGACATTAAGTTACTGCAGGTCTCATAAGCAACGTGTACGTCTCCACGAAAACATCACAGTAAACACGTTACATCACTCTGCTGAGAACATATTCCTGCAGTAGAACAAATCATGAGATTTATGAATGAAAAGGCTCCAGCAAATATTATTACTCAGTTCGAGATGCAGTGACTTATACGACTATGTACAATGGTAGATGAATTTCTGGCGGAGCATTAATTGCGTGGTCTACATGTTCACTATACTTCTCTTCATCTGTGGGGCACAGGAAAGAGGAAATGACCACTAAAAATAGACATATGGGCTATCAACCTGTCATGAAAGCTGGAAAAACAATTTGGCTCAATTTGAGCGTCTTTGAAACTATGTAACAGTTAATAATATTAGACGTCTACACGTGGCAAAGCAATGAGAATACATTTTGAACATTTTCTATCACATTTTGTGCAATACCTCTGAGAGGGTGTAAGAGGTCCATGACTAAGGAATTTATTGCTAACGCACTCGAGCAGATGTAATTTCGATGAATTGCTCACGCGCTGCCTGCGATATGTAAGCTATAATACAATCGCAGACCAGAGAGCAGTGTCGACCGACTGCAGTAGGAGCAGTGTCGGCAGTAGTAGTGGTAATTCGCAGTCGGCCGGTTGGGGCGGCCGCACGTGAGTGATGTGGTATAAGGTAAAAGCAGCCGCGCGCATATCTAATTTGTTACAACTAAATTTGTACTGTTGTTATATCAAGTCCCATGTAAATGTTTTTAAAAATCTTTTAATAATAACCTTTTTTATAAAATTAAATTTTGACAATCATTCATCTGAATTTAAAGAATTTACTAATTTCTCCAATCCATGATCATCCCTATTAGCCGGCCGCGGTGGTCTAGCGCTTCTAGGCGCTCAGTCCGGAACCGCGCGACTGCTACGGTCGCAGGTTCGAATCCTGCCTCGGGCACGGATGTGTGTGATGTCCTTAGGTTAGTTAGGTTTAAGTAGTTCTACGTTCTAGGGGATTGATGACCACAGATGTTAAGTCCCATGGTGCTCAGAGCCATCCCTATTATCGTAAAGATAAATCAGTTGTTTCTTTTTATACATAACAAATCTATTGGCCAGCATTGCACTGGGCTGTGCCAGAAAAATTTCTTATAGGAGCAGATATATACGCGTTATCCGGCGACTTCATTGAGGTAAGATTTTTCAATTTATTCACAATGAATTTTCAGGCCATGACGCAGCATTGCTGACGTCCAGATTTACCAGTTTAGGTTCACAGTCAGTTAATTATTGAAAGGTTATATGTGACTCAAAATTTTGTTGTTGGGAGGTTAGTCACGTTATTATTGCGAGGTTACGGAATAATAAACTGTTGGGAGGTTACAAGGGTACCATGATTATTTACTAACAAATAGGAAACGAAGTACACTGAGGCAAATGGAAGGTGTTGCAATATGAGGCACCCTACTGTATATATTCTATTTAAAAAAAAGGAAAATGCTGAAATATAAACCCAAAAGGGCAACAAAAGGGCCCATATAATATCGTCGACGTATCGCTGTGCTGAGGGATGCCGTGAATGACAACCAGACGGGTCTGCTACGAATAGAAATAGCACCCTAGACCACCACTACAGATTGTCGCGCCGTGTGGCGGACGACAGTCAGTTTGGTATCACACCACTGTCTGGGGTGTCGCCAGACACGTCTTTGCTGGTCAACGGGCCTCAATTCAGAGCGGACTCTTCACTGAAAGCAGTTCTACTCCAGTCAATGAGATTCGAGGCCAAGGAGGTGTCTGCAGACGTCTCAGTCATACCCTGAAAAAAATGAGAGAATGGCTAGCGATTAAAAAAACTTTTGGAAGAAGACAGGACATGTTTTGCTACGTGGTATCCCATTGGGAGTGCGACTAACGATCTTTAAGACTTAGGGGCAAACATTTTTGGCAACTTCTCCAGGCAGAATCAGGAGGAGACTGATTATAGATAGAGAAGCTTCGGATTCGGGATGAGGGAAATCGCTTGATACTTGAGAATCTTAGATTTCGACTTATGACAGGTAGCCCTCGTTTTGGAGACTTGGAAGGGAGTCTTCGATCTACAAATTTCGGCTCCGGCTTTTGTTTCTCCGGACCGTGAATGCAGTCCACATTCTGTAGACGAAGAAATTTGATGAGATCACGCTGTCAAAGCGAATTGGCGATAAAAGTGGCGATAAAGACGTAGCCGAGTTTCTTTCTCAGGTTAACGGGCTCTTATTTTGGAATTACGCTGTATAGGCCTACTCAATGCCTCGCTCACTTTGGATTCATGGATTCATTTCTTTTACTCCACAGCAGACCGATGCAATCATCGTGTCCTATGGAGAATCGTGTATGTGGTGTACTTAACTCAATTTATTACAAGGTTTCGGTTTTCGATTTTCTTTTACCTCTGTTGGTTTGTAATAAGAACTCTATCATTTCTGATTCATTTTTTATTCTCTTTTACATTTTTATAACAATAAATTACTGCCCGGTAGACAAATGTACCCCATCACTCCCTTCATTACAACTGATTTCTACAAGGACCACACCCTCGACTCATTTGTTGTAGCTCGAGGGACCTGGACGGAGGGGTGAGGCCATCTGCATATCGATAGTGTTCATGTTCATTCCAAGCAGATCAGAGAGGCACTATTTACAATTAGTTAATGTCCAGTAGTGTCTTGCATCATAAAGATGAAATTTTAATGAAAATATCCCACAGGTATGGAAGTACTTTAGTATAAACTTGACAGCATTCGGTCATGCAACATTTTCCATTTCTATCGGTATATTTACGAACATGTCCTTACATAACTTTTTTCCATGTTGTGACGTGAGAAATATACCATTATATTACGCAATGCCCCGCAGAATTCAAAAATGGCTCTGAGCACTACGGGACTTAACATCTGAGGTCATCAGTCCCCTAGAACTTAGAACTACTTAAACCTAACCAACCTAAGGACATCACACACATCCATGCCCGAGGCAGGATTCGAACCTGCGACCGTAGCGATCGCGCAGTTCCAGACTAAAGCGCCTAGAACCGCTTGGCCACACTGGCCGGCCCCCCGCAGAGTTAACAATTTCTATAAATCCAACTCAACGCTTCTATTCATACTTACATTCTAAGTCACGCATAGATATTCTCCTAAAATGTTAGTTTTCACGTTTCGTAAATTATTAAACACAACAAATTAACTATTATTCCGCAATTTATCACTGAATATTTGCTACTAGTGAATGGATAAAGCCCTTCAGAAACATAGAAAACAATTTTTTGAAGAGTGAAAGTACATCGATATCTTCACTAAACAACGTTTGGGTACTACTGTCACATTGCAATATATTTATGGGCAGCGCCATCGCAAGGATAGAGCATAATTCTAGAGCGGTACACAGTGATTATACCGGTGGTATGCAAACGACACAGGACAATCAGGTAAGTGTATGGAATTACCAGCTGTAAATTATCTGAGAGATAACGTTTTCTTTTAAGCTAAGCGTGACATGTCATATGCTTTATAGGTGAAAAGCAAGTTTGTAATCGAAAGATTGCTATTTGCAATGCAGAAGTATTTCTTTTTAATTTCAAGAGGCCTTTAGAAGAGCGCTAACAGAAATGATTGTATCTTTAGTCTGAGTTTTAAGAATAACACTTTTATAATTTATGTAGCGACATCTGTACTAAACATTTCTTAACGACAGTATTGACTGCGATTGCTGTAAGCTTTTGACTGTGATAATTTTACGCACGTACTAAGCGCAAATGATACCTTTGAACATCTAGTCGAACACGTGAACCAAAAATCTCGAAAACATTCATGACCAAATTAATGTGAAGCCTACTTTATCGTCTATTCGAACCATGTCGAAAGAAACTCTTCGCTCAAGACCAGCGTTTAACGATGTGCGAATGAAAACTGTTCACAGAACACAGACTATTATTCACGTCCTATACATTATTAGAATTACGCCTTGAATAAGAAAAAAAAACTGTTCTGAACCGTAAGGCTGATTCCAACAACACAGTGCTTTGCTAGGTATGGTCTTCAGGAAGGTGCTGTGGTCTTGCCATCGTTCGACCTTTAATTGGCACACGCAACCAATTATGGGGAGAACTACAGTTTAACACTGACTACGAACCACGGTTCAACTTCTTTGCATTATACCCTAGGGATAAACCGAATGAGGAAATACTGTTTTAAACAGACTCGCTTAATCTTCAAACGGCCATCCTGATTTAGGTTTTCCGTGATTTGCCTAAATTATTTGAGGCAAATGCCTGAATGGTTCCTACTACAAGGCCATGACCGTCTGTCTGCTCCATCCTTGTCAAAATACACCTGTAAGTATGTAAATGGCTTTATATATGAATTAAGTTATTTACGTTCTCCTTAAATTGTTAGACCGAGGCACGTGCAATGCACTTGTAAAGGTGACCCACGGGTGAATAAAACTACTACTGCTGCTACAACTACTACTGTTACATGGTACAGAAATCATTACCAAAGGTGGAGGAAGTGATCAATGACAAAAAATTAAGAAAAGTGACTGAACGCTGAAGCCCTGGTATTGATAATCTGACACGTGCCCACTTAAGCTGCAAAGCATTATTATGCTGTAGAGAAAATGCTAAAACGTCTTTAAAAGAATGTAAAACAACAGTTCAATAAACATCATTACATGCTGAGGCATCTACTGTAATTAAGTAATATGTATATCATTTTTGCTGTGATAGACCATTAACCTCGTTTTGCTGTGCACTATGTAGGATGGCAAATGCACAGTTCCACACAGTTGCTTGACATTTTTATAACCGGTACAAAATTAACATCTTGTAGGAATATAGCACATTGTTGTACAGGCACGTCATATATGGTAAAACCAGCCCAAAGCAGATACACACAAGATTAGCACACACCTTTAAGACGTAACTATTAAACTTTCAAGTGGGTCACTTCGATAGTTACATCTTAAAGGCATGTACGAGTCATGCTAGTCTTGGGTTGATTGTACCACACATGACGTGCTTGTACAACAATGTATTGCGTTCCTACAAGACGTTAATTTTGCTCCATTTAGATCAATGTTAAGCGAATGTGTTGAGCTGTCTCTGTGTCACCCTGCACAGTACACAGTAAAATGATGTTAATGGTCTCAAAACACTGTACAAAATAACGCTGTGAAAGCCGAAATCTAGATGTACAGAAGAAAAATACGGTCAAATGGAGGTGTATTCTTTCAAAAAATGCTGTATAACTGTGGCTCAGCACCTTCAAAAATAATTTTCTATTGTCAGAGGATTTTCAGAGAAAATTTCCTTCGGGACGATATGGTAGTCCAATACAGCCTATCATCTATTATTCAGATTGCTACTAGGTGAGCTGTGTTTACTACCATTATACTAAACTATTAGTTCTATAATGTAGTTAATATACGACCTTCATTACACTCACGGAACTATAAAAGAAGCTTATCACTTGTATAGCGTTGCACCTGGTTCGTTATGTAATCACACCTCCGCTTGTGAAGCGAGCTGAACATGAAATAAGATGCAGATGCTTAGTCGAAGGAAACCTTCCACAACTTAATTACAGAGTACACTGTTTAACATATCTAAATTAAAAATTTGATGGATAGAGCACTTTGCATAATATAGGTAACGAAGAAATCTCATCAATTCCACTGTCAGGACCCGACTTTCGTCAACGTATTCCTGCAGTTGGCTCTTAAACACACATTAACACCTGTCACAGTGCTTAATGCGACATCAGGAAATTACAAGCAGGTTGTTTTTACCTCACCTTCCTCTCCCGGAGATGCCGAACACGAAACGAAGCTCTAATATCCACTTTCCGATAACTGCGATAATTATCTTGAGGGCATCAATTAGGGATTCTGCAGCTGCTCTGTGCGTGTGGCGGTAATTCAATCGGGGGTTTCTCTCCAAGTGAGAAATACCACGTGCCGTCACGCGATTTCCTAGCTGTTTTCCAAGCTTTTTGTTGGATTGCGTCACCGAAGTGTATGCTGACGTAACTGGTCGTTTGTTTACCTTTGTGAATAGCATATCGCTTTTCCCTTTTCTCTTTCACCCGGCGGTAGATACTTTCTATACCTCTATCATTTGCCCGTTTTTTCCTCTCCTATTCCAAGAATTATTTACTCTTCCATTCAAAGAATTATTCCATCGATGGTTACAGTGTTTGTATTATGCAGTATCTGCATCTTCACACCACAATACAACACGCATGCGTGTCTGAAAGACATTGTCTTGTGAAGATGCGAGTCACTGTGTAAACACAGACATCGTAACCATCAGTGATTTATCAACGCCTCGGCAGGCTAAAATAACGATAAAGACTAAAATGATGATGTAACATTTGTTTTCCTGTTCTGGAATCACAAATTGTACAGGCGTAAGGTTTGTGACCACGTGCCAAATGGAAGTTTGGATCGGTTCTGGCGGCGTGCACGGATCGCCGAATTGGTTACGGAGAGCGCTCGCTACAAGAGGGAAATATGGGTACGGGTCTCGGTCTGGCACAAATTTTCACGTGCACAAACAACTGACGTCAGCACATATTCGCAATATACGTACTTATGTTCTAAAGAAGAATTAATGTTCGTATGCCTCCGTTAGACCTTTAACTTCTGTGATAGGGCTACCAAAATTAGAAATCTCACAGCACTAATCAGATAGCGAATACAAGGAGCCGAACACGTTTGTTTACAAAATGAACTTGGCAGATATGGAGAGACGGGTAGTTGGAAAGGAAGCTACAACCACAGCTTAGGCATACATTTCTCTGCAGCTTGGTGAACGTTTTGTATATTATCCTGAGAACTTGCCAACATTTGCAAAAGAGGAAACAGGCTGCAGTTAATTACAACAGAGAAAATTAAATCTTAGGGAGCATAGTTTAAGGAAAGTCTCTTGCTAACTATGATTCAAAATGAATTCAGTAGTTTCGAACCTGCGATGAAAATCTCAAGAAAACCAAAGACGTGTCGAGGGAGATAGAAGATTACTGTCTGGAATCCGAAAGGCGTCGACGTTGAAACTTACGGACCTTAATATTCACAAATATGGCTCATAACACTAAGTCATCCAGTCTCGACATAGGATCCGCTCTCGCAGCTTCCATTCTGCAATTACATCTCTCGGCCTTGTCAGTCTTATATGGCCTGTAAATTGTGGTAAGAAATATTCTGATTAAAATACTGTGAACATAACTACCTATTAAAAGCTCACGAAGGAATGAGGATCCCACTGTCTGATACTGTAACAGTTAATGGCTGGCAGTTAACTTATTACAAACAGCAACTTTATGGAAGTGAAAATGTCGGTACCGTTAAATTCCCTTCCATGAATTTTTCTCCAATGTCTTTTCATCCGAACCCCCAAATTAGTTTCTTTAACAACTGTTAGTACAAACTATCGTAGTCGATTAGCTCACAAACTGAAATGTATGGTGCTGAGCCCTCATGTCACTTTCTTTTAGGAGAATATACTTTATTACATATACAGACTACCACGCAAGGAAATGAACACATAATATTGACACTACATATAACGGATTATCTATTTTTCTTGGCTGCAAGAAGATAAATGAAGAACTTTTATTTTCTCCAGGCCTTAAAGCTCTATTGGCAGAAAAATAAAAATTACTAGCTATTTCAAACGCTGTTGCAGCAATATCTCACTGTCGTTATTCGATGATGGGAATAGTTGTCTTCAGTGGCAAACAGGTTGTAATTCTTTTATCGTGTTGCTGTTTTTATTGACCATAGATTTCTGTGCAGCTTTAGATGTTCTTCATTAGGTACTAGTAACAAAGTAAAAAAAAAAAAAAGGTTCAAATGGCCCTCAGCACTATCGGACCTAATATCTGAGGTCATCAGTCCCCTAGAAATTAGAACTACTTAAACCTACCTAACTTAAGGACATCACAGACATCCATGCCCGACGCAGGATTCGAACCTGCGACCGTAGCGGTCGCGTGGTTCCAGACAGAAGCGCCTAGGACCGCTCGGTCACTAAGGCCGGCAGTAACAAAGGAAAAGCATTTACATGATAAAAATTTTCTGAACAGGAGAAGTATGTTTCATGGATTACTGTAATCCCTTTTCGATTACTGTGACTTCCTATGACACAATCCTACTAGTGGCCACTCCCATCTTCGTACATCTGATCTTTCGTACATCAAAAACAAGCAGATGTTTACGTTCTACATTGTATTTAGTACTACTTACAAATCTAGTGTTTATGCTTTGTCTTTCGGTGTTGTAAGCATTTTGCTATGAAATACCTGCCTGTAACTGAATGAAATGACATTATTTTTCGTAATATCTGATAGCATAGGACTTACGTCTCACTTTGTCAGGATGCTACATTGCATGTAATCTGAAAGCAGCAATAGAGGAAGCTTTCGTAATTTGTTACCCAAAGCTACAAATTTAATCGTCTTCCTCCTATTATCATGCTTTGTCTCACTTTTCTGTTCTTTTCTTTTTTCTGTATTAGTAATAATTACTGTTTTTTGTAGTACAGCTGTTGTGATGTAAGTTGATGATTTACATTCGTATATTGCCATTATCTGATATACTGAATCCAAGGCGTCTGGTTGAGTATACGGGGAAGTACCTAAATAAATAAAATATCCTTATACGGACGTGAAATGTAAATGAAATGTGTGTGAAATCTTATGGGACTTAACTGCTATGGTCATCAGTCCTTAAGCTTACACACTACTTAACCTAAATTATCCTAAGGAGAAACACACACACCCATGCCGGAGGAAGGACTCTAACCTCCGCCAGGATCAGCCGCACAGTCCATGACTGCAGCGCCGTAGACCGCTCGACTAATCCCCTGCGGCACGGACGTGAAACGAGGATGATAAATTGTGCAGACAAGACGAGAATTATAGATTCTGCGGTGTTGTGGTAGAGAAAAATGTTAAGATTAGGTAGGGTCATATATCAGTTAATGAAGAGACAATGAATATAAACGGAGAGAAAATAATTCCATGCCATGACGTTACTAAAAGGAGAGATTGCTTGACAAGAAACTGGCATTAGAGGGATGTGTGTGTGCGGAGGGGGATAAAAATCATAGAGGGAGAGCAATGCTTGAATGCAATCAGTAATATCAAGTGGATATTGGTTGTGTTTGTTATACACAAATGAAAGGGCTTCCAAAAGACAGGTTATCTTCGAGAACTGCACTAAAACAGCCTTCAGGGTGCAAAAAACTACAAAATCAACAGCAGCAATAAATAATACTGTGTAATCGCAAGTTCCGATTACAGGTTACAGCGAAGTATGCTGGGCGCTGGCTGATAAATGATTCCAGTAGTGAAATATGGCCAGAAACGCAGCTTTCACTGTTAAGTCAGCAAACATATAATACCGCGTGTTCCAACATTTTGTATCTGTCGAGTGAAAGATGGTGGAAATTTCCTGCAGCCATCCTGGAAAGCCGTGCTTGTTACAACGCGACATCCGGGACGGGGAGTTGCGCTGAGCACAGATCTAATTCGCCCGACAGAGTAACACTGAGAGTCGATGTACTGGCTAGTCTCGAAGTGGTTTTTAGGCGGTTTCGTTCCCCGTTAGGAAAGTACTGGGCTGACACATTCACATGAATTACGCTAAGCGCGGACAGTTTCATGTACAAATTGTCCATGGCGGGAGGCGGAGAGGGAGGGGGGGGGGGGGGGGAGGTGTGTGTACAGAGTCACGGGGTGACGACGGCAAGGACATCCAGCCACCCCTTAAATTAAACATACCAAATTTGTTAACATCCCTGCCGCCCCTGCGCCTTGCGAGAGAAAGGTACAAGAAAAAGAGCCAATTAACATGGTGCTAATGCATGATGCTATTTGTTACAAAGGTAACATTTGCCAGTATCACCAACAAACCGTTATTGCTGCGTTACGCATCAGTGGTGCGACTTCCGAAAGAACCGGTCTACACATTTATTACTGCCGTTCGAGAATGGTACATCTCTGCACACCAATTAAAACCGTTGTACAGTCAGTACCGTCTACAGGTCACAGGAAATTGTAGAGTTAATTTCCGAACCACGGTATACTGCAGCAGCATGAGTCGATTCCGACTAGGATATAACTGTCTCGCCTGAAACAAGTGTTAACAGTGTCGTTCCCGAAAATTGCTTGCCTGCAACAGAGGCGCAAGTGTACGAAGCGCCGGGTCATGAAGTGGAGGTGTAACCGACGGTTATCAGGGGCGGCGATCTGCGGACGCGCTGGCTCTGTGACCTGGCAGGCGCGCTGACGCGATGATGTACCGCCCTATTAGGTGACGGCGTCTGTCCCACGATTACCATTGAAAGGCCAGATAACGCTATCTGCCGACCATCGCCGGGGTGAGGGTTCGCGGCGCGCGTCCCCGAGCGCATGTGTTAACAACGAACAGCGGCGCGCGCCGGAATGCAAATGTGCCCGCCTCCGCCTCTACCTCTACAACTACCTGACCCACACCTCCGTTCCCGCCCCCCACCCCTCCCACCACCTCTTCACTGAACACTGCTTCCGCCCTGTAAGTTTCCAGCGCTGCTCCTGCACTAATGTCCGTTCTTTACACTGGCTACCAAGTTCTAGTTCAAGTACATTGTTCTTCATTAAGTCAGAGAAAATTCACAGAAGTAGTAATAAATTAAGGAAACAAAACAATTAATACGAAAGCTAAGTAAACAATGTTTCATGCACGACCCTAGTATTACGTTCGGTGTTACGTGAGAGCCAATACTGGGGGGCAAGCCCCTGAGGCCAGTGACTCTGCTGTCGGTTCCTCGGACTCTGGCAGGTGTTGTATCGGTATTATCTGAACTAGACGAGTTAGAAGTGTCCTCAGGGTGCGTAACTGCGAAACTGAAACTATACAAAGTAATGTAGAGCTTCAATAGAGTAATTCAAATAGCCAACTCTCTCACACAAGTACTGCAAGTGACTGTTGCCATCCTCAAACGCTCTGGAGTCACTCATTGCCTTTAGAGGCTCGCTAGCGAGCAAAACTGGAATATTGAAAAAAATCAAATGAAAATCACTGGAACCGGTGATGATTTCGTGAACTCCAATGATGGCTGTTCAAAAAATAATATTTCATGGCCGACCTCTTTATCACGCACAGCCTATAATAGTCAGCTGTAGTTTTGACGCCGGCAAACAATTTTGATAAGTCATTTAAAAGATCTGCTTTATGCTAAATATGTGTAAAAACCGAGCCGGCCGGTGTGGCCGGGCGGTTCTAGGAGCTTCAGTCTGGAACCGCGCTATCACTACGGTCGCAGGTTCGAATCCTGCCTCGGGCTTGGATGTGTGTGATGTCCTTAGTTTAGTTATGATTAAGTAGTTCTAAGTTCTAGGGGACTGATGACCTCAGATGTTAAGTCCCATAGTGCTCAGAGCCATTTGAACCTTTTTTGTAAAAGCTGAAAGAGCAGACTGTCGAAACAAAGCGATTTACTTATATCTGGTATACATAACGGTCAATCAGTGCAAGAGTACCAATCATTGCATGTTGGGGGAAATACAACTTGAGTGACAAAAGTAGAATAACACATACAATAAGCTTATTTAATTTTTTTCACCAGAAACCATAATGTATCATGCATGTGGCGATTTACTTGTTGTGGTTGTATATGATTGGTAAGTACGGAGCTATTATTGCAGCATATTCTGAAACGAACGTAACTGTTGTACAGTTTGTACTCGAAGACTTGCCATTATTAAGTGATTTAAGCTGCTTTGCTGTACCCAGGAAATTTACTTCGAAGTGCTCATGTCGGCAGCTGTTATTGAGACGAATTCAAGAATATTTACTCCTTGTTCTTTGGCGACAGAATTTCGCGAAACAGTACTTAGTAAGCATTAACTTTTAGCACTGTTATCACTATTTTTATCCCTTGTACGTTCATTTTACCTATATGCTATTGCCTTGTTGCCTAGAAACGTCACAATTGTCACATGCTGGGGAGTTACTTAGTCCATCGGCGTACCATTGTTCGTTCACATTCTATTATTCTATTCTTTTCTTAAATGAAGTATTAATGCTCTCGGAGCAGTCAGTCCAGATTTCCTGTAACATCGCTCGCTGATAACGTGTTCACTTGCTTGTACATCGTCGGTGTCTGCGCCACACCGGGCTTCCAGACCTTCGGCCACAGTAGCGGTTGGCGTTCCTACCGTACAGCTGCCCACCGGCGAACAATGTGAGTATTGTTTTTGTTCTCTTCTTCTGTTTACTTCGTCCCACCCGACCCGGACATTACATTTTTAGGGCAGTTTCATTACTGGACCCGCCCCTTCTTCTTTATTCTAGTTCCGCCAACTCTTGCACTGACTATCCCTATCACGTGTTATGTATTACCAAATACTATAAGTAAGTGTCTTGTTTCTGCAGTCTCAATTTTTGGTTTTTACACATATTTAGCATCATATTTCTTCCTTTCCCTCCTTTGTATGTTACAGTTTCATAACCTGAAGATGGGACTTTAAAACTTCAAAAATCGGCAGTGGTTTGAATAAATATTAGTACAAGTACAGCGGATTGTACAGCGGATCTCCCTAAATTAATTATCATGCCTCTCAGTTGTGGGTATCCGACGTACCAAGTCTGGTACCCCAGTATTTGAAATGGTAAGTAGATGCACTACCGTTAATTTCCTAGGTTTCAGTTTGTAGGTGTCCACAGCTTTCTTAGCTGATGCCGCTGGCACACCATTCTGGAGTGCTAAGTGGCGTAACGATATTCTCGAACTTGTTCATCTACATCTGCTTGACTACTCTGCAAATCACACTTACATGTCCGGCAGAGAGTTCATCGTACCACTTCCACTCTATCTCTATAGCGCTCCTCACTCGAACAGCAAGCGTGTTCTGATTTGTCTTGTTTTATTATAATTATCATTTCTCCCTATGTGGGTGGAGGCCAACAAAAAATTTTCGAATTTGGCAGAGGACGTTGGAGATCTAAATTCCATCAAAAAGGCCTTTATTTTGATGACTGCCATCCAAACTCGGGTATTACATCCGTGACACTCTCTTCACTATTTAGCGGTAATACAAAACGAGCTTTACCTCTTTGAACTTTTTCGACGTCCTCCGTCAATCCTACCTTGTAAGGATTCCATACCGAGCAGACAAACAAGCGTAGTTTAGGCAGTCTATTTAGTAGACCTGTTGCATCTTCGAAGTGCCCTGTCAATAAAAGGCAGTTTTCGGTTCGCCTTCTCCACAACACTCTGTATGTGTTCGTTTCAATTTAAGTTACTCCTGATTGTAGTCTCTAAGTACTCAGTTGAATTTACTGCCTCTAGATCTGTGTGATTTATCATGTAACCGAAATTTAAGGGTTTCCTTTTAGAACTCGTGTATATCGCTTCATATTATTCATTATTTAGACTCAATTGATACTTTTCGCATCTTACTGACATCTCGTGTAAATCATTTTACCTGTACAACTGATTTTGATAGTCGGATGACTTCACAAGACAGTAAATGAGAGCGTCATTTGCAAACAATTTAAGAGGGCTGCTCAGATTGTCTCCTTAATTGTTTATGTAGATATGGGACAACAGACAGGCCGTAACACTTTCTTGGGAAACGCCAGACATCGCTTCTGTTTTCTCGATGACTTTCCGTCAGTTACTACGAACTGTTACCTTTCTAACAGGATATCAGGAATCCAGCCACACGACTAAGACGTTCAATAGGCACGCAATCTGGTTAGGAGCCGCTTGTGAGGGACAACATCAAAAATTTTGAAATCTAGAAATATGGAATCAGATTGAGATCACCTGTCGATGGCACTCATTACTTCGTGAGAATAAAAAGCTAACTGTGGTTTACAAGAATGATATTTTCTGAATCCGTACTGTTTGTTAGTTGATAATTTTCCTCCAGGTAATTCATGATGTTCGAACACAATGTGTGTTCCAAAATCCTACTGCAGTTCGACGTAAGTGAGATACGTCCGTAATTCATAGAATTACTCCTACCTTCTTCCCTGTATACTGGTGTGATTTGTAAAACTTATCAGTTTTTAAGTATGTGTTTTCCATCGAGCGAGCGGTTGTATATGATTGGTAAGTACGGAGCTATTATAGCAGCATACTCTGACACGAATCTAATTGTTACATAATTTGTACTCTAAGACTTGCATTTATTAAGTGATTTAAGCTGCTTTGCTGTACCGGGGATATTTACTTCGAAATACTCATGTCGGCAGCTGTTACTGATTCGAACTCTGGAATATTTATTCCGTGTTCTTTGGCGAAAGAATTCCGGGAAATAGTACTTAGTAACTCTATTTAGTGGCACTGACATCAGTAAAGCTGCCGTCATTATTGGGCAGTGAATGTACTGTGTATTGCTGCTGGTGTACTTCTCGTAGTACAACAATCTCTTTGGATTTTCTGTCAGATTTTGAGACAGGATTTCGTTGCGGAAACTATTCAAAGCATCTCACATTGAACTGCCGTCGGTACTATTTCTTCGAATTTAAACAACGTCTGGTCTGCGATTATATAGTCAGACTCGGAGCAGTAAAGACTGTCTCTCAGGAATGCGTCAAAAAACTTGCATCTACTTTTTTTAAATAGATGTATTTTGCGTTTATTTTTGGTGAACTCTGATGTTACTGTATTTATTCTAGCTACAGCACAGTTGTGGACATTAATCCCTGTAACTGCCATGATGCTCCCTATTTGCTCAAGGTTATTTGTTACAAAAAAGTAAAGTATGTTTTCGCAACCATTTACACTTCGAGTGGGCTCCTGAACTTACTGTTCAAAATAATTTTCGGAGGAAGTATTTAGTTAGATTTCGGACGATATTTCACGGCTATCACCGGCTTTAAACATGTATTTTCGTCATCACATCGAGGGTAGACCGAAGACACATTCCTTTCATGTCCTCTCTTAACAAGTCTAGTTCAGATAAAATTGATAACATTAAGTCCTAGTAAAGGGCTGCAGCGTCACCAGCGTCTGGATTCTGCCTACCGGGTATTAACCGAATCGCATCAAATGACGAGCTCTGGTTACTTGAAGCTGCTATGGTATTTTAATCGTGTGAGGTCAGCTCTCAAACGCACGCGTCACTATATCTACGCATGGTGTTCATTTTGTAACTAATAGATGGCTCTTAAATGTATTCTAAACCTAAGCATACGCTGTATGTTTCATGTGGTAGCTAATCTTAGTAAACGACAAACATGTCGAAGAGAGTAGTTCGTGGTGTGATAAGCAGGAAGACGCATGTTGATAGTGTTTTCAACAGCGGTAATGAAGAAAGTGCTTTGTTTCTCAACGATTCAGATTCTGAAGAACCGTAAGCAATATTTCCAAGTGAACTGAGTTCTGAAACGAAAGAAAGAGAAAAACCTGATACTTCCTCTGCAGCATTAATGTTACAGAGAAACTGTTAGATACTGCTCTGTTCATGAGTGACCATCAGCGAGCTCATACGTGTAGCTGAGAAAGAAGAAAATTTCAGAATAAGTGGTGTCGCGTGTTACTCAACAGAAAAAAGAACTAAAACTGCCTGGCAGTTTAAGAAGTGTGTTGCTCTACATATAGAAAACTCCTTTGGGATGTACCCCATCCAGCAATAATACTAGCTGATACATAAAGAAACCGTCCTAGGTGATATGCATTAAATCTCATTTCACAACAACCAATGGTCTATTTAAATACGATCTCGTTGGGTTAATTGCCACGCATCATCACACACACACACACACACACACACACACACACACACACACACACACACACAACACTTCCTTCGTACGTGAGCTAACCTGCATTATGTTCCCACCGTACTGGCTTACATAACTACAATATCCGATGTGATGCTGGAGTTAGCATATTCCAGCTGGACGTAGCACTCAATAACACATCTAGGAGTACCTGCTGGTCAGAGAGTGAGAGTAGTCAGCGAGGATGGCCAAAGTTGTTGCAATACTCTTGAGACACCCTTTACCGTGCGAAATGAAAGTGGACTAAGTAAACTCCTGAGGTAGGTGAACACAGACAGAAATGAGCAAGTGATTAGCCGTCGAGTATACCAGCGACTTCTGCGCAGTGCGCAGAGGTTTCCCATTGAATAATTTGAGATGAAAAACGGCAATGGCCCTGCTACGTTGTGAACACCGGATCTCGTTCGATCTTCGAGGCAGAGTAACTAACAGTGCACTAATTTCCCAGAATGTGTGCATTCACCATTTAAGAAAGAGAGCACTTAGCGACTTCCAACAAGCTTTACACGTATGAGACCAGAATTTTTCCCGGCTTATACGATGTTACAATAGCTTACGGGAATGAAGCCGGTGGCATCGTTGACAATCACCGATGTTTCGACGGGTACATACCTTGTGATTTTCAAGGCAAAACTGCAACAAGTAAGCACTGTGCAAGGGAATTTAAAATCTCGATTTGCAAAGCTGTTCCGGAAAGTTAAAACACACACACACACACACACACACACACACACACACACACACACACACAGTGCAAACACTAGCGCAATCACACAACCAAAGGTCGTTGACGTCAGAAGTTATCGATAATGAACCTCAATAAATGTTTCTCTGGTTTTTGACAAGGGAGATAGCAGCATTCCACACAGCATTAAGCAAAACCTTAATATCTATTTATAACGTTACTCTCTAATGTAACTTTTTCAACAGCTTGTTTAATAACACTAGCCCAAAAGCGGAAAATGCGTACAGAATCTCCATGTTGTTATATCCCATAAGATGACTGTCGCCTAGACAATACTATGTAACAGGAGATTTGCTCCGCTGTTCTAAGCGAATATGACGCTTAAGCTCATTGCACCTGTCCTCCGCTGTTCTGACAATCTGGTCAGTGTATGACATGCACAACGGCTAGTAATGCGGTAAACACCTACCTTATGCAAGCCAAGGTAATTCTTTATGAAACGTAAAAGGACACTAATCAGTGGGCGGAAAACGCGTTTTAAATCATATTTGCGCACAGTACGACCAATCCGGCACGTAATGTTCCCTGCCTAAGGCAAAAAGGTCGTAGACTTTGGTCCCACCTCGGTATCACCACCACTCACCCGGTGCACGGTTGGTCGGTAGTGCTACGCACGTCTGATCTGACTTCAAGATGGGCTGACTCAGCTGTCTCTCTTTTACGTTCCATAAAGAATGATCTTGGTTTGTTTAAGGCGGGTGCCTACAGTATTGCTTGCAGTTGTGACTTTCATATGTTGGCCAGACTGTGAAGACTGTAGAGGACCAGTGTACTGAGCGCAAGGGTCACACACGATTATAACAGCTGACCAAATCTCTCATTACAGAACAATGCCTAGGCACCGGTGGTCCTGTGGAATATAACAACACGGATTCTGGCGTGCACTTCCAGCTACTGAAGTAGCGTAATTAAGGACACATTTGAAATTAAATTACCATCTAACCTTATAAGTAGGGATGGAAGTTTTGCTTGAGTGCATGGAATCCTGCTCTCTCTTTCTCTTGTCGAAAAACAGAAGGACATCGTTGTTGCTTCCTCATTCGTTGGTTATTAATTTTCACTACCGACTACTTCTGACGTTGCTAATCTTTATTTGTGTGGGGGTCAATGACTATTCGCGTCCGTGACATACCATAAGTCCCCTGTATCCTCTGGTTGGTGCTAAAGAACAGTCACTTCAAAGCAAATATCTAAAGCCAAGAAACAGAAGCAGAGGCAGCCGGATAACCTCAGAGATCTCCTGCCTAAAATGAGTTTGTCGCAAGACATGGAATCACACGGTTCTTCTTAGGACCTGTAATCAAGTTACGTCAAATCAACATTGAAGGCATAAGTAAACCAAAATGCCAAGTTTTACAGAACTTTTTATCAAAATATAACGCCGATGTTGCTGTTGTTCAGGAAACGCATACTGAAAATGAAACAGAGAGGAAAAATTCCTGACTTTGAATTCGTAGGAGCAAAGTTCCACCGTGCTTACGGAGTGTCAACATACGTACGATCGTCAGTCGAGAATGTACATCTATGCTCTGCATCTGATCTCAGTGACATCCCCGAAATTATAGTAAAATAGGACAACTAATAGTAATTAATGTGTACAAACCGCCACCTATCTATTAGCCTCCACAGGTCCTCTCGGTATCGCAACATTCCGTCATATACCTCGGACACTTTAACAGCCTCCATACTCAATGGAAGTATAAGGAACGAGATGAAAATGGTGAAGTCGTTGTAAATCGGGCAGAAGACGATAACTTACATTTGGTGTTTGATGCAAAGGATAAAGGAACATTCGTGTCAGCAGCTTGAGGGCAGGAGTATAATCCAAATATATGCGTTGTAACAAGTAATGAAAATAAATTTTCTCTCCAATGTTCGCGGTTCGTATTAAACGACTTCCTGCACAGCCAACACCGTCCAATTCTAATTGAAACAGGGACAAATGTCTCACTGGTGTCATCCTTTCCACGACCTAGAGGGAACTTCAAAAAAGCAAACTTGGATGGATTTACTAAGTATCTGGACAAATTCTTGGTTAGATTCCCCCAAAAGCAAAAATCTATGAGAGGCTTGTTGGAGCTAAGATAAGCGCAGCAATGAAGCCAATCCCTAGGAGCTACCGGAAACAATATATTCCAGGTCGGAATGAGACTACTGAGAAATAATATGACGAATTTTTAAAAACACACTTCATGACCTCAGTACAGTCAGACGTATTAGGTGGACAGAGACTGCTGAGTCACTCAGTTTTCAAATATCAAGTAGAAAAGCATGGTCATTACTAAGGAAGTTGGATGGAAACAAACTTAAAGTAAGGAAAAATCTGTCAGCTAATAGGATTGCATCACATTTAATGTCCACATCTGCAGTACACAGGGATAAAACTCGTACAAGATACATCAGACGCAAACTTACATTGCTCAAAAAGTACACTAGTGAGCAAGAACATTTTCTATACTTGAAATTACTGCTACGCTTAAAACTCTAAGACCCGGGAAGGCGCCAGTAAGTGACGGAATCCATACAGAATTTCTTCTACATGGTGGGAACTATTCAAAAAGATGGCTGGCGGATTTCTTCTCTGACATTATGGTCTCTGGTACAGTCCCACAAAAAACGAAGCAGTCATAGCAATACTCAAGCCCGACAAGGCACCAGAGGAGCATAAGAACTATTGCCCAATCGCACTATTGAGCACTATTTATATGTTCCTTGAAGGAATTCCATACAATCGGATTAGTCCAGTTATCTTTCAGAACCTTCCTACTGAGCAAGCTGACTGAGCAGGACGAAGCTGCGCTGATCAAGTCTTATCTGTAACGACATTTATTGAATTAGGATACCAAATGAAGCAGAAAATATTAAGCAGCTTTCGCTGATCTAAGTGCAGCATATCATACAGTTTGGAGGCATGGACTGATTTATAAGTTATTGCAGATTTTCCCATGAAAACGGAAAACAAAACTAATTGACAACATGTTAACTGGAAGGAGATTTACTGAAACCACGGGAAAAGACACTAGCTGCCCAAAAGTACTGAATATTCTCGAACTACAGTGATCCGTCATTGATCCTCTCTTGTTCATACATATATCCCTCCAACACAGTCCAAGAAGTTCGGCTATGTGGCAAATGGGCAATAGCTACGCAACACAAAACTTTAGAAACAGCTGAAGAAATCCTAACTTTTGATCTAGACATTTTAAGCCCCTATTTCCGTAAATGGATGTTACAACCAAACTAAAATAAAACATAAGTCATAAGTTTCATGTTTCCATTTGTCCAATAGATTGGCACCCAATGCCCTAGGTGTCTATTATGAAGGCGACAAACTTCATCATAAAACGCATCCAAAACATCTTGGGGTCACGTAAGGTAAGACATTTTCTTTTAAGGAGCACTTGACACGAACATCTACTAAGCTCAAAACTAGAAACAACATTCTCCATATACTCTGTGACTCTCGTAGGGGGTCGCCAGCAGACACTCTTCGGGTGTCAGAACTCGGGTTGGTACAATCAGCAGCAGAGACCACTGTGCGCCTGTTTGGCTTCATAATCCGCACGCAAAAAAGACAGACGTACGACTTAACGAGCCCATTCGCATTTTTAATGGGTCAATGGGATCTACTCCCATATACTGGCTACCTATAATGAGCCACATTCCAACAACACCTGATTATCAGACGGAAGAGCGTGCTAGTGCGTGAATATCAGAAGATTGCTAATAACACCGACCTTCCAATAATGGACGAAGTATTTCCTGTGGAGCGAAAACGACTAAAATCAAGACATTCCACTCTCATCACAGTCTGAACTCTCACTAAAACTGAATTCAATACCACCAATGAATGGAAACGCTGCTGCCAACAAAACTGTTCCCCACAATTCGTGGATCTGCTTTGTGTTCAGAAGAGAACCCTTGGATTTGATTAGGCTCGAGCAGTTTGGACTACCTTGAACCACATCCGAAAGGGCCATGGACGACGTGCAGACATTCTCTAAAAATGGGGCAAATCTTCATGGCCATCCTGTGACTGTGGTGTGGAATGCCAGACAGTTGCTCATGTATCGACGTGTCCCGTACGTGCCTACAAGGGTCCTTTCGAAGAATTTCTCATAGCGACGACTTATGTCACAAAATACGTATAAGACCTTGATAACCATATTTAGCTGTTGTAATTTGTATTGTTTTATGCTGGAGATTAGTGCTTAAATATTGACGTGTAGTCGTTTTGTAATCTTTGTATATGTATTGCCATAGGATAAACAAATAAATTTGTTTGCGTGATGCCGCTAGTGTTTAGAAAGAGAGAGAGAGAGAGAGAGAGAGAGAGAGAGAGAGACAGAGAGAGAGAGAGAGAGAGAGAGAGAGACAGAGAGAGAGAGATAGAGAGAGAGAGAAAGAAAGAGAGAGAGAGAGAGAGAGAGAGTGTGTGTGTGTGTGTGTGTGTGTGTGTGTGTGTGTGTGCTATCTTTCCAGAAATTCTCTGTAAACTGAAGTATTAAATTCTCTTGCACAGCACTTACTTGTTGTAGTTTTGCCTTGAAAATGCACCTGTCGAAATATCGCGGTTGTCGATGACGTCATCCAGCTGTATTCCCATGTTATTTGAGTTTTACATATACTTTTAAACCTGTTTCAAAGTTTATTAGCTGATCTTCTCACAAAACAATGCATTTAAAACAGTTTTATTGCTTAGAACATTTTCACTGTTTGTGCAGTAAAACTTTAGCATCAAGCATGGCGTTTTAATTTATTTCTTCTTCACAACTTACACCCACTATTCGCGACACATTTTGCAGACAGTATCCACATGTACCATTGACACTAACTACAAAATTAAGTCATTATACGACATGTAGTTGAGGATGTATGACGTCATTATCATTGACATGCGTGAAGAAATAGTTTTTCTTAAAACTTAGCGCAAATTGCCCGTACTATAGTCACTATTGTATGGATGAATAATCCGAAACTAATAAAACTTACATAATTAGAGATCTACATCTTTCGTCTAAAATGTAAATGTAAGCTGTGTCATACATGGCAGTTGGATTCTTTAAAGGATGGTGGGGGGGGGGGGGGGGGGCGCAAGGGGGTGTTACTGGTTGTGGCTTAAAGCCATGGTCGATGAAGCGTGCCATGAGTGATATGTTTTGTTCACAATCAAGAGAGTAAAACTGCGATTCGGTCACCAAAAGAGTGATATTACACGCCGCTAAGCGGAGAAAGCGTCATCAAAATTTTGTACGTTAGAGACTAGGCAGTTGTGTACGGCTTGCCATTTCTTATAGAACCGAAAGTTTGCAGTGCCCATGCTAACGTGTACGGTGGACTATAAATCAAAGGACGTTCTTTCTCTTCATCGATGGGTCTATATTTAGCTTTCAGAGTGACAGAAAACGTGCTTTAAAGTGACAAAAAAATCCTGTTGTCACCAATCAAATAGGCTATCTATGAAAGTAATGACTCCAAACGAGACCACGTCTTTGTGTGGGGTGGAATATTTTTAGGTGTTTTTCCTCACTGCGTATTTGCGCGAATCTATACAGAAAGCATCGTTGACGGTAATGTACGTCCTTATGCTGGTCCAACAGGTGATGGTTTCATCACTAACTCTTAACAGGAGAGAGCTCGTTTCGTGGATGAATATTTTCAACAGCACACGATTCACTGTACATTATGGCGATCTTGATTTCACGAAATGAATCCGATGGGTGTGTCTGGAAAGGTTCCAGCAGTCCTCCTACGAGACTATTATCATGGTCTTTACATCTTTCAAAGGTGAGTGGCAGTTACACCCTAAGACACTCAGATACAACCATCAACACCATCATATATCACAGTTTTGGTGTGTTGTCGTTCATGGTAAAACCCTTTGTACATATTTAGTTATTTCACGTCATGGCGTCTTATTGTTTTGGCCCATCAGTGTAAGTATCATCGCCAGAGAAGTCATAATGAATGGCTAAGTCATAGGCTCTCTTCGACGCATATGACGTGATCTGTTTTGGCTTAACGATAACTACCGACCGAGGTTGTTTAGTGGTAAGTCACATACTCGTGTCGTGGAGGACGGCAGCTGAAATCCATATGGAGCCGCACACGATTAAGTGTTCCGTTATTTGCTTAAGTCACTTCAATTGAACGCCGGGATGTTTCGTTCCAAAGGGCACGTCGGAATTCCTTCCCCAGTATCAGCCTGTGTTCAATCTAATCACCCATTTCAATGTTGACGGGACATTTAACAATAATCTCTCTTTCTTCCTCTCTTAAACGACACGTGCCACATCAGTGTTCTTAATTAAATATGATATTGCGATTCAAATAAGCTCATATTTTATACTAATAATAACAATATTAATCTTTCATGCAACTTTCTTTAAACGACATCTACCACACCAATGTGTAAAGTACCTCATAGCTAAATCTGTTACTACGATGCAGGTCATCAGTCAGGATAAAAATGCGCCATTTTTCTAAGACAATGTTTGGACTATTTTCGCTAATGCCCCAGACCAATTGCGAAGTGCATTCCTCAACCATTCCTTGTCACACTTGCGATGCTTAGATGTTCATTTTTCCAGTAGAGTACAGAGTAGATATCTCAGAGTGCAATTAGACTCTGAAATTCTGTCATGTATAAAGTATTAGGAGAAATGCACCAAGATTGACTTGGTTAAACGAAGTTTTTGACTGAGACGATAGTAAAGTAGTAATCGTATTGGACATGATATAAGGCATTGGTGATACCTCTTGTCAACGTACTTGGACCACACATTAGATGCTGACCAGTCAGTGAAGGCATAATCCTCTGTCTTTACTTCATTGCACAACAGTAAATGTGATCTGTTAAAGAGTAAATCCAATTATCACGAGATTAACATGAGTGATAAGAGGTGCCGACCGTCTAGACGGCCGTGAATCAGCCACCACTCAATTGCTTATTCAGTGGTCCTAACAGACGTAAATCAGTGGACGCTAAGCAGCCGCAGTTGGAAGATGATCCAAAACGGTGCCTTATCAGTAAACAAGTATCAATAGCGTAACGTGTTCGTCTAAATCTACATTTACACACAATACCGTAAGCCATCACACGGTGCATAGTAGAGGGTACCTTGTGACTTTGCTAGGCATTCACTTTGGTGTTCCTCTCGCTGTTGGAGCAATCCGAAAAATGTCTCTCTACATGTCTCCGAGCAAGCCCTAAATTGTCATGTCTTCACAGTATTTTCGCAAAATGTCCATTGGAAGCAGGGGAGTCGTTCTGCAGTCAGCTTCAAATGCCAATTCTCCAGATTTTCTCAATAACGTTTCGTGAGAAGGCCGTCGCCTTCCTTCCATGGAATTCCCATTTCAATTCGCGAAGCATCTCCGTGATACTCGCGTACTGATCGAACTTTCTGGTAACAAGTCGTGCAGCATGTCTCTCAATTATGCTACTTCGCTTTCTTTCTTTAATCCCAAACACTCGAGCAGAATTCAATAATGGATCGCAATACTGTTCTGTACTTGGTCTCCTCTGTAGATGACCTACGGTTACCTAGAATTCTCCCAATAAATCGTAGTTCACCAACCACTTTCCCTACTGTCGCTCTGATGTGCTCGTTCCATTTCATATCGCTCTCCAACGTTAATCCTTGATATTTCATCGCCGTGACTGTGTCAAGCAGCACACCACCAACGCTCTATTCGAACGTTGCACGGTGTTTTTCCTGCTCATCTGTATGAAATTACATTTTCCCATATTTATAGCAAGCCCTCCTTCATCACACCAATTACAAGTTATATCCAAGCCATCCTGTATTCTCCTACAGTCACTCAACGATGACACTTTACCGTACATTACAGCGTTTACAGAAAACAGTCGCAGATTGCTGCTCACCCTATCCGTCGGATCGCTTATGTACATAGAGAGTATCAGAATCCCCTTGATACTCCTGATGATACCCTTGTCTCTGATTAACACTCTTGCCGGCCGAAGTGGCCGTGCGGTTAAAGGCGCTGCAGTCTGGAACCGCAAGACCGCTACGGTCGCAGGTTCGAATCCTGCCTCGGGCATGGATGTTTGTGATGTCCTTAGGTTAGTTAGGTTTAACTAGTTCTAAGTTCTAGGGGACTAATGACCTCAGCACTTGAGTCCCATAGTGCTCAGAGCCATTTGAACCATTTGATTAACACTCGCCATCCAGGATACCGTACAGGGATCTATTACTTACGAAACCACTCATATATCTGTGAAACTACTATGTATGCTAAGATCTTTGTTAACAATCTGCAGTGCGACAATGTGTCATATACTTTCCGGAAATCTAGGAATATGGAATCTGCATGTTGACCTTTGTCCATACTTCATAGGATATCGTGAGAGAAAACGGGAAACTGCTTTTCGCATGAGCGATGATTTCTAAATATATTTTGGTTCGTTGTCGGAACCTTTTCTGTCTCAAGGAAATTTATTGTATTCTCACTTAGAACAGGCTCAAGATTTCCGCAGCAAACAGATATTAAGGATACTGGTCTGTAATTTTGCACGTATGTTCTTTTACTCTTCCTGCACACAGGAGATGCAACATAATGCCGAAAGAATGAATTTCCGCTCATTTCTAACGAACTGCTACCCACAACTGCCCGACAGTGTTCGTTGTTATTGCCCTGATAATAACTTGAAAGGGATCCAAGACTTTGTGGTCCCAAAAGATGATCGCAAATAATTTTCTCGTAGAAGTAGCTGTTCAGTCTCCGGAGTCACGTGTTACCTTGATCGTTTTTCGAGACAGTGAACCAAATATACTGTAAAAATTCAACAGAGTAATATTCGAAATAAGAGGCGTAATGCATCTCGTTAACCTATTTGAGAAATATCAAGGGCTGGTTTTTCAGGGCAGAATCTGATTATTTTTCATCTCTACTAATAGTTCCCATAAGGACTGTCAAGAATACGTTAGACGAATGATAGAAGAGACGAAAAGGCCTGCCTCAGTCATTATTCTCACTATCTGTCTGTGACTAAATTCGGAAGAAAGCTAACTGTAAGAGACAAAAGCCATGTTACCACTCACATGCTTTATATCGATTCATACAGTGGCCGAGCGGTTCTAGGCGCTACAGTCTGGAACCGCGCGACCGCTACGGTTGCAGGTTCGAATCCTGCCTCGGGCATGTATGTGTGTGATGTCCTTAGGTTAGTTGGTTTAAGTAGTTCTAAGTTCTAGGGGACTGATGACCTCAGAAGTTAAGTCCCATAGTGCTCAGAGCCATTTAAACCATTTGATTCATAGAGTATGACTGTAAATATGCTCTCCGTGCTTTATAACCCATAACGTTGCCTCGAGAACGGCTCTTATTATTCAAGAACCGTCATCAGGTACATACGAGACAACAAAATTTGGGACAAGCGGGATTTATATTCCCTCCAGTCATCCTAATTATATATTTTTCGTAAATCTTTAAGCTTGTTTGACTAGACCCTATCCTTCTCCAGCTGCTCTATTTCCCCGTGTATAAGGACCTCTTTGTCCACGGTATGATTTTTTTCTTCTTTACGGTACACAGTTGCAACCTTAGACTTATCGTTAATTGGCGTGGCACATGTGTGAATATGTCTTTCAGCATAGAGCTAGTCACAACAACCACCTAGTAGCTCAGCTGAAGAACACGGTAGTCGTGAATCATGTAAAGGCTTAGTAAGAGGCGATGTCAGTCCAGCTTCCAAGGTGACATCGCCTCTTACTAAGTTTTCTCTTCTTTCACAGGATGACCACAACATTTACAAAAAGACTATGCAACATCAGTAGGACCTTACTGTAAAGTTGTTTTTGTAATGCCATTTAGCCTGAAGATGAGGTATAACCCTCGACGCACGTCGCTAAATAAATAAGTAATACAATAGTTGACAAAGTTTGTAACTGGTAGCGGTAATTTAAAAAAAATACTTCACATATTTCTTGTGACAGTCTCAGTCGAAAAATAGTCAAAATGACTTCAAAGTCCTGAATCGGACCTGTAATAAGGCAGACTTTCTCGTCCGCGATGAATGGCTTGAGATACAATATGAATAGTTATCAGATATGTACGTTCTGCTGGTTCTGCATTCTGAACCTCGACCTAACATTTGTTTCGTGACGCGTTATCAACACCGTGCAAAGCAAGTTTGCAATTTTTCCCCTGATGTCCCATTAATCAGAAATAATAATTCTAATCCGCATTTGTGCAAGTGAACTATTTCTGTGACTTCAGTAGTCCAAACTATGGGGCATGACAGCGATTGGAATATGTAAAACTAGTAATTCATTTGATGCAAGTGGAACTCTGAGATGAAGCGGTGGGCACAAGGGAAGCAATCATGGCGAATTGCGATCAAACCAGTAACTAGGATATTTGCTGTTCAAATAACCGAACGAATTAAGTATCCGCCAGTCTTCTTGGCACCTTAGTTTTAAAATTACCTTAGTAGATTATTGCGAAAATAAAACAGAACCTATTGCACTTTGAAAGCTCGACTTTGTAACATAATGGAAACAGAAAGACGTCTACTTGTTCCACAAGTCTTTAGACTTCAGTTACTTACTGGCATGGTGATTAATAAGACAGAACAACCTTCAATGGCGGAATCTGAGGGCAACTTATATCCTGTTGGCATCGTAAGTTAACCTATAAAAGAAACATTAGTTTCCGGAACATAGTTAAACGGAAATTATTAAGGTTCATTGTCTTCCTTGCAACGGTAACCACAGAGCCGAGATGAGTTGTGGAAATACCGAGTATTCTTCATTTCCTTTTGCGTCTATCCCATTACGACAGACCACGCTAACTATGGACAGACACGCAATTATAATTTAGCGCGTATCTGTATTCTTAGGTGGTAATTTAAGATGGGAAAAGCATGTCATGCAATCTAACAAAAGGCTGAGTAAAGACTGTACACCTTAAGACTGACTGGGGAAAACTGTAACATCAGTGGAAGATTAGTTTTTAACGCCACCTCGACGACAATATCTTTTGAACAGGAAGCAATACTATGTTATTTGTATACATGTATACAAATACGTGTAGATCGGTGCTGTGTTGTGAGATTTTTTTGAGAAATGCGACTTTTGCAAAATAATCATTTAAAATAAAAAAGTGAGGAGCACAATAAAAAGTTACAAACAGTGAATGATCTAAGAACATTTTAAAGAATATATGTGTTTATTACTCAAAATTACACAAGGAATTTCCGGCACAAAACAGTCAGTTTAACAGTTTAGAAATGATTACCACAGAGAAATACAAAACGAGGCTCTGTATCAGGAAAGTATGAGATGCGAACCAAAAACCATCTTAAATACATTACCTGCGGATATATGGAACATAAAAAGATTAGGTTTATTTAGGTTAGAGTTAAAACTGTGCTACTACCTTACACGCTAATGACCATAGCAGTTTTGCGCCCTAAAACCAAAACTACCTAACAGTGAAGACCATTTTTACTACTTCTTCTTTGATTTGATTTCCAAGTGATGAAATATGCGGAAGACGTAGAGCATAAGATTTTCTTTGTTTTTCTGTACATAATTAAAACATACACATTTGCTTCCAGATGATAACGTGTCTATTCTGTGTGTCAAATTACATGCCTTTTCAGAAAGTGACTTGTATTTATCATTTTACAAAGTGAGCTAACTATGAATAATCATATTTGATTATTTATTTTACTCCTGTGGCCCGAAACTTTCCTTGCCGTCATATTTATCGGTTACACTAGAAAAATGGCTCTGAGCACTATGGGTCTTAACATCTGTGGTCATCAGTCCCCTAGAACTTAGAACTACTTAAAACTAACTAACCTAAGGACATCACACACATCCATGCCCGAGGCAGGATTCGAACCTTCGACCGTAGCAGTCGCACGGTTCCGGACTGAGCGCCTAGAACCGCGAGACCACCGCGGCCGGCGGTTACACTAGAAAGGGGAAGTCTTTTGGGTTTATCTGCCTGTGGATCATGTGAAGTTTTTCCTGATTATGTTCATGCTTTAACTGTGTGTGTACAGAAAATGAGCATCAGCTCATGTTTGGCTGAAAAAAAAAAAAGAATGCGTAAAGACCGCTCTCAGACTGACTGGTGTAACATAACATGCCAATAGTTGTTAATTCGACGCGTGAGCCTGTCGGGGATTAGATCATCTCCCTATTTCACAAGCGAAAGGGTGACGCGTTGAGTTACACGATCTGGCCGCGACAAACACTTCATAAGTGTCTCCATGTTGTTTGGCTCAAAGACGTGCCTTCCGACGTGGGTTTACAGAGCAATTACTGTAGCCAACTGGAGAAAATAAGAACGTAGGCCGTAAAGTTTGTAATGCAGCGTCACAGATTCAAACGTTTCAACGAAAAATGCACCGTAAAAGGCAACTTGGCAAAAGAGCCACCGTGGCAAACTTAAAACGGGAATTGGAAAGACGAACGAGCTGTAGCATGGCTAAGGAAAGAATCCGGTTTCAGAGATCATCAGATAACAAGAGAACTTATTCCTCAGCGTGGAATAACCAAGAGAGTTCGTTGACGAAATTATAGTACAGATCCTTGTCTACAATGTTGTCGCCCCGCCTGAACCGAAAAAATACACTGCTGCAGTACTATTAAATTATTTACAACGCCCGTCAGCAGCCTTTTTGAACGCAAATGTTGCTTCCCATAAGCATGACACTAGAAAAATATTGACAGAACATGGGAACTCAGGGGCTGTAATGGATCAGAAACTCGAGGGCTGTTAGAAGATTTCAACTTAGAAACTAATTCTGAAAACGGTGAGTATTTCATCATCCAGGAATTTTGAAGAAATTGGTTGAGTCTGAACTAGAAGGAAATAAGTTGTGGTTAGTGAACGAAATGTATTTTCATGAAACATTCAGTGAAATAAAACGCAGACAGCGAACATATGATAACTAATTCCTCTAGAACATCTCAGTCATATCATTCCCCTAATACCTTTATAAATTCACAAATATAAGCTACTACATGTGGATGAAAATGTGTGAGACGAGAACTGATGATTTACTTACTCCCTATGTTGTTGTTCTTCGGTTTTGCTGGTTGACAAGACTGTTGTTGGCTCCCTCCACGTAAAAAAGATTTCTATCTTTTTCTTTGATTTGTCCGTTATAACGACTACTCTTAGCTCTATGATAATGTTGATGCTTCTCACAACAAGTAAAATTTCTTTGTGATACAGGTTAGTCACTTACGATAATTATTAGTATTTTGTATTGCACATAAAATAATTTTACTCTTTCTGAATAGTTCCTGGTCTTCTAATGAGGGTAACCTTTTCCATCCCTCGTGTCTTTGTTACGGTTTTACGTATATGGGACAAGCGATTGCATCACTCTGGATATTTTTGTTTTGTGTCTTTAAACCGTAATGTAAGGAGAAAGATATTTGGCCATTATTTGATGCAGGCCGAACAATAATTCCAACGATCACTGGGAAGTGTGGTTTTCGTTTGAAAACGAACGATTAGGAAGAAGTACATATGTATTCAAAACAGAACGCCAAGTATCTTTCCTTATTGGCCTACTGCGGAATATTCATTTCGTGCAAAAATGCTACAATTAAATATGACATCTGGTTTAGTAAACTGAGAGTAATAAGGAGCAACTCTTATCTTAAACGGTTTTAAACGTTAAAATACGTCCCATAACATCAGAAACAGCACAGAAGCATCGTCTGTTAATTTGACTACGGATCCAGTAACAATACCCGCCTTCCCATAGTTAAATGTCTCTGTCCTCTTTAGTTTCATTGGATATTTGTCTACAGAAATATAAGTGACAAACATGATGTTTAAAATCTTTTCTGCGATCTTCTTTAAAAAACTGATATGTATATTCGGCTGTTTTACTACATACATAAAATTAAAAACTTCTGTGTTACCAGAAAGTGAATCAGACGATATCCAGTAGAACTTGTAAATTATGTTAGCATCTCATGTACTGCCATTAGTTACGATTGTCCGGAGTGGGACATACTGAATGCCCATGATATTTTCAACGAGTGATGCCACTTTCTACATTTAATGAAATACAAAGTTTCAAAAAGGAGCAGCCTTTTCACTCTGGCACCCCATGACAATCCACATAATTATTGGGATTGGCTGCCTGGGAAATCAACTACGGTTAAAGCTGAATAGTTAGAAACTTCTCTTCATTGGACGAATATCAGACAAATTTCTTGCAAGTATACTGCCAATATTGGAAGCCAAGTTTTTTAGCAATGAATACTAAAGTTCGGGCTCTAACGTTTTGTTGTTTACGAATCATTAATAGTGCGGTTATCAACTGCAATACAAATTTCAAATAGATTTTTAAAAAGTAAATGTAAAATAGATCAAAACACATTAGGTACATAGGACAAATATCCTTCTGAATTTGCGTAGAACTTAGCTTTCGACCCGGTAACGGTCCAGTTATATCCAGTTGTTTGACTCCATCTAAGAAATTAAATTACAACAAAACAGCGTATGTATAAATGGAGACAGAAAAAGAATAACAACTCGAAAAATTCCTGTAATTAATCTGCATGTTAAAATCTGTTTCGCGTTAGTAGCTGACATGTGACATCTCAGGCGTCACCCTGCTTCGAATACCGGCGCAATGAGCACCTGGAAAACTGACGTGGATCGGACAGAGGCTGTGAACGGCTGAGCAGAGAGTACGATGAGGCACAACCAGCACTTTATTTTCGAGGAAAGGAAATTACTATTGTATCATAATGAAGCCAACCTTTGCTTTGTATTCGGACTAGGATGCCGATTTTTGATTACGAAGGACTAGAATTCTAAGCTACTGATTAACTGTTTTATGTTCTGACAGTTAAATAATACAACGAAATGCGTTGTTCGTATTTCTAATGCTTGTTTTCATACTGCCTTTGTGTTCTGTGTGGTTGAGCTGATAAGAAACGTGTGCTTTTAAAATTTACATTTGCTTTAGAGCGATATAAGTTTTTTAAGAAAGGGTACATATTCGACGCTTACAAACTAGTACGACTGTTCATTCTTTGTAACTTGAACTGTAAATACAGCTGTTTTATGTGAGGCCCCGCACAGTGACGGAACATTAATATTACGTAGCCACGTGCTTGTTTAGCGTGCCATTAATGTTACGCAGTCATATACGTATTTATGGTCCCAGCAACGTGTTTTGCACTTGTAAAAGTAATTGTTCATAGTGATGATTCCTTCCCGCCGGAGGTTCGAGTCCTCCCTCGGGCATGGGTGTGTGTGCTGTTCTTAACATAAGTTAGTTTAAGCTACTTTAAGTAGTGTGTAAGTCTAGGGACCGATGACCTAAGCAGTTTGGTCCCTTAGGTACTCACGCACATTTGAATTGATGATTGATCAGGTCCCTTAAAAGCAGTCTTTTACCTACGAGGAACTATATAAACAGACTTATATTTCTAGATATTCGAGAGGCGCTTGACATCGTTCCTCACAAGCGAGTGCCTACGTTGTACCGTCTCAGTTGTGCGATTAGACCCGTAATTTCCTGTCAAAAAGCTCATCGTGCGTAATAATTGACGGGAAGCCATGAAATAAAACATAAGTAACATCTGGCGTTTCCCAAGGAAGGCGTTCTGCTGTTTCTGTTCTACATAAACGATTTAGCGGACGATCTGAGCAGGCCTCTTAGATTGTATGCACATGATACTACCATTTACCGCTTTTTAATGTCGTCAGATGATAAAAACCAACTGGAGAATGATTTAGACGTGATATCTATATGGAGCGAAAAGTGGTAAGTCTCTCAAAATAATGAATTTGTGAGGTCAGCCATATGAGTTCTGAAAGGAATCTCTTAAACCTCGGTTACAAGATAAATCACACTAGTATGACGGCTATAAATTCAGTTAAGTTATTGGGGATTACAATTACGAGTATCTTAAATTAGAACGATCACTTAAATAATGTTGTGGGTTTTGGTGAGCGGTATGGAGTCCTCCTGAGATAGGGTTGACAGAGGATATCGAAAAAGTTCAGAGAAGGGCAGCTTGTCTTGTACTATCGCGGAATAGGGAAGTATATACCACGGATATAATACGCAAGCTGGTGTGGCAATAATTAAAACAAAGGCAGTTTTCGTTGCGGCAGGATCTCCTCATAAAATTTCAGTTACCAACTTTCACTTCCGGCGGCCGGTGTGGCCGAGCGGTTCTAGTCTGGAACCGCGCGACCGCTACGGTCGCAGGTTCGAATCCTGCCTCTGGCATGGATGTGTGTGATGTCCTTAGGTTAGTTAGGTTTAAGTAGTTCTAAGTTCGGGGGGACTGATGACCTTAGAAGTTAAGTCCCATAGTGCTCAGAGCCATTTGAACCATTTTTTGAACTTTCACCTCCAAATGCGAAAATATTTTGCTGTCGCTCACCTACGTAGAGAGAAATCATCGTCGTAGTAAATAAGAGAAATCACATTTCACACGGAAAGATTTAAGTGTTCGTTTTTGCAGCGCGCTGTTCGATAGTGGAATGGGAGAAAAAGAGATTGGAGGTGGTTAGGTGAACTCTCTGCCAGGAACTTGATTGTGAATTGTATAGTAATCATGCACATGAAGATGCAGATGTATTCCAAACATAAGTGCCCGAGGACAACTGAAATTGACTTAGGGAGCTGCCAAACTAGGTGACCATGATGTCGACGGAACTTAAAATTCAACACGTTCAGATACTCTGACGTCAAAATTAAGCATGTTCACGTCATGTTTTCAAGAGAAGAAAGCCGTTGCAACTTTATACAGACAAGCGATAAATGTTTCTTGATTATTGCCCGACGTACGAATTCGAAATTCAAATAAGACACGGTTGTCCGGGACCTAGTCAATAAGAGGTAGCCATAAATCGTTTAAATGGATTCTGTGAGATCGTTCCGGCGTTTGTTCACAGCCGTTGCACACTCGTTACATCAGAAGTCTCTCCGCCTAGGGCCTTGTATCACAGCGCCTACAGCGCTCCGGCTGAACGGAGAACTATTACTAACAGCACGTGTCCGCTTTCTGGAGGATGTCTGATGAATGGGACGGGAACCCCGTAACAGAATACGGCCCTGCCGAAAATGTTCATGTAGAACGAGGTGTCATCGACCTTCGTAGCTCTTACGGCCGGTTCATAACTTCCACGGTGCGGAGGGGGGCAAGGAGAGGGATTTCAATTTGCCCCCCGCTGGGTTCGATCGGGACGGCCAGACGGTGAGGCGGTTCCTGCCTTGGAGCGCTCCTCCAATCACAGCGCTCACCGCTTCATGGGGGCCAATTAAAGCCGCCTAGGCTCCGCCCAACAATCCGGCCTGACAGACAACAACAACAGCCATTGACACCTGACTCTCCAGGTGGGGATGCCGCCGAGACAATGCCCGGCGCCACTCGCTGGCCTCCGCGTGGGGGACGTGCTACGATTCTCTTCCTCATTCTCAATAGCAACTGTAGGCGAATATGTAGTGAAAGAAACAAAGCTAATTGAGCGGAAGTGTAGGATAGTATGTTAAAAGATTATCTTCGAAGAAAGAGTTCAGTGCCTAACTTGTGCACTGTAGCCGCATTACTCGAGAAAGCAAAGTCAGTTCCAAAACATAGTGCCAGCACTGTCTTGTGAAGAACAGAAAACAGAGACGAAGATGCTGACCTCTTACTAGAGGAGCTCCAAATGTGTAGCGATAAACATAGGTCGGTATTTATGTTGACAATATTACTGGCATTCTGTGACTTTATCAACATTACTGTGTGCTTAGAGTGAAGCCACGTCTCGTCTACAAAATTAGTGGCCATTTAAATTTCGTTTCTCGTTTTATTCTTCACCTGTAATTTATCACATTCCTTAGCAATTAGGACTATGTTTTTCCCTACATACATGATCACTCGCTTGATACGGTATCTTTTAATGGTGGATCACTTACAATTATTCTGGGAGACTCTTTGGTAACAGTGAAGTATTGCTTCTCTCCCTAAAATTCGAAACGTATACAGAGTACTGTGATTTCCAACATGGAAGACTGTGCTTCCAAATCACTTCTTCATCCCATAGCTCTACGCCTGTAAGTACGTCAACGAAAATGTACCTCATATAACCGAAGAACAGACTAAATTTTAAATATTGTTCAAAAGTGGGTGACTCATAAACACTTTGATGCAGCAATTTAAACTGTTCTGATGAGGCCTCTCTCTCCTAGTCCATGTCTTTTGCCACACTCATTCCCAAGAGGTTGTTGAATAAAAGACAGCCTTGCTTGAAGAAAACACGTATCTGGAAGACTTTCTTTAGTATGGTCGCAGTGCGGTTCGAGTACCAATTTTCGTGATGAATTGCCTCAGAAACTTCCTGTCAGTATCAGTAAGCATTTGTCACGTCTGATTTGGTGTTTTAGTTAGCCAGCAAAAGTAGAAAATAAAAAGGAAACCTGATATCAACATGATAAGTCACAGTATCACAAGTACTTTTCGAAATAAAGCCATAGGAGACAATAGCGTCAGGATCTCTTGCTGAAGGTCATTTCTTTAAGGGACTCTGTCAGACGTTTTCTTCTAATATACGGTTCTTTTCTCGTCTACACACACACACACACACACACACACACACACACATTCACACAAGATAGTCGTTAACTTCTGACCTGTTTATTGTGGTTTCGTCCCACGCTCTGCTTATTAATTTCCTGCTAAAACAACGATGTCCTTCATTCTCTAGATGGTATACGCTATTTCGTACGCGAATCTGTATATGAAGGCATTACTATCCCTTCACCTGTGACACAGTAATTCGAAGTCATAGCTCTGAAACTGATCACTTACTTTCAACGAATCAGTATTTCATGAAAATCCATAGTTGATGATGTAATTGTATTGAATACGTTGTAAGTGTTTTCACAACGCCTTTAATCGCAAGTATTGATGTTTCATTGTGTTACACGAAGTATTTAGGTCCCTGTACGTTAATCATGACGTTCAACATGGCTTTATGAGTATTTCGCTTGCTTTTGAACACGATGAAGTCGTAGAATGTGCCTCCCAGAGAAGCGAGAAGGAACGTTTCTCTGCCTTATATTGGTGCTTAGACTTGCAAAATGACTTTCATAACAGCACAACATTTCCCTCAAGGCGAATATTTTCATGTACAGATGTATGTTTCGATCTTCCGGCTGTCAGCAGCAAACAACGCTGACAATGGCGTTGTAGCACACAGGCAATATGTGTGAGCCATGAGCAGCACAATTTCAGAAACAGTCTCGTCAGGCAATAGTCATAGGGATTTGGGTTGTACACGACTATGTATAACAACAAACCCACAAAATGGCGTATTCACTACAATAAAGAACATTCATTGAAACTGAGTACCGTAGATGGGTGAGAGTTACGCAGTGTGAATACTGAGCATCCGTCAGGTATGTACTGTCAGTTATGCCACGCACCCCAATGCAAGACGACCGTTACTGAGGATGTCACATCTACTCGCTCTGCTGTGGCTGAGTTGAAGGAGAACAACATACTTTTACACGTCAGTCGCGACGTCACCAGACATAGGTGTCGTCATTATGCCCAAGGACATCCGTTAGCAAAACTGCAACTGCCCGCTAGCAGAAGAAGAAATGCAATGCACAAAATGTTGCATTATTATTTTCACAAGTTTCCATCCAAAACCCAAACGCAGTAGTCACTTCACATTTGCTTGTGCGGAAATCATAGATGAAAGAATAAAGCCGGCCGAAGTGGCCGTGCGGTTAAAGGCGCTGCAGTCTGGAACCGCGAGACCGCTACGGTCGCAGGTTCGAATCCTGCCTCGGGCATGGATGTGTGTGATGTCCTTGGGTTAGTTAGGTTTAACTAGTTCTAAGTTCTAGTGGACTAATGACCTCAGCAGTTGAGTCCCAAAGTGCTCAGAGCCATTTGAACCATTTTTTTGAAAGAATAAAGGAAAAAGGTTTAGGGCCTAAGGAACGGTCTAGAAGCATGATCATTTCATAACAGAATATAGACCCCACCCTGTATGTCTACACAAAATCAGCAAAAGACAGTGAGAGAGATGCAAATGTGGAGAGGTCGGTACATGAGATCATGGAGTACAACAGACATGTTAGGAGCAACAGTGCTGAAGATATGTATCTACTTCTACGGCTGCATTTAAGTTACATCTACACAACAAACCACTATGAAGTGCATGGCAGAGGGTACGTCCTATTGTACAAGTTATTAAGGATTTTTCCCGTATCATTCACGTACAGAGCACAGGAACAACGATTGTTTAAATGCCTCCAAGCGTGCTGTAATATTAACCTAATCTCGCCCTGTTGATCCCTACGGGAGCGGTAGAGCCATAACGGAAATCCGATTCAAGAAATTTTGTAACTAGGCTTTCTCGGATAAGTACGACTATCCTCAAGGATCTGCCAGTTCAGTTTCTTCAGCATGTCTGTGACTCTCTCACGGGTCAAACAAAGCCGTGACCATTAGTGCTGCTGTCTCCTATACAGGTCCAATATCCTCCGTTAGTCCTGTTTGGTACGGGTCACACATACTTGAGTAATGTTCTATCAAGGGCTACACGAGTGACGATAAATCAGTCAAATCTAAAGGCCGTAAATTCAACTAAATACCTAGGAATTACAATTACGAACAACTTAAATTGGAAGGAACACATACATAATGTTATGGGGAAGGCTATCCAAAGATTGCGTTTTATTGGCAAGACACTTAGAAAATGTAACAGATTTACTAAGGAGACAGCCTACACTACGCTTGTCCGTCCTGTTTTAGAATAATGCTGCGCGGTGTGGGATCCTTACCAGACAGGACTGACGGAGTACATCGAAAAAGTTCAAAGAAGGGCAGCACGTTTTGTATTATCGCTAAATATGGGACAGAGTGTCACTAAAATGATACAGGATTTGGGCTGGACATCATTAAAAGAAAGGCGTTTCTCGTTGCGACGTAATCTTTTCACGAAATTCCAATCATCAACTTTTTCCGCCGAATGCGAAAATATTTTGTTGACACCGACCTTCACAGGGGGAAACGATCAGCACGATAAAAAACAAAAAAGCGAAATCAGAGCTCGTACGGAAAGATATAGGTGTTCGTTCTTTCCGCGCGATATACGAGATTTGAACAATAGAAAATTATGAAGGTTGTTCGAAGAATACTCTGTCAGACACTTAAACGTGATTTGCAGAGTATCCACGTAGATGTAGATGTTGTGATTTGTAAGCAGTCTCCTTTGTAGACACATTGAATTTCCAAGTATTCTACCAATAAATCGAAGTCTTCCATTTGCTTTGCCCTAGACTCGATCTATGTGATCATTCCATTTCATATCCATACAAAGTGCTATACCCAGGTAGTTGTATGAGTTGGTTGATTCCAGCTGTACCTCACTGGTGTTATAGTCATAGGATACTGCGTTTTCTCGTTTTGTAAAATGCACAGTTTTATATTTCTGAAGATTTAAAGCAAGCTGCTACTCCTTGCACCACTTTGTAATCTTGTCACGATCTTACTATATATATTGTTCCATAACACAATGGGCTATCACTCGCAGGAAACTGTCACAAGTACAATACATCCAGGTGTATGCGTCTGCAGATATGTAAGTAGAATGAAATGCGTATTTCGGACTAAGATTCATTGGAACTACCCTGAGGAAACGTAGTTCACCTGTAAGGGAAATACTTTACAGAATACTCGTTCAGTAAGCTTATCGAGCCAGCCGCGGTGGCCGAGCAGTTCTACGTGCTTCAGTATGGAACCGCACGACTGCTACGGTCACAGGTTCGAATCCTGCCTCGGGCATGGATGTGTGTGATGTCCTTAGGTTAATTAGGTTTAAGTAGTTCTAAGTTATAGGGGACCGATGACCTCAGATGTTAAGTCCTATAGTGCTCATAGCCATTTTTTTGAGTAAGCTTGTAAGTGTATGACACTTACCAGATAGGATCAATACAGGAGACAGAGAATATCCGTAGAAAAGCAGCGCATTTAGTCATTCATCCGTCTAGTATGAAAGGTTTCCCGAAAAATTCCAAGAACGCACGTTCCAAGACGAAACCAAACAAGAAATTACTTCTTCATACACACATATATCGTGGGACAGCAATTACGATAAAATTATAGAAATTCTAACCAGCACAGAGGGCTTCTGACTGTCGTTCTTCCAGCCTGCCTTTCGCGAGTGGAACTGGAAAGAGGTAACCTGCATGACACGCTGTAAGGTAGCTTGTGGAATACAGATGTAGATGCAGAAACAATTAGTCAGGTAGAAGAAACAAATCTCTCTGATTGCTCGTTGAGGTTGCAACAGTTTACCGGACAAAATCGTTTCTCGATGACTGTAAGGAAATGTAGGGCGATGTAGAGAATATATCTACTTGCTATTTGGGGAGCAAAATAACTGATGAGGGTCGAAGTAGAGAGGATATAAAATGTAGACTGACAATGGCAAGGAAAGTGTTTCTGAAGAAGAGGAATTTGTTAACATCGAGTATAGATTTAAATGTCAGGAAGTCGTTTCTGCAAGTATTTGTATGGAGTGTAGCCACGTATGGAAGTGAAACATGGACGATAAATAGTTTGGAAATGAAGAGAATAGAAGCTTTCGAAATGTGGTGCTACAGAAGAATGCTGAAGATTAGATGGGTAGATCACATAACTAATGAGGAGGTAGTGAATAGAATTGGGGAGAAGAGGAGTTTGTGGCACAACTTGACAAGAAGAAGGGACCGGTTAGTAGGACATGTTCTGAGGCATCAAGGGATCACAAATTTAGCACTGGAGGGCAGCGTGGAGGGTAAAAATCGTCGAGGGAGACCAAGAGATGAATACACGAAGCAGATTCAGAAGGATGTAGGTTGCAGTAAGTACTGGGAGATGAAGAAGCTTGCACAGGATAGAGTAGCATGGAGAGCTGCATCAAACCAGTCTCAGGACTGAAGACAACAACAATAACAATAACAACAACAACTAGGACCGCAAGTTACGATCAGAGAACCAAAGACGATTTGCGCCTGGGTTGTCTTCCTCAGACAACGGCACTATTTCTATGTCTTGTAACACATTCCGAAAGCCACTGCACAATGCACGGCATAGGGAACTTCTTGCCAATAATGGCAACCCCCTGCCATTCCATTCAGACAACCCAGGCGCAAATCGTCTTTGGTTCTCTGATCGTAACTTGCGGTCCTGGGCAACGGGAAATCCCGATGTACGCGTTTCATGACCTCAACGTTCGCTCTGGCAGCGTTTCCGAAGAGGGACTTATTTTCAAGAGACAGTGTTAAGTGTCGTTACCCGGAGCTTTTGCAAATACTTGTAGTTATTCATAATACCACTGTGCAGTGATTCTTTGCGTTTACCTGCGAGATATTTGGTTGGCAATGTTATTTATAGTTTCCCAGGAATCTGTACATCTTAAAGTACGGCGAAGATGAAACAGAAGGTGAAACTGAACAGAACTAGAGGACCTGATGGAATCCTTACCAGAATGTATATACCGAATTTACGGTTGAGTTATCTCCTCTGTTAACTATAGTCTGTAGTAGATCCCTCGAACAAAAACGGTGCCCAGTAGTCGCATGAAAGCACAAGTCACACGCGTTTACAAGACGGATAGTAGAATTGAACCACAGAACTACCGCCCAGTATTCCTTTCATCCATTTGTTGTAGAAGATTACAAAATATTCTCTCTAAAAAAAAGAGATACCTCGAACAACATGATCTATTCCATACCAACCAGCGCGGATTCCGAAAACATCGATCATATGAAACCCAACTCGCACTTTTCTCGTATGACATACTGAAAGCCGTGGATCAACATAGTCAGGTAGAAGCAGCATTTATTGACTTCTGAAAAGCATTTGACTTAGTACCACGTCGATGCTTATTATCAAAAGTACGATAGTATGGGATATTCAGCGAAATTTGTCTCTGGACTCAGGCTTTTCTGGTAGAGAGGACGCGGTACCTTATTCTGGATGGAGAGTTATCGCGTGTTCCCCAGGGAGGTGTGATGGGACACTTTCTGTTCATGATTTATATTAATGATCTTCCAGACAACAGTAGCATTAGCCTCAAGTTTTTCGCATATGATGCAGTTGTCTATAGTGAAGTACTCCCAGAAAGAAGTCGCGTAAATATATAGTCAGATCGTTCAAAGTGGTGCAACGAGTGCTTTCAATCTTCTAATAATTTCCGGGTATGCAGCCGGATCCCGTCGACATTCTGCCACGATATTTCGGCCCAGAGACGTCCGGCCATCATCAGGTGAGTACACAACTACTGAAGAGCCCAGGTGCAGTCGCGGTATTTATGCCGAATCTCGCGCATGTGAAATGTACTGGCATCCTACAGCGCATGCGTCAGGTGTTGACATGCGCAGCATAGCCGAGTTGTACGTGCTGCCCTCGGTGGTGGAGATAAAGGTTCATCTAGTCATTGAGTATCGAATGACACTGTCGATTCCGCTGTGATTGTATAATTTTAATAACAGGATTCCAATTTTTATCCAGCTGAAAGCCGTTGTCACGATTTATAAGATTATTGGCAAGACGTATTTCCACTGATTCCTTGATTACGGAATCCCAAAACCGGAAACCGGGGATAAAATTTTTGTTACATTGTATTCCATTGAATGTCCCAAAGAAATACAGTGCTCTGCTACTGCCGATTTTGACGGTTGCCGCAGACGGGTGTATTTTTCATGTTCTATACATCGTTCATGGACAGTTCTTGTCGTCTGGCCAATGTATGCAGCGCCACATTCACAGGGAATTTTGTAGACGCCTGCCTTCTTCAGTTGTAAATCGTCTTTAACGGATCCAACCAGGGCCCGATTCTTTGCTTGTGGACGGAATATAACCTTGATTTTATTTTTCTTCGGTAATCGGCCTATTTTCGACGACACATTCCCATTTTTTACTGAAATGTAGAGACAATAACTTGATTCCAATTTCGCCAGAGTTGTTCATTTTATTAATAGTGTGGCCGCCAACAATATAAAACGCAAGGCGAGTCTGGCTTTAGTAAGAGAACGAATCCGTTTTACACGTCGTGAGTTAGACGCTGTCGCCAGGAATTTATATTATTTACATCTGAAGATTTCAGCAAGATGTTCTTCCCTTAGTTGGGACTGGATTGACGGCGTATCCTTGGCCAAGGCAGACTGGGCTCACAGGGACAGTACGAACAGACAAAGTGCGAAGTTTAGCCAACTCGTAACACGAAAACCGCAAGAAGCTATCTCTGGACGATCCGTGGTGAACCTCACGGATAAATCTTTTGACGATGCGACGATGTCATTGCTTGCGAAAGGTTTAAGCTTCGCTCCTACACCTGCCTCACTGCCTTTAACGGATTTCATCAGTTCCATTGAGGAAGCCATTAGACGTCTCCCTGTGGATTCTGCAGACGAAATTCGACGTGAATCTTGCCGAACGTTGTTGAAATGTGCGCCACAACGGAGTAACATCTCGCCAGCTGAAAGAGTTGCTCTCCGCAGCCTGAGAGAAGATACTAGCACAGTCGTACTGCCTGCGGATAAGGGTAACGCCACAGTTCTTCTGACAAGAGAAGCCTACAACGAGAAGATATATTGTCAGCTAAATGATTCTACGTACCGTAGAATTGAAAAGGACCCAACAAGCCGAATATCAAGGAAAACTACTACCCCTTTGAACGACTGTTCTCTACCTGAAGAAGTTATCAAGAGATTCAGACCACATAATGCAGTACCACCAAGCCTCTACGGTCTTCCGAAGATACACAAGGATGGTGCCCCACTACGATTAATAGTGAGTAATATTGGTGCTGCGACCTATTCTACAGCAAAATATCTGGCCTCATTACTAAAGCCGTATGTGGGTAAGTGTTGCCACCATATACGTAATTCCGAGGATTTTGTCAGTCGCTTGAAGGAAGTTAAGCTTAGCAGCTCGGATTTATTAGTCAGCTTTGATGTGGTCTCACTTTTTACCAAAGTGCCTTTAATTGAATCATTACATCTTATTGGTAACTTATTCAGTGCAGAAATGACGGCCTTGTTTGAACATATACTCTCCTCAACGTACTTTTTATTCAATGACGAATTCTTTGAACAAACAGACGGCGTCGCCATGGGGAGCCCTTTGTCGCCTGTGGTAGCTAATCTCTTTATGGAGGACTTTGAGGAGAAAGCACTTGAGTCTGCTGTTTTAAAGCCTACGGTTTTCTGGCGGTACGTAGATGATACTTTTGCTGTATGGCCTCATCGCAGACAGGAACTGGAGAAATTCCTTCATCACTTAAACTCATTACATGAGAACATCAAATTTACGATGGAGATTGAAAAAGAGGGCACTTTACCATTTCTAGACGTGCTAGTACGCCGTAAAAATGATGGGTCATTAGGACATTCTGTGTACAGGAAAGCGACTCACACAGATCTGTATCTCCAGGCATCAAGCTGCCATCACCCAGCACAAACAGCCGGTGTTCTCAGTACCTTAATACATCGAGCGCATATAATATCGGATGATGAAAACCTTCACGCAGAATTAGAACACTTGGAGAAGGTTTTCAAAGAGAATGGCTACACTTCTCGCCAAATAAGGAAGACCATGCGCAACTATCATAACAAGAAGCAACGCACTGAGGACGCAGATGATGACTTTAAATCAACTGCGTTCCTTCCATACGCCGGGAATGTGTCGTCGAAAATAGGCCGATTACTGAAGAAAAATAAAATCAAGGTTATCTTCCGTCCACCAGCAAAGAACCGGGCCCTGGTTGGATCCGTTAAAGACGATTTACAACTGAAGAAGGCAGGCGTCTACAAAATTCCCTGTGAATGTGGCGCTGCATATATTGGCCAGACGACAAGAACTGTCCATGAACGATGTATAGAACACGAAAGATACACCCGTCTGCGGCAACCGTCAAAATCGGCAGTAGCAGAGCACTGTATTTCTTTGGGACATTCAATGGAATACAATGTAACAAAAATTTTATCCCCGGTTTCCGGTTTTTGGGATTCCGTAATCAAGGAATCAGTGGAAATACGTCTTGCCAATAATCTTATAAATCGTGACTACGGCTTTCAGCTGGATAAAAATTGGAATCCTGTTATTAAAATTATACAATCACAGCGGAATCGACAGTGTCATTCGATACTCAATGACTAGATGAACCTTTATCTCCACCACCGAGGGCAGCACGTACAACTCGGCTATGCTGCGCATGTCAACACCTGACGCATGCGCTGTAGGATGCCAGTACATTTCACATGCGCGAGATTCGGCATAAATACCGCGACTGCACCTGGGCTCTTCAGTAGTTGTGTACTCACCTGATGATGGCCGGACGTCTCTGGGCCGAAATATCGTGGCAGAATGTCGACGGGATCCGGCTGCATACCCGGAAATTATTAGAAGAAGAAATACGCCGGGAAAATTTCAGAAGTCACATCAAATACCTTTACGGGGAGGAGATGGTTCAGGATATCCACGTATTGGATAAATTACGTGAGAAAAGAGCCAGGTTGCTGTGTTCACTAAATTTTTTACTGAAATGTAGAGACAATAACTTGATTCCAACTTTCGCCAGAGTTGTTCATTTTATTAATAGTGTGGCCGCCAACAATATAAAACGCAAGGCGAGTCTGGCTTTAGTAAGAGAACGAATCCGTTTTACACGTCGTGAGTTAGACGCTGTCGCCAGGAATTTATATTATTTACATCTGAAGATTTCAGCAAGATGTTCTTCCCTTAGTTGGGACTGGATTGACGGCGTATCCTGGGCCAAGGCAGACTGGGCTCACAGGGACAGTACGAACAGACAAAGTTCGAAGTTTAGCCAACTCGTAACACGAAAACCGCAAGAAGCTATCTCTGGACGATCCGTGGTGAACCTCACGGATAAATCTTTTGACGATGCGACGATGTCAGTGCTTGCGAAAGGTTTAAACTTCGCTCCTACACCTGCCTCACTGCCTTTAACGGATTTCATCAGTTCCATTGAGGAAGCAATTAGACGTCTCCCTGTGGATTCTGCAGACGAAATTCGACGTTAATCTTGCCGAACGTTGTTGAAATGTGCGCCACAACGGAGTAACATCTCGCCAGCTGAAAGAGTTGCTCTCCGCAGCCTGAGAGAAGATACTAGCACAGTCGTACTGCCTGCGGATAAGGGTAACGCCACAGTTCTTCTGACAAGAGAAGCCTACAACGAGAAGATATATTGTCAGCTAAATGATTCTACGTACCGTAGAATTGAAAAGGACCCAACAAGCCGAATATCAAGGAAAACTACTACCCCTTTGAACGACTGTTCTCTACCTGAAGAAGTTATCAAGAGATTGAGACCACATAATGCAGTACCACCAAGCCTCTACGGTCTTCCGAAGATACACAAGGATGGTGCCCCACTACGATTAATAGTGAGTAATATTGGTGCTGCGACCTATTCTACAGCAAAATATCTGGCCTCATTACTAAAGCCGTATGTGGGTAAGTGTTGCCACCATATACGTAATTCCGAGGATTTTGTCAGTCGCTTGAAGGAAGTTAAGCTTAGCAGCTCGGGTTTATTAGTCAGCTTTGATGTGGTCTCACTTTTTACCAAAGTGCCTTTAATGGAATCATTACATCTTATTGGTAACTTATTCAGTGCAGAAATGACGGCCTTGTTTGAACATATACTCTCCTCAACGTACTTTTAATTCAATGACGAATTCTTTGAACAAACAGATGGCGTCGCCATGGGGAGCCCTTTGTCGCCTGTGGTAGCTAATCTCTTTATGGAGGACTTTGAGGAGAAAGCACTTGAGTCTGCTGTTTTAAAGCCTACGGTCTTCTGGCGGTACGTAGATGATACTTTTGCTATATGGCCTCATGGCAGACAGGAACTGGAGAAATTCCTTCATCACTTAAACTCATTACATGAGAACATCAAATTTACGATGGAGATTGAAAAAGAGGGCACTTTACCATTTCTAGACGTGCTAGTACGCCGTAAAAATGATGGGTCATTAGGACATTCTGTGTACAGGAAAGCGACTCACACAGATCTGTATCTCCAGGCATCAAGCTGCCATCACCCAGCACAAACAGCCGGTGTTCTCAGTACCTTAATACATCGAGCGCATATAATATCGGATGATGAAAACCTCCACGCAGAATTAGAACACTTGGAGAAGGTTTTCAAAGAGAATGGCTACACTTCTCGCCAAATAAGGAAGACCATGCGCAACTATCATAACAAGAAGCAACGCACTGAGGACGCAGATGATGACTTTAAATCAACTGCGTTCCTTCCATACGCCGGGAATGTGTCGTCGAAAATAGGCCGATTACTGAAGAAAAATAAAATCAAGGTTATCTTCCGTCCACCAGCAAAGAACCGGGCCCTGGTTGGATCCGTTAAAGACGATTTACAACTGAAGAAGGCAGGCGTCTACAAAATTCCCTGTGAATGTGGCGCTGCATATATTGGCCAGACGACAAGAACTGTCCATGAACGATGTATAGAACATGAAAGATACACCCGTCTGCGGCAACCGTCAAAATCGGCAGTAGCAGAGCACTGTATTTCTTTGGGACATTCAATGGAATACAATGTAACAAAAATTTTATCCCCGGTTTCCGGTTTTTGGGATTCCGTAATCAAGGAATCAGTGGAAATACGTCTTGCCAATAATCTTATAAATCGTGACAACGGCTTTCAGCTGGATAAAAATTGGAATCCTGTTATTAAAATTATACAATCACAGCGGAATCGACAGTGTCATTCGATACTCAATGACTAGATGAACCTTTATCTCCACCACCGAGGGCAGCACGTACAACTCGGCTATGCTGCGCATGTCAACACCTGACGCATGTGCTGTAGGATGCCAGTACATTTCACATGCGCGAGATTCGGCATAAATACCGCGACTACACCTGGGCTCTTCAGTAGTTGTGTACTCACCTGATGATGGCCGGACGTCTCTGGGCCGAAATATCGTGGCAGAATGTCGACGGGATCCGGCTGCATACCCGGAAATTATTAGAAGATGAAATACGCCGGGAAAATTTCAGAAGTCACAGTGCTTTCAATGTTCAGAAACGTAAAACTGTGCATTTTACAACGTAGAAAACGTAGAATCCTAGGACTATAATATAAATGAGTCACAGCTGGAATCACCCAACTCATACAACTACCTAGGTGTAACACTTTGCAGGGATATGAAATGGAATGATCACATAGATCCAGTCGAGGGCAAAGCAGATGGTAGACTTCGATTTATTGGTAGAATACTTGGAAATTCAATCTGTCTGCACAGGAGACTACTTACAAATCACTCTTGCGGCGCATCATAGAACATTACTCAAGCATGTGTGACCCGAACCAAACAGGACTAATGGAGGATATTGAACTTGTACAGGGAAGAGCAGCACAAATGGTCACGGGTTTGTTTGACCCGTGAGAGAGTCACAGACATGCTGAAGAAACTGAAATGGCAGATTCTTGAGGATAGTCGTAACTATTCGAGAATCGGCTTTCAATTATGGCTCCACCACTCCCGTAGGAATCAACAGAGCGAGATTAGATTAATATTATAGCACGCTCTGAGGCATTTAAACAATAGTTGCTCCTGTGCTCTATACGTGAATGGAAAGGGCGGGAAAGATCCCTAATAATTAGTAACATAGCACGTACCCTCTGCCATGCACTTCATAGTGGTTTGCTGTGTGCAGATGTAATTTAAATACAGATGTAGAAGTAAATATATATCTTCAGCACTGTTGCTCCTAACATTACTGTTTCACACCATGGTCTGATGTACCGACCTCTCCACATTTGCATCTCTCCCACTGTCTTTTGCTGATTTAATGTAGATAGACTGGGTGGGCTCTATGTCCTGTTATAAAATGCTCGTGCTTCTACTTGGGTTCATGTCCTATAGCTTCTTTCTTTCGGGAATGCAGAGTGTTTGGTAAGAAATTGGAAACACAATGGCCGATGCCTTATTTTCCCAGTCTCTTTGCTACATAACGGTTTTCTAAAAATTTGATCGAATTTTTATTGTGATCTGGTTACTACATGCCTATCTCACAGTCGTAGTGTTGCTTTCTGCAATCCGTAGCAAGCAGCTCTGTATCGGTAGGTGTAGTATTAAATGCTCCAGTTAATCGAGGATGTACACCTCTCTATCTACAGCTTAGGCAGGCTTTCGCACGTCAGTAGTGTATTTGCTGGACCCACAGTCTTGCTACGAAACCAACAATGCCAGTTAATGCGGCGCTATTGTCCTGCGTTAGTGCTGGCAGAGGTAAATTCTCATAGGTTCAACTCCAGCCAGCATTGTATGATTTTGTACGCTTTTTCGGTTACTGTACTGAGGCGAGCGAAAAAATTTCCTTTTTCGTCTAAGTACAAACCTAAGTGCCCTCATATCTCTTTCCAGCTAATGTAAATTCCTCTAATTTGTGAGTAGTATTTCTAGTTGTGGCAATATATTTTCCAACAATAAAAGTTGTCTTATCGAAAGCTTTGAGTATGTTGTTTACACAACACTGCGTAGTATACTTGTTGCTTTGCCTGCACCTTTGTCCTCGAGTCTTCTGAGACGAATACCTAAGTGCTGTCTATGTGTGCGACGAACCCATTTACATCATCCCTCGTATCCAGCTTTTCTAGCAAGTGTTTGATGTTTAATTCCCTAAAGAGTGGGAAGTAGATACAAACTAATGCTGAGCTTGCCTTTGATTATCTTTAGCTGTACAGCTTGCCATACTTTCTGCAACAGTCCAACAGGCGAATGTAAAAGCATTTTGGGATTTGGAGACCTCTTAACCAAGCCAACATCGCACATCGCCAGAGACTACTCATTACAACAATTGCATACTTGTTAAGAGCGCGGTCCACTAAGCCTAACACGCTGCTTATTGTATGGCAAATATGTTTGTCCTTTCTGTATCGAAATTGACTCGAGCGTAGCCTGTGAAGCTCTTTGTGTGCCTGTGATGGTCACACAGGTGCCTAAGAGTACATGCAAGCGGGTAAATAGCTCTTCGGATCTGATGTGTCTTTATCGTTACCTTCTTTAATAATCAACTCACTGTTTTCCAGATTCCTGGAATACGCCCTATCGTGAGTCAGTCATAAGAACAGATTCCGAAAATGGCTTTGTCTGCGGAATTGTATGCTGAAAGATGTCTGGATAAATTTTGTCAGGATCTAGATATTTACTGTTGTTCCTCTTGGAAATGAGTGAGGGTATCTCTTCCTTTGCAAAAGGAAGTACGCTGTCGTTAAAGTATTCGAGAATTCAGTGCGCATTTGATTCAGAAGGTGGATGTGATTCTCACTGACTGTGACAACGACGTCACCTAGAATAACTGTTTGGAGATAACGCACCGCTGACTGCCTCCAGTCCCTAGTCTTGTTCCCACCTTCTCTTCCTAGAGGTGAAATAACTACAGGTGATTTGAGTTTTTCATAAAGCAATTTGTAAGTCTGCCCTCGTATATTAAACTGTAATTGATTACAGATGTCTTGTTCACCATGTTATTTCATGAAGTTAATAAAGCCTTCCTCGTCTACTGTCTTTAGTTGACGGTAATTTTTTAAACTTGGGGAAGAAGAACCGTTGCACAGTATCCTATGTCCCTGTTGTGATCGTTGTCAGCACGGACGCATCTGAAAAGTCTGATTGGCAGCGACAGCAAACGAGAAACCTACCGGGATTTCGTATTGCAAGGCGTTAAAAAGGACGCCCTGTACTAACACAACTTAACCGCGCTTACGCGACTACTGTCAACCCGCAGACATGAATGAGAAGCCTACAACACAACAGAGAGTGTTTGCATTGTCACGTTAATTCAGGATGACTGCCAGTTCTTGACAGTCTGAAAAACTGAGTTACCATCTGTCGCTTACATTTAGTGCCACTGAAGCAAAGTAAAGGAAATTGACAACCTCACAGGTTGATCGTATACAGGAATAAGTAACCATCGTCAGCTGCTTCTCCTTCTTGGAATACCCTGTACATTCTTTTTTATTATAGAAAATAAAGATGATTCTCATATTATTTAGTCTCCATTCAGCTCTGTTATCTGATTATTAGCTGTCGACTTCAAAGCACCAGCGGCTTCACGTTCAGACACTACAGTTCTGTGATCGATGTCATATACCGTCACTTTTAGATCCAGATAGTGTATTCCCTAATTCTCTGATGTGGTAACTATAAGACTTACAGCGGATTCCTCGTTTGATGGCTGTTTTCTAGATATCTTGAAAACTTCTCACAAAGCTCCACATCGCAGCCTAATAAACAAAATACGTATTTACGGACTATCAAGAAGCTTTGTGACTGCGCTGAACATTTTTTCGGAAAAATAAATCACTATGACTTTCTCAATAGGAAGGCATCGTTAAAAGTGTAAAAAAAGTCGGGAATGTTTGATAGGCTATGTTAAATACCTGGTAGACAACGCCGGTAGATATTTGAAATTGTTTGCTGGTGACAGCGTTGTGTATCGTGCGATGGCTCATAGAAGATTGGCGCAAATTGCAGAGAGCCTTGCACATTACCAACTGTTAGTATAGAAACGAGAAAGCGACACTCAAGGTAGCCACGTATAATACAATGCACGTAAACAGGAGAAAAGACCCAATTTTCTTTTGGTTCGTAATCACCATTTCAATATACGAATGAGGAAGGGGTCCATTTGGACCGATTTTAATTAGAATGGTCATGTTAATCTAGCTGTGAGGCAGGCGGTTGGTAGACTCGGATTCGTTGATAGAGCCTTAGGGAATTGTTAGTCATTCACCAACACAGTCTGCTCGAAAGCTATGGTCCAACCGCTTCCTGAATTCTATTCGTCAATTTTCGACCCTTATTGGATTTAACTGACGGGAAAAATAGAAAAGATTCAAAGAAGAGTGATGTAATTCGTCATGTGTTTGCTCGGTCAGCGTTACACAAGTGTTCAACAATCTTTAGTGGTAGGTGATTCCACGTCCCTCTAGTACAGCTTTACTTTAAAAATTTTGAGGGCGTAAATACCAGCATGCTGTAGAAACGTATTACCTCCCCCCCTCCCCCCCCCACACACACACACAAATATTTTGTGTAACGAAAATGGGAAATATATTGGACTAATTCAGGCTTTCAAATTGAATTGTCCCTGCATGCATATAACGTGTGGAAAGATGTTCAAAAGTTCACAGATATTATAGGTTAAATTCAATGTTTCTTCTCTCACAGTTATAACTGTTTTTTATAAAGTTGCCAAAGATTTTAGACAGACTAACTGAAAGTTTTTGACAGTGTTTGTAGTGAATGTAAGTTTCAGCTTATTCGTAGAACTATCTCTTGCAGCTTTTCCAGATAGTTTCCCATGTCTGTGATTACAAAAAATATTAATGGGTTCACCGATTTTCCACCAAAATGAAAATGAAATGATTTTATCACGAATATTTCTCAAGTGATCAATTAAAAACAGTTATTCTCACTGCTATCTAGAAGACAATCATTCATCTTACCTATTTGATTATAGATGACGGTTTCATTTAATATACCAGGAGTCTCTAGGACTAGAGAAGAAATCGCAGCATTTTTCCTTACAAAACATGTTTCAGTTATGCAGTGTCTATACACCTATTGCACAATATAACCGGAGCTGAGCGTAAACGAGCTGTAGATGCGCCGTAACACTGACCTCGAGGCTACTAACATCATAAAAATACTGAGAAAAAGACATTTTATAGAAGGAGTGTTTGATCAAATTACATTCAGTATGGATGTCTGGAAGTTCCTCAGTCGTTAATGCTGTTCCACATTTCTTCAACTGCCAGTAGCATGCCTCGTATAAAAACTGGTAGTTTTATTTGAACATCTAACTACTAATGGAGAGATCAAAAGCAAAAGACATTCAACACGTTAAAAAAACGGTGAAGTAATGTGGCATGGGTCTCTAAGCGACTCACTGCTCCCGGATAGGAAGCTGCAGTTGCGTAGGAAGGTATTAAGCAAGCACCAGAGCATCTCTGCAAAGTTGTTGTAAGAAATTTTAATGGCTTTAATCATAGAGAGATGTAGAGAAAAAGATATTGCTGACGAACCTGATGAGGCACAAAATCAAACAGGTTTCGCAACACATGTGAAGCAGCTCTTACATTAGCTCCAATAAGTACAGCGGAGAGTAACTGCTTCGTCCTCGATTTAAATCTCAAATTAACGTCTCCAAACCAATGTAAATATCTCTAAACAAAGTACCAAGATCTTGGATGTTTTACTGTCGTATGTCTTTCCTATTTCTCTCTCACGGAAAAGAGATCTCATGCTCTTTATTAAATGAAACTGGCTAAGGTGATTGCTGTTTTATTTCTTCGTGATGGCTATTTAGGAGACAAAAATACTTTTAGACGCTGCATGCTCTTCTAATAATATCGAATGGAGAGGTTCCGCTCCGAGGGTATGTTGTGAGGATTCCTCTAGTGTCGAACAAATGGAGTCCAAATCGAAAAATGTGTTGTACACAGACTGTAAGTAAATTCCCTTTACAAACTTTGAGTACTTGTAGTAGGGACCAAGGCGGATAAGTTTTTTAACACAGGACCTAAAGTCCAGCAATGTACCTACCGTTTTCTGGCTACACGCGAAATACCACAACACACATTACTCTCTGATTCCTGCTGCTTGTTATCTGGGCTCACATATAAGTAGTGCTTGATGTGACAACCACCAACTTCACTAAAGATACGGTACTAATGCGTGTGAATTCTCAAGGGATCAAACCGCTGAGGTCATCGGTCCCTAGACTTACATATTACCTAAACTAAATTAAACTAACTTATGCTAAGAACAAAATACACACCCATTCCCGTGGGAGGAGTCGAACCTCCGGCGGGAGAGACCGCGCAACCCGTTACATGCCACCTCAAACCGCGCGGCCGCTCCACGCCGCACAGGTACAGTACCCCCGTATTATGATCCAGTACATATGGTCACCAATCCCTGGTCTTCCAGCATCCGCCGCAGCCATAAACCGCGTTAATAGGCCTTCCTCGGAGACCACAGGGGTCTCGTAAATCAAGGATTTCATGTAACCCCACAGGTAGTAGTCTATCGGCTTCAAGTCGGAAAAACCTGCAAACCAAGCATTTGGGCCACCACGACGGATCCACTGACTCCCATATCGATGCTCCACATGATTTCGGACCGCACGTGAAAAATGAAGTGATGAACCATCATGCTGGAATGACATGTTCTGTCGCATGTGCAGTGGCACGTTTTCCTAGAGCCCATGTGCTGTCAAGAAAATGCACGTACTCGTAGATGGCAACTGTGATATGAGGAAGAAGGTATGGCTCAGTTACATCTTGCCCAAATGTTCAGATCGTACCTCTCTTGAAGCCCATTAAGGAGCGCAGCGCGCATGCATCATTACTGTTGCGGGAAATGAGAACACCTACCAGGGTGGACTTGGCTTCATCCGTGAAAATGATGCGCCGTGGGATGTTGGGCTCGCCCACACAACGGTGTAAGAAGCATCTGCAGAAGGCGGCACGAGACGCAGAATGTTGCGGCCGCATTCAAATGCTTCAAATGGCTCTGAGCACTATGGGACAACATCTGAGGTCATCAGTCCCCTAGAACTTACAGCTACTTAAACCTAACTATCCTAAGTACATTACACACATCCATGACCGAGGCAGAATTCAAACCTGCGACCGTAGCGGTCGCGCGGTTCCAGACTGAAGCGCCTAGAGCCGCTCGGCCATAACGGCCGGCGTAGCTGCATTGCCTGTACTTTCCAGGGCCAGGCGGGTGTAGGTGCTGCTCTTGTAGAATACGCCAGATAAATTGGTGATCCACATTCAGTCTACCTACTATGTTTCTGGTGTTCTTCCACGTCAGCCTCTTCAAAGTCGAATGTTGGACGCCGCCGTGGAACACGTCCGTCGACCCTGCTGGTGGAGAATGTACCCGTCTCCAATGGCCACTGGCACCCCGTAACAAAGAGGTAGCACGAAGTTGTCTGATGGTGCAGAGAACGCTCCGCATACAACTGGCGAGCAACTCTCACATTGCACCGAGTTTCGCCGTACATCACCATGCTGGCGTCTTCCGCAAAAGTATGGTTCAGCATGATCAACAGCAACATACTAAAATGATATGTACGCATAGCTCGCATTCTGTACTGCAGTGAATGATTACTACTGTCCAGTTATACAGGGTGTTACAAAAAGGTACGGCCAAATTTTCAGGAAACATTCCTCACACACAAATAAAGAAAAGATGTTATGTGGACATGTGTCCGGAAACGCTCAATTTCCATGTTAGAGCTCATTTTCGTTTCGTCCACCTACCCTCAATGGAGCACGTTATCATGATTTCATACCGGATACTCTACCTGTGATGCTAGGACATGTGCCTTTACAAGTACGACACAACATCTGGTTCATGCACGATGGAGCTCCTGCACATTTCAGTCGAAGTTATCGTACGCTTCTCAACAACAGATTCGGTGACCGATGGATTGGTAGAGGCGGACCAATACCATGGCCTCCACGCTCTCCTGACCTCAACCCTCTTGACTTTCATTTATAGGGGCATTTGAAAGCTCTTGGCTACGCCACCCCGGTACCAAATGTAGAGACTCTACGTGTTCGTATTGTGGACGGCTGTGATACAATACGCCATTCTCCAGGGCTGCATCAGCGCATCAGGGATTCCATGCGACTGAGGGTGGATGCATGTATCCTCGCTAACGGAGGACATTTTGAACATTTCCTGTAACAAAGTGTTTGAAGTCACGCTGGTACGTTCTGTTCCTGTGTGTCCATTCCACGATTACTGTGATTTGAAGAGAAGTAATAAAATGAGCTCTAACATGGAAAGTAAGCGTTTCCGGACACATGTCCACATAACATATTTTCTTTCTTTGTGTGTGAGGAATGTTTCCTGAAAGTTTGGCTGCACCTTTTTGTAACACCCTGTATAGTATCAGCAAAGACCGCAAGCACAACAGCAGATACCTCCCTGGGCAGATCACGAACTCAGCTGAATGACATGTAAACAAGTCTGTAGTGGGCATGGGACATCAGATGATCGGTGAATGATGTACGTAATACGGCTGCCCCAGTCCGTGACGCCGAAAATGCGGTAGATTTGAACGTATGTTGTGATATTTTGCGTGTAGTGGGAAAACTGTACGTTTCCTCACATGAGTTCCTACGCTAACTTAACCGTCTTGGTCCCCACCACAATTCCTCAACGTCTGTAAAGGGAATATCATAACACCGTTTATATCGGCGTCGTTCCAGGACCTTCATGGTCTTCCCATTATTAATATGCCTTGCCCGTTGTTTACAATAAAATCTTTTACGATATTCCGATGGATTCTTTGGGTACATTATCTTTTCGAATTTCGAAAGTACAGTTGTCGAAATCGGCTCTGAGAACAGTTTTGACTACATTGAAGTTATGACGCACTGTGGCTGTTAGTCTCTCCAGCCACTAAACTACAATTAACGCTGGCCTCGAAACCGATCAGGGTGAAATATGCGTATCCCGATATTTAACCGCTTCGGAAACATTCAGGTATGCTATATTCTGAAAAAGATCAAAAGTAATGCTCCCTTCTTGATATTACAGTGTAAGAATTAAATTGTGTTATCCTAACCTATAACTCCATGATTAACTCATCTTTTGATAATGAAGTTGGTGTTAGAATTTACGCACTCGATTTGACACAAACAGAATTAGTCATAATTTAGACAAGTGGCAGATTATAAAGAATGGTAACGTTTTTTTTTCAGCATTATTTCCGTGATAAAGTAATGTACGCATTGTTGAATCCCTGCAGAGACTAAAAACGTAAAATTCGAATTTCGAAAGAATTGTTGTTGTAAGTTTTGCGATGTGAAACTCAATCCGGGAACGAACAGTCGGCCGAAGAAAAGTTCCAAAAGAGTAAGTTAATGGAGTGCATGCTGTCACCATATTGCTAACGCTTCTGCAGTTAGTCTTTTTCCTGTAGTTACTTCAAATGTAGGCCTAGTAAGCCCGAGGCCACTTTCCTTTGAAGTTCCTCAGGGTCTCTCGTCCTCGGTAACGGCAATTCCAATGAACCAGGTCATCTTAATAACAGGAAGAAGGGTGTTTAAAATCGTTTCACTGCAACTTCCTTTCTGTTTTTATTGGTTAACTTATTCATTTTTTAAGTTTCAGACATTATAGATGAGTGCATTCGAAGTTTTGCATATAAAGCAATTTCTAGAGCAACAGTTCCCATGTCCCATAATGTGCCGGTACATTAACAATGTAATTAAATCGTGGCTTTCAGTGTGTTTCGTTTTAATGATGGGAAAGGTTACTGATAGTGTTTGAAAATAATTTTGGTTGGCTTTGTCCACTCAGTGTCAGGAGAATAGTTTCTAGCCGCGAACTACATTTTACAGAATGATACTACCCCTATTCAGACCAATTTTAAATGTCCGATACTGATTTGCGATCCGTTAAGTTGAAATTTCATGTCCTGCTTATACTTGAATTTTATCGTCTCTTTTGGTTCGACTTGAGAAACTTAACCAGTGTGTCGTTACCCTACTGTAATATCACTGGATCATTGGCTTTTCCTGCAGTAGTATAAATCCATTGATATTCTTCGAGATTTATAGGCATCGATCCACAGATGTTTTAGGTAAATCACGCCATATTAGACGTGCATTCCATTACCCCGCAATGGACGTAAGTCAGCACTAGGAAGCAATATTCTTTATGTCCATATCGTTAATCATTATGAACTGTCTTTTTTTATTGTATCAGAGGATAATCCTCTGTTCACGTGACGTACGTTAACTTTCGATTAACAGCTAAGTGAATTCCTCTTTAAGTTTCTCATGTAATAATGAAGAAATGTTTTTTTTCTGTTTCCTCATTTACTTTATTTTATTTTAGTTGCTTTTCACAACAATGGTCTAAAGTCATGTGCCATTATCTTTGCTAAATCCTTTGACCTCTCATGAATTCACAGCAAATGACCAAAGATTAAATTAATTATTTAAATAAAAGAAGGGGTGAAATGCAAAGCGACGTTCTAAACCGTGACCTTTATTTTATTTTAGTTGCTTTTCACAACAATGGTCTAAAGTCATGTGCCATTATCTTTGCTAAATCCTTTGACCTCTCATGAATTCACAGCAAATGACCAAAGATTAAATTAATTATTTAAATAAAAGAAGGGGTGAAATGCAAAGCGACGTTCTAAACCGTGACCTTGCCGTGCAAATCATTCTCGCAATTCCGGTATTAGAGAGATTTTCTTCGTGTTGGTTAGAGGATATAACGTCAGCTGCCAAAGGAACACTGGCTCCGTCCACCTGTAAATTGCTGCGTACGCAATTACAGGTTTTGCTGCTTGCTTTCGGATGTAGCAATGAACAAATCATGTAGATGTGTCAACGAGGAGAGTAAGACGGGACAGCAGTTGGAAAGTACTGAACAAGTGGAATTTGCAGTTTTGCTTCACAGTACGTACTTAGCTATGTGATTAAGCAATAGATTTTTACCTTTCGCCTAAAGGAAATATTTTCCTGGCAGCCATTTAATAGTTCTACGAAATTAGCTTATAGGAGAGGTGGGTCTATGAAATAACCGGTTACTTTATTTATAACACTATTAGTGAACTAAAAACAGAGCAACGAGTTCATTCCAAAACTCCTGCAAAGAAACAAAAACGTAAAGCAAAATAAGATCTACATTAGCGTTATTTATCAAGCAAGATGGGATTAATTGTGTTCTTCACTTTTCAAGTTGAAGTGAAAATTATTGTTATTGTGATCTTCAGTCCAAAGGCTGATTCGATGCAGATCTCCATGCTAGTCTACGCTGTGTGAGTCTCTTCGTCCCTGTTGCAACCATTATCCACTTGAACCTGCTTACCGTAATCACACCTTTGTGTCTCTCTACAATTATTATCCTCGACGCTTCCCTCTATTAGCAAATTAACTATTTTTAATGGCGCAAGATGTGTCTTATCAACCGATCCATCTTTTAGTCGGGCTGTGCCATTAACTTTTGTTCTCTCCAATTCGTCTGAGTACTTATTCATTAGTTATCTGATATATGTACCTTACTTTCAGTGTTCTTTGTAGTACCACATTTCAAAAACTTTAGTTCTCTTCTTCTATGAAATATTTATGGTACATGTTAAGCGAACATTATTTAATAAACATGATTGAAATTTAAGCCTAGCATGTCAGGTGTTTGGATGTTATCCGAATACGTCTGCTAATCAGGGTCGGAGTGGAACCACACAGATCCTTGAATGTTTTATCCTTTCCATGCATTGAGAAAAAATATATCAGTTCATAGCGTTTGCAAGTAAGAGTAACTTGTCGTAAAAACCCTACGTCTGCACTACCTAGTTACAGATAATTTCCCAGCGTAATATCCCTAAGAGGATCATTCTGGGCTCAGTCACTTTCGAAAGCATGTGGCATCATTTGAAATTTCTCCGAAATTGGGAAAGTATAATAAGTACAATTATTTTAGACATAGCATGAGCTACATGAAAACGACGACTCAAATAAGATCTCAAACCCTCAAGAGCACCAAACTGCCTTAGCTCTGCAGCGAAATGAGCAGCTGTGATTTACTAACCTTCCTAACAGGCTTGTGCCGAATGACAAACTGGGACCCACCTGTGGATTTCTGCTTCTCAACGTATAACAAATAAGTCAAAAAATGGTTCAAATGGCTCTGAGCACTATGGGACTTAACTTCTCAGGTCATCAGTCCCCTAGAACTCAACAAATAGGTCATCTGCAATAACTTACGCTCTGGGCTTCCAGAAATCCATGCTGTCCAAAACTTTGACTGCAGCTTAGTTTCGGGTTAAGGTTCGGTTCCAGACTGAATTTTCATCTCGCCAGCGGGATACAGTCTGACTATAAAACGTTTATGGTTGATTACAATTTTTTTGTTATTAAACATTAAAATTCATTTGGTGGATGCGTATAAGACGACCATGGTTTCTTTCTGTTTCACTTTTCTACACATGTAAGTGGCCTGCTTTCTTGCTGTTATAGAAGTCGGAAGAAAGATTGGAGTTTAATGTTCCGACGATAGCGCGGTCGTTTGAGGAGCACAAGATTGGATTACGAAATGATGGGGAAGGAAATCGGCAGTCCCTTTTCAAAAAAAAAAAAAAAACATCGTTATTTGTCTCGAGTGATTTAGGGAAATCAAGGGAAACCTAAATCTAGATGGTTGGACGGAGATTTGAACCGTAGTCCTCCCGAATGCGAGCCCGGTATGCCCGTCACACCACCACCCAGGCCGTTGCAGCTACTGCAGGTGCAGGTTCCACAACAAGAGACGTTAGTTTCTAACAGTCGTTCTAATCTTTGACCCGCTGTACCTCAGTTCTCCAACTCTTTACCGAACCCCAGCTTCGGAAACGTTTCTGCTTGTTATAGATTAGTTTAAGTCTTAGGGTAAGGTAGCAGCCGCGAAGCTCATCGATTTCAAAATGAACACAGTACATCAAAATGACTGAGCACTGTATAAAGCGAAAATACGCTGTACTGGAGGTTGCTAGCTACATTGCCTGCGATGATAGTTTTCTTTATTATCTTGGCAGCGTTTTCATGCAGTAGGTTTACGTAATCATTTAAGGATGATCCCTTCTTCAATAACAGTATCTTAATCGTTGAGCAGCACTTCCGAAAAATATTAATGTGTGTGACACACTTGTAGTACTAATAAATACTGTTTATAGTTCCCTCTGTGCACATAAGATAGTAATTTAGTACATTTGTTGCAGTCGAGTTTCCCGATATCATGAGCACACGTAAAGTTGTTCAGGAGTACCAGAAAATTATCTTATAGTTAAGACATCTAGGATTAGTTGTTTGGAGTGCTGTAACTAAAGACCATAAATTCCACTTAGCAGCGACAGCATAGAACTAGTGGATGGCTTACATGTAAGCTAAGGGCTCCGAATATTAGTCGTGGCTATACTCACATAAATGGGATCCGACTTACATATGCCTAACGCGATCAGCTCTTTCCCCGTTGAAAGGGCATTTCATAGTCATATTAATTTATTGGTCGCTGATATGTCACATAGCGCTAATTTGTGCCTCAGTCCACTAAATTAATACAGTTACATAAGATGAGTAACAATATTGTTAGGATAGTATGTCACACGATAATATGTATCACGACAATATGTATCGTATTAAAGATAGATGAACTCATTCGACCTGGTGATTTTATTAACATTTTGAATAAGCAAATAAATAGGTACATTGCCTCAAAACAAAAAATGAAACACCCAGAAGACAAGGTCGAATGTCATTGTAAATTTGTACACAGAAACGGTGGGTATGTTAATGACTGGAGTTGCATTCCTTTGTGACTGACACCAGAGTGCTTTAGTGTTTTTCACTTGCAATATTGTTAGTAGGCCTGTTGGAGAATATAATGGGCGTTAACAGCGTCAGATGTTGAGTTATCACCGTGAGGGACACAGGATGCTCCGCACTTGTGTGAGACTGTGTTAACAATACCTGACAACGATTGCAAGGGGCCTCATTCTGAGACTTGGCCGGCTAGTCAAATCCTGATATCTGGGGCATTCGAAAGTGACAGTGGTGCGATGTTGGACCGCATAGGAACATGAGGGCAACCATGTTCATTGTCTTGGTCCCTGTCGACCACCTCTACCACCACAAGGGAGGATCGCCATATTCTGCACCGACACATCGTAACCTCTTCACATCGAAGCAATGGACTCCCTGCAACGTTCTGTGTCTTCCGGCACCACTGGTCCGAGACTAGCCGGGGATGGAGTAGGAAGTAACCATCCCATGCGTAGGCAGCCGTTAACACTATAGCGCAAAAGACTGGGTTTCGAGTGGTGCCATGGCTGGGTTAGCACTGACGGCTGATGAATGACGTCGCACTGTATTCAGCTATGAATCGCGTTTCTGTTCTACAGCTGATGATCATCGTTGGTGAGTACAGCGGCGATATGGGGAGACGTTGCATGCTTCCAGTGTTTTAAGAGGAACAACCGTGTTATAGCAGTGGTATGATGAGCCATCGGGTGTGACATTAGGTCAAGTCTGGGAGTGATTGAGGGATTTCTGATGGCACAACAGTATGTCACGGACTAGCTGCGACCTCATGTGCTACCTCTCATGTACAGGGTAACGTGGTACCATTTTTTAACATGACAATGCTTCTCCACACATGGCAATGTCTACATGAAGTGTAATTATGTCGGAGTGACGTACTTCGGTGGCCAGTCAGATCCCTATATCGGTCCCCAATAAAATGTATGTGTGGGTCTAGCCCAGACGTTAACTCCGTCCCAGTGCCAATATTCAGGTTATCTAGAATCAGTTGCAACAGCAGTGGGCCAGCTTGCCTCAGCAGAGGCTCCGTTCGCAAACGAATCATTTCATGCGTCCAGGTCAGATAGTGTACAATGTCACACTGAAAAGTGGGCTCATATCGCCAAGTACTTTGTAAATTTAAATCGATTTTGTAACCACTGAAATAACACCACATAACTTCCCAATTTGTGCAATTTCGTTACCTCCTGTCGTTCTGGGGGATTCACTTTTTTCATCAGGCAGTGCATTTCAGGAAGTTTGTGGCTAATGTGCAAATTACCTTCCGTAAGCAATATCACACGTGTAAATAGTCTTCACAGGTTTGCCCCAGGATCACGTTGTGCAAATTCCACAATATTTCCCAGGAGCAACCAGCAAAGTTGGACCACCTGAAGATGTCGGACAGTTGCTCCGAGGAAATATTGTGGAATTTGCACAGCGTGATTCGGCGGCACACTCGTGAAAACTATTTACAACACATACGCCGGGAAAGCTTGAAGAGTCACAATATCACACTTGTTTGCATTTTGTGCCAATGAGTTACATGAGATAAATTCATCACCCCTTTCCAATAAATTTAAAATCATTTCATCCATGAACACATTCAGAAAAAAGATTATTGATCATTTTTACCCCAAAATGCTGTGAATGTTCCATTTCGACCTACGCAGTGGGGCAAGTAGTTCGTTGAAAATAAGACCTAATAGTTGAAGAGAACAAGTGACACCTGCGACGTTTACTTCTTCGTCCTGTTGACACGCATGCTCTTGACGACAGCTTTCACGAGTTGTATTCACAGAGGCGACAATCCACTGATATATGTTTCGGACTGATCCGTTCAAACACTTCTTGTAGTCTAGTCTTACCAGGGTATTTAGATGAAAGGTACTTAACCCGTACCCCTCTCCCCCCGCCCCCCCCCCCCCCAGCCGAAACCCACGCCAGTCTATTCCACTCTCCTATGCCTCTCACCGCCCGCCCACCTGAATCTCAATACACCAACTTATAGACGAAAGTAATATTCGCGTGACCTGTCACTGCCAAATACCATGGCTCGATGAAATTTGGACCACACAGAGAAAGAATTGCCAGAACTACACACTGAACTTATACGTTAGAGAAAAGTTAATTAATACATTTTTGTACGTCATGCGTAATGTACCCAACCATAATAACTATCCCTGTGCTACGATGTTCTTTAGTTACCAAGTAAACGTTCAAATGTTCACTATTTGAATTCTGAGTCACGGATATTCACATTATATTCGTAGATATCTGTAGGAAGATTCTGTTCAACTAAAATGTCTCTCATCTCCCTGCACCTTGCAGTGTTTCACATTGAGCATTTCACCGACTTCGGGATGGTTCAAATTTTTATAGATTGAACTTACACGTTTCATCACATTGGCTACCTTTCCAGTGTTACCAGTTTAAAGTATTTTGTCGCCCTTTCAGGATTACATGCAAAGCTGTTAATACCTCAATTTTGCTGTGAGAGTGCTGGTGGTTTTGCACCTACGTATCCTATGATCTCTGAAACGCTTTAATCTCATATAAATATGATATGTAAGGGGCAGTCAAATAAAAATCAGACAGATGGAGGAAAGTGAGTAAACTGTTTATTACTTTAAAAGTAACGGCCACAACTGTTAAAACATCCATTCCACTGTGAGACAAGACGGTCAGTGCCTTCATAGGAAAATGTTTGCGGTTGCTTATTGAACCATGGTAGTACCCATGTATGGACCTCTTCATCTGATACAAATTGGCAGTCACGAATGTCTTTCTTCAGAGATCCAAATATATGGGAATTGCATGTGGAGAAATGGGGACTGTATGGAGGGTGTGTAAGAGCTACCAGCGAAACTGCTGCAGCGTACTCTAAACAGCCTTGGCAAGATGTGGGCGGGAACAAGAAGAAAGACACTCGCAGCCGTCGATTAGCTTCGGAGAAATGGGGACTGTATGGAGGGTGTGTAAGAGCTACCAGCGAAACTGCTGCAGCGTACTCTAAACAGCCTTGGCAAGATGTGGGCGGGAACAAGAAGAAAGACACTCGCAGCCGTCGATTAGCTTCGGACGAAGAGGTGCACACCTGGGTCCTATCATGATTCCGCAGGCGGCTGCAAATATTTTTCCATGAAACCACTGACCGCCTTGGCTCATAGTGGGGTACATGTATTAACAGTTGTGGCGATTACTTTTCAAATAACAAACAGTTTACTTACTTTTTTTTCATCTGCCTCTTTTCATTTGACTGCCCCTTAATTTCTTCCACATTCCTTGACACTTTTTCAACAAAGAGGCTAAGCCACAATACAGACAACAAATGGTTTACCTCTCCCTGTAACTTAACAATAAATCCATATTATTAGGATTTTGAAAACCTTTATCCATCGTATATTGCCTGAGACTTACTGTAGATGTACAGATGTTAAAAAGGTGTCTTAGTTACGAAGGCATAGTATTTGAAACCCAGGTAACTGTGTCACAAATTCACTGCATGGGAACGTTATTCAAGACAGTTTTACGAAGTTACCACCCCATTGATCAAGATCACTTCCACAGTAGTGCATAATTTTCAACATGTGCCTTCGTGAAGTCCTTAGTATTATACAGTTTAAAATATTGTGCAGAATACTCCCTGTCAGAAGTGGGAACGGTTTCGCAAACCTATAAGGGGCAGTCAAATGAAAAAGAGGCAGATGAAAAAAAAGTAAATAAACGGTTTGTTATTTGAAAAGAAATCGCTACAACTGTTAATACATTTACCCCACTATGAGACATGGCAGTCAGTGCTTTCGTGGAGAAATATTTGCGGCTGTCTACGGAATCATGATAGTACCCAGGCGTTCACCTCTTCTTCCGAAGCAAATCTATGGCTACGAGTGTCTTTCTTCTTGTTCCCGCCCACATCTTGCCAAGGCTGTTTCGAGTACGCTGCAGAAGTTTCGCTGGTAGCTCTTACACAACCTACACACAGTCCCCATTTCTCCACATGCAGTTTCCATATTTCTGGAGCCCTGAAGAAAGAAGTCACCAGAGTGCAACATGAACAGATATCAGTCCTAAAAATAACGGCAACGTTTTACTTCTGGCCGAAAGTAAGGGACGAAAAGACTATTAACAGGGATGAATATCACAGCTAGGACATCCACTATTAGTGTGAGAGTTTAACAGAGCTTAGGAAGACTAGTGATCTAGTAAGACGGAAGTCATACATAACAGTCCTTTGGAATTTCTAAAATTATTAGGGAAAATGGCAACCAAACGACTGTTCAAGTTGGTTAGTGTTATCTGTGAGTCTGGGCGTAGACCATCCGACTTTCGGAAAAATAACGTCCACACAGTCCTGAAGATAGCAACTCCAGATGAGTGCGAATATTATCGCACTACCAGTCTTATACTTCATGCTCCGAAGTTGCTGAAAAGAATAATATACAGAAGAACGGGAAAGAAAATTAAGAATCAGTTAGATAACGAACAGTTTGGCCTTAGGAAAGGTAAAACCACAATAGAGGCATTTCTGACATTGTAATTGATAATGGAAAAACAGAAAAATCAAGACTTGTTCATGGGATTCGTGGACCTATAAATCTATGAACAATGCAAAACGCCGCGAAATGTTCTAATTTTTTTTTAAGAAAATGATGTGGGCTTCAGGGAAAAACTGGCTCTGAGCACTATGGAACTTAACAGTGGAGGTCATCTTTCCCCTCTTTAGGGAAAGACGTGTAGTATAAAACATGTACAAAAACAAGGAAACAACTACAAGAATGGAAGACAAAAGAATGAAGTACTCGGATTAAAACGGGTGTAAGGCAGGGATGCAATTTTTCGCCACTGCTGTTCTGTAGCGCAGCAGAACAACTTTATTGTACATGTTTGAAATTTTTAAAAATTCTACCGGGCGAGCTCAGAACACAAAAGGTTAGCTCTGGGCTGGTGTGCCAATCGGAATGTCAACAAGATGTACGGCCAATGTAACAGACGTCATGGCAAGAGGTAAGCATTGTCACAGGACCTCAGAGTGAGGGAGATGGAAATACAAGGCCCTGTGAGGTAACACTATGTACTTCAAAGCGCGAGCGCCACTGCAAAACCAGACGTAGGCAGAAAGAAATATCGCAGTGAGGCAACGAGCGCTGGAGGATCTGATAAACGAGGACAAACGCGCTCATACATCCAGAGGCACCGTGTCGTAGGCACGTGCTCGATCCTTTAAATAAAGAGGCTTCAGATCTCAAAAGCGCATTAAGTCATGCTGCCTTTCTATCTGTGTCACTAGAACTAAAGACAGTGACAGCTTGTTGAGTTTCAGTAAAACCACGACAAGCTGACCAGTGATGGTGTGCCTGCTACTTGCTTGCAGACTCAACACCGAGATGCAGCCAACCCGTTGCATACCTTAGCTGTGGCCTTTCGTTTCTGTCTACTGGGTCATTGGGCCAAACTCTTCTCTACTATGTGCCATCGCAGATGGTCTGTAAACTGCCATCTCCACATTGACCTGGAGTGGTGTATTGCGATGTGATAAACAAAACTAACGGCACTAAGTATGGTCTCAGATCCACAAAAGTATCAAACTCCCTTAGTTCAGCAGCAAATTCCCCAGTACTGATTTGGTAGCCTTCCTAATAAGTCTGTGCCCCTTACGCCAAACTGGGATCTTACAGTGGATCATTGCTCGCAACTAGTAACAAGTAGCTTCTGAGATTTCCAGCACATCACACTCTCCAACAATTCGGAAAACCACAATCGTTCCCAACATGACTACATAGGTAACAAGCAGATAGTATCTTAGTTTAGGCTTAAAGTTTGGTTCCAGTTTGAGTACTGATCTCGGCAGCGGAAAAAGCCTGAATAAAACTTTTACGGCCGAGTACAATTTTTTATTACTAAACATTACAATTCATTTGATGGATATATATAAGATGAGCGTTGCTGTATTTCGTTTCACTTTTTTATCCCTGTAAGTGGCTTGGTTTCTTGCTTTCTTACAGTCATAGAAGGAGAAAGGAAGATTAGAGTCTAATGCCATGATGACAGTGAGGTCGTCTGAGACGGAGCACAAAATCGGATTATGAAAGGATGCAGAATCAAACGTAGGCAGAGAGAACCGAGCTGGGCAACCCAGAATAACTTTACCGCAGCGAGCCTAGGAAAGCTGACGGATCTGTTACTCATAAATGAGGGAAATGTGCTCATACGTTCAGAGCCACCGCGTCAGAGGTGCAGGCTCGGCCTTTTTAAATAAGGAGGCTGTCTGAGCTCAAAGACACTTTCAGTCACGCTACCATTTGTCCGCGTCACTTGAGCCAGACGGCATGACTGTTGAGTTTCAGCGAGACCACGAGAAGGTGATCAATAATTGTCTGCTTGCCACCTGCTTGCTACCTTCAACACTGAGGTGCAGTCACCTGGTACATTCCACAGCTCTGGATTGCTATTGCCCACTATTGGGTTATCGTGGATGTGAAGGCTGGTGTGCAGCCATCCCCGCTCCGCTCCAGCCCCACTCCGCAACGTGTCATCAGCTGCATTCTCCATAGTGACAGATGTGGCAAGATCATACAGCCTCCTGGCTGACTCAGGAGCACCTGCTGTATTCTAGATCGATCCACGGTAGATGGAAAACCAACATCCTCTATCACAGTTGTTAGTCTCCATCGAATGGCCGGTCGCGCTGGCCGAGCGGTTCTAGGCGCTTCAGTCCGGAACCACGCGACTGCCTCGGGCATGGATGTGTGTGATGTCATTAGGTTGGTTAGGTTTAAGTAGTTCTAAGTTCTAGGGGACTGAAGACCATCAGATGTTAAGTCCCATAGTGCTCAGAGCCATTTGAACCCATTCCACCGAATGTGTGATGCGTTACTTTCCATAGCACCTAGGTAGGTGTGCCACTGACGCCTTCAGGCATGAACTGGACCACTCACCTATACTGCATGCTCGGCCTCCTGTTCACAACGTGACCCCAGCTCCCCAGTCTGCAACAATGGTGTCAGAATTGGTTGTCACTCGAGACTTCAGTGGCAGTGAAGCTACATCTGCGTCACCGACCATCATCTAACAGCACCAGAATAGTGTGGTGACTGAACTATTTCTCTGCTGAAGGAAAATAAATTTGGAAATTTGTGATAATTCCTATGGGACCAAACAGCTGAGGTTATCGGTCCCTAGGCTTACACACTACTTAATAGAACTTAAACTAACTTATGCTAAGGACAACACACACACCCATGCCCGAGGGAGGACTCGAACCTCAGACGGGGGCAGCCGCGTGAACCGTAGCAAGGCGCCTCAGATCGAACGGCTACCCCGTGCGGCTCTGTTGAAGGTCTTTTGAGTGTATACATATGTCTGTTTTGTGCCATGTCTAATCACAGAGACATTAGTAGCACCATTAGCGTGTCATTTTTAAACCGCAAGAGCCTGCGGTTCGATCATTGTTAGGAGGGTGTATAAAAGGGTAATGTACTTGAGGGCACTATTATGGAAATGGAAGCGGATGTAGATGAAGATGAAATGGGAGACACGATACTGCGTGAAGAGTTTGACAGAGCACTGAAAGACCTGTGTCGAAACAAGGCCCCGGGAGTTGACAACATTCCATTAGAACTACTGACGGCCTTGGGAGATCCAGTCCTGACAAAACTCTACCATCTAGTGAGCAAAATGTATGACACAGGCGAAATACCCTCAGACTCCAAGAAGAAAATAATAATTCCAATCCCAAAGAAAGCAGGTGCTGATAGATGCGAAAATTACCGAACTATCATTTTAATAAGTCACAGCTGCAAAATACTAACACGAATTCTTTACAGACGAATGGAAAAACTGGTAGAAGCCAACCTCGGGGAAGATCGGTTTGGATTCCGTAGAAATATAGGAGCACGTGAAGCAACACTGACCCCACGACTTATCTTAGAAGCTAGATTGAGGAAAGGCAAACCTACGTTTCTCGCATTTGTAGACTTAGAGAAAGCTTTTGACAATGTTGACAGGAATACTATCTTTCAAATTCTGAAGGTGGCAGTGGTAAAATACAGGGAGCGAAAGGCTATTTACAATTTGTACAGAAACCAGATGGCAGTTATAAGAGTCGAGAAACATGAAAGGGAAGCAGTGGTTGGGAAGGTAGTGAAACAGGGTTGCAGCCTCTCCCCGATGTTATTCAATCTGTATACTGAGCAAGCAGTGAAGGGAACAAAAGAAAAATTCGGAGTAGGTATTAAAATCCATGGAGAAGAAATAAAAACTTTGAAGTTCACCGATGACATTGTAATTCTGTCAGAGACAGCAAAGGACATAGAAGAGCAGTTGAATGGAATGGATAGTGTCTCGAAAGAAGGATATAAGATGAACATCAACAAAAGCAAAACGAGAATAATGGAATGTAGTCAAATGAAATCGGGTGATGCTGAGGGGATTAGATTAGGAAATGAGACACTTAAAGTAGTAAACGAGTTTTGCTATTTAGGGAGTAAAATAACTGATGATGGTCGAAGTAGAGAGGATATAAAATGTAGACTGGCAATGGCAAGGAAATCGTTTCTGAAGAAGAGAAATTTGTTAACATCGAGTATAGATTTAAATGTCAGGAACTCGTTTCTGAAAGTATTTGTATGGAGTGTAGCCATGTATGGAAGTGAAATGTGGACGATAAATAGTTTGGACAAGAAGAGAATAGAAGCTTTCGAAATGTGGTGCTACAGAAGAGTGCTGAAGATTAGATGGGTAGATCATATAACTAATTAGGAGGTATTGAATACGATTGGGGAGAAGAGAAGTTTGTGGTACAACTTGACTAGAAGAAGGGACCGGTTGGTAGGACATGTTCTGAGGCATCAAGGGATCACAAATTTAGCACTGGAGGGCAGCGTGGAGGACAAAAATCTTAGAGGGAGACGAAGAGATGAATACACCAAGCAGATTCAGAAGGATGTAGGTTGCAGTAGGTACTGAGAGATGAAGAAGCTTGCACTGGATAGAGTAGCATGGAGAGCTGCATCAAACCAGTCTCAGGACTGAAGACCACAACAACAACAGGAGGGAATGTCAGGAAGAATTATTTAACTCGGTGTAAGTTTTGTGAGCCTCTGGTGCGTGAACTGCTATGTATCAAGCCAGTGACATTAATGTGAAGTACTTATAGAGTATTTGGGCGTTTGCCACAGGACTCTTCTGAGTCCCACTGGGAAATGGTTTTCCAAAAGGATTAGTGTGTAATCTCTATTTGTATGTGGAATGTGCAGTTTCCATTCTTTTATTTGTTGTTGTTGCGAACGGCAGCTGTAAATGACATAAAATACTAGACAAACACGCTGCTATTACAGGTGACACTGTTGCCGCTCAGGCGGAGAAGATACAAGATTTGTCAGGTTTCAATTCACAGAAACGCAGGGAGAACAGGAGCTACATAGGTAGGTAGAATTATTCAAGCTGTGGTTCAGCAGCTGCAATCTACGTCTGAGGAAGCTAAGGCAGCAGTTTGTGTACCTTTCCCTCAATCTTCCGATCCATTGGCAGATGGCTTAATAACACTTTTTCCTGGCTAGTCAACAGGTCATACCTGCGTTCACTGACAATGTTTAGGCTACCTCTGCAACTACTGGTTGTTCAAAGACTACCCTCCATATGGCTAATTTACAACTAACGGTCGTGTTGTACCTTGAGGTTCTCAGTGAGGCAGAAGCATTCCAGCAATTAGCTAATGGTTTACCGAAATGTTATCAAAAGCAAAACAGCACAATGGATGCATATCTGATAGCAAATATTGCAAGAATGTTAGACAATCTAGTATACTGGCAGTACTTTACAGTAATGGATCTAAGAAGTGGTTATCACCAGCCAGAGGTAGTCCCAGAAGATAGAATAAAGATGGCTTTCACTACTCAATGGGGTCATTACCAATATAAAAGGATAGTGCAGATTGGTACTTGTCTATGCTAAGCATCAGATGTGCAAATCGTAGCCTGAACACTTTCAGACTGAAAAACTCACCAGCCACGTTCCAGAAGTTATTAGATGAGATCTTATGCAGTTTAAAGCTGAAAACTGTCTTTAGTATATTTGGACGATATCATCATATTCTTGAAGAATATGCCAGAGAATGTGAAATGGTTGGAAGACGTATTCATCAGGCTACGATTTGCACATCTGATGCTTAGCATAGACAAGTACCAATCTGCACAGACATACATAGATTACCTTGGGCATGTGATTAGTGGGAAAGGTGTTCAAACCGATACTCACCTAACTGAAGCAATCCAGAACTTTGCAGTGCCACAAACCACAAAACAAGTACAGCCATTTATGGGGTTATGCAATTATTATCACAAATTCACAAGAACTTTGCATACATAGCAGAACCTTTGAATCAATCGCTGAGGAAAAGGTGTGAAATTCCAGAGGTCAGCAGAAAGTCAAATAGCATTTCAAGCAGTGAAGGCAGCATTAGCGACTGATTGAGTACTAGCCTACACTGATTTTCAGAAGGAATTTATCCTATCACGTGAGAGGAATAATGGAGCAGTTGGTTGTATTTTGAGCCAGAGTACTGAAGGGCAGGAACATGGAATACTGTGAACACAAAAGAAAAAGAAATAAATGGAGAGAAAGAAAATATGTGCTTACCAACAGACTTGCCAGAAGCAGCTACAGACGGCAGGAATGAGACCAAACGCCGCTGAAGAAGTGCAACAGTAATACCCGTAAAACATCTATGCGTAGTTGTCAGCACCGACCTAAAATGGAAAGATCATGTAAAACTACTTGCAGGAGAACCAGGTGCTGGGCTGAGTTCAATTGAATCAGAGGTTTTGAAAAGGAAATCAGTCACATTTTTTACGAAAATGAGGTTAGCCGTTAGTAAGTTCTTACTACCGTATCTACCAGTTTTCATTGAAAAGGGCACCAGTCCAATTCATACTGTCGTAGCTACCATGATTTGAAAATTCAACATGTTTTGAACAGGTTCGTCAGTCGAGGATTGATACTCTGTACAAAATAAGAAATTAAAAAAAAATTTACGAGAAAATGAATGAAGTTAAAAATATGCGTAAGTATCGAGACGATGCTGCACGTATTTGTTTCGACCATTGCAGAACTTGCCTCTACCCCACGTTCGTGTACAGGAAGTTTTTTACCTACGGCAGCTGTGAGTATACATATTGTATATGTATGATATGAAGAAAAAGACATCAGAGTTTCATTTATACCACGAAGGTACGGGACATAGAGGACCAAAAGAAGTTTGCACTTTTCTCTGTGATTATATTACAAATAATATACTACAAAGAGCGAAACAGTTGTATTAATTTTCCGATGCTACCGGAGGAGGAAACAAGTATAATGATGTTATCCGATACCTAATAACGCTGGTTTCGTCTGGACGATCTGATGAAGTTATCTACTACTATCCATTAAGGGGTCATTCATTACTCCCGGCGAGTGGTTTTGTAGACATTGAAACGAACTGATTGCATATAAAAAATACACAACTATACAGTATGCAAAAATATTGGTGAACACTACTTCAACCTGCAAGTTTACTAGTGTACTTCACTAGGAAATTTTTTCAGTTGATTTCAAAAACTAGTGGAACAAATTTTATAAGACAAAAGTTTTACCTTTTGAATCTTCAGGGAGAATATTTCCAAAGAAGTAAAGGAACAGTTCTTATATCAACATAGTACATGTGTGAATGAAACAAGCACAGAAAGGGCGCGTTGAAAACTTACGGCTTTATTGACAGAGTAAGATCCCACATTTTTAAGCTAGTAAAATATGAAAATATACCATCCTCCAAACAAAGGCGTACTTCGAGAAGTGTTCGAATAACTCGGAAAAAGTGGCGGATGTTAAAAAACACCAGCAGCGTATTCGGCGAAGAGAATGTTATTCCATTCTATGAGGAGATCTGTGAATGTCCAACAAAGGACCGAGAAGAAGCGGATTAAAAGGCGGTAAGTCAAATCTTATGAAGATAAAAGTCGTAGATAAATGTATTTTTTTCTATAAATATGTCTTAGACATTGCCTTTTCATATACTGGTGTTCAGTCTTGAAAAATTGAAATAGTTTAAGCTGTATTACGTTTATTCTAAAATATTTTCTTTATCTTGATTTTCAAAATGGTATCACTCCCGTCCCCTTATTTTTTTTTACCTTGTCGGCAAAATTGGAAAAAATAAGATTTTGTAGAATACGTCTTTTCACAACAAGTAACTAGCAACAAAGTCTCTAATATTGAAAATTTCTTGGCAAAAAGTTTTCTTTAATTTTCCAAAAGTCAGGGCTTAGCAATATACAGAACACTCATCCGACCGATTGTTCCCAATTGCATATCAGCCTGCTGGTACCATTACGAGGAGAGACCGACACAGGTGGTAGACAAGACCCAAAGAAGAGCCACACGTTTTGCCACAGGTTCGTGTCATAAGCGAGAGAGTGCTATGGAGATACTCATCGAACTGCAGTGACAGACGCTACGAGAGAAGCGCTGTGTGAAGCACGGAATGGTATACTGTTAAGCGGAGTAGTGGTGTACTGTTACGTGGAGTAATAGTATACTGTCAAGTAGAATTTGCCGAGATTTGCTTTCGTTCCTCTCACATCTCGCGAACTGATCATTACGCGAAACTTAGAGACGTTGGATTTGACTTTACTTTCTTCAGTATTGATACTAGCCTCGTATTGTATCTACTACTTATTATAAAGTCCGCAGCTCGTGGTCATGCGGTAGCGTTCTCGCTTCCCGCGCCCGGGTTCCCGGGTTCGATTCCCGGCGGGGTCAGGGATTTTCTCTGCCTGGGTGTTGTGTGATGTCCTTAGGTTAGTTAGGTTTAAGTAGTTCTAAGTTCTAGGGGACTGATGACCATAGATGTTAAGTCCCATAGTGCTCAGAGCCATTTGAACCAATTGAACTTATTATAAGCATCCAATATTGCATTCACCCGCAATATGTAAAACGTCGAAATACATTTTATTTGAATGTCTTACTCTAAATTACTCGTCATTTGTAAACTGATTACATTTCTAAGGTGGCTCTCTTCCGTATCACCCTGTTGGAACGGAGACGAATTTAGTTTTTGATAGACGCACTGCGATTCAAACTTGTGTAATTTGTGCTATAACACGTTTCTAAATCCCCTTTGGAAACTAATGTGTCATCAACTCCCACAGATAAGTTCTAATCAGGCTGTGCAGTATTCACGTCTCACATTACACACTACGTGTCACATCCTTCGCTAATGATTCAAGTTCATTCCACTAAAACAACAACATTTCGCACTCAGCAGTTTATAATCTTTGTTTATTGCTTGCATATCATCAGTCTCATAGACTATTATAGCTCTGTTACTCATGAAATGTGCGGAATGGGATGTGTTAACCCATACGTTTAGCACGTTCTTCTGGTGACTCATCAAGTCAATTTGCTTTGTTTGATGCCTCCTACCTGTAGTTAATTAACAATATAAAACTCTGGATCGGACTATACTTTATTTGCGAATCAAGACTATTTCTTTGTAGACTAAAATAAAATGTGTGATGAATGAATGACAGTGTAAAATTCTAAACATGAGGGGGATGCCAAATAACGAGTAGCACTGACAGTCACATAATATTTACATGTCCAAACACAGCATACATTCTACATGACATATGAACGGAAAGGCTTAGAATGTGAAAGGAGCAGGTTACAAGGATTTGGTGGAAATCTAAAGATACACTCTGCATCACATATGAACGGAAAGGCTTAGAATGTGAAGAGAGCAGGTTACAAGGATTTGGTGGCAATCTAAAGATGACAACGAAAAAATTCCTACGTGGAAGGCAGCAAAATGGACGCACTAATGGAGTATAAGTGAAAGAAACAACCGGAAATAGAAACCGTTGTCAACTATTCGCATGGTAAATCAATAGTTAAGGAATCTCTGCGCAGTAATGTTGCACTGCGAGTGCAGACCACATGAACTGTTCACATCCCTTACATACGTTTAACACGAAACAAGAAAGTATTTGGTACCTAACACACTTAAAGAAGTACCCAAAGAAACACAGGAAACTAAACGAAATAGAACTTGAATATGTAGTTCTGAAATATTAAACGTTCATTTTCTTTTTCATGTTCAAACAATGAATCTGGTATTCCACTGAAACAGAGGAAAGATAAGTAGGGAATGACGATCCGTCGACAACGATGTCACTAGGGACGCATTGGACAGGTATGTGCAAGAAATGATTCCCACACTCTTCAAAGGAATTAACCCCGCAATATTAACTAACTTGAGGATACAAGAAAAACCAAGATATGGGTGGTCTGACGGGGAAATAAACGCAGCTTCTCCCGAATACAAGTACTCTCTTAACCGACGCACCTGTTAATCGACTGTGTGTCGACTGCCATGGTTTGCCACAAGATAAGCAAATTTAGAAACGTATTGTTTCTGTTTGTGGAACAAATGAACTGAACGGAATAACGACCGAAAGATTCATACTCACCACATAAAATACAATTTCTTAATAGGCACCCACAGAATAACGTAATGACCGACGTTGTTTGGTATTTTACCCTCGTTATTTCGGATCCTTTTGCACACACTATGACCTTGACGTGAACAACTTTTCTCCAGTAACTTTAAGGTTACCACAATCGAAAACACTTATTTTAGAGAAGCCATAGCTGAAGTTAAATGAAAATAAATCAACTTACATTTCATGTGTTGTTACGGAAGTCGTACAAGCGTCCAAACATTTACACATTTTCGTCGTCCAGCCTGATAACACTTTTTCCCAAAGATTGTACTCTACGCAGTTTCACCCATAGAGTAAAAATACAGTTTAGCGTAACAGTCGCGAGACTCCGTCTCGGTTATTTGTTACTACAGCGATTGCAGCTCCCCAAGCGGCCAGCAAGCGATACTTCCGAATACCATATCGAATGTGTGAGAATACTAACGTTCATATCATTTGTAATATTATTTTTACAATAGGAAGTGTGTGTGCCATAAAAAGTGTGTGTGCCATAAAAATAACCAAAAAATTACACCATATTTGTGATTATTTAGTTTCCTAAGCACCTTGGGATACATGGAACGGTGCATTACAGGACAGTTTATTTATGATTCTCTCATAACGTATAGATGTTTACTGAATAATGTCTTCTTTCTTTAATAATAAAAAATTTGCAGTAAATACAATAAGACCTAACCTTTTTCAGAAAGACGTCGTGTATCTATCCAAGAAAGCAAAGTTTTGTTCACTACACTTACAGCCAAACGAGTGAATGTGGAACGTAGGAATCCGACGTATATGGATTGCAATGTCTGCGTTATTTAAGGTATCAACTGAGCCACCACAGCTATAGCTTAATGGAAAACCACACAGACATGATAATAAATCGTCAAAAACAATAAAACTGATTCCCAACACATGGGAAACTTGCTCCACAATTGTTGGTAAAGCTGAGCAACAAAAGGCGAGGATCTTCAACACATTCGCTTTTTAAGCAATAGTAATTACGTTGATAAATATTCGTGTATTAGGAAGTAGTGCGAAGTGTAAGAAAGGGCGAATCATTGGACTCTATAAAAATTTTAAACTGTTAGGGAAAGTGCCTGTGTTAATAGCAACAGATAACAACAGAAATATACCGGGTATTCTTCTCATGAATGAAAAGTGTTTATATTCTCTTGTTTCCAGCGGAATAAGCTGCAAATATAGATATATTCTAAAGGATTTCTATAGATATATTCTAAGGGATGAGTTGTAGGTCATGTCACTGAATCAGTGAGATTCGGCTGCTTTTACGTATATTTCACGATAATTCATATCTCTTGGTAAGTTACTAACACATGAAACACAAAAATATAACAAATATCCTGTTAATTAAATAGAACAGATTTAAGAACGACAGATGTGACTGTTTTCGCACCGTTTGGAGAGCTAGTGTCGCTCCGGCTGTCAGCCGGTAACAACTTTCGCACCAGAGAATGTCGTGACTGTATTACTTAGAGTGCGGTAGAAATATCTCTGGAGTGAACGTTCAGATGCGCAGAAGTGATTTTCTCTTGTCAACAAACATTGCCATCGTGGTTACATGATTTCGGGACGGCGTAGGTTGTCCATAATGAATCCTCTAAATTTTGATCGTTATCACACCGCTAGTACAGACAGCTTCCATTTGTGGGTGCTGTATATTTTGTATAGACGTTTTGTAGACAACATAACAATTCACACTTGATACCTGGAATAAGCTGTGCTCCGAGCTTTGATGAGCAGCGTGAACGGACATCACATCACGGTACCGTCACGTCAGCGTGTATTCACACTGTCCGTCACGTTAATTAGCTTAGCCCAATACTGAAAGGCGAAAGTGAGGTTTTGAGTCACCATCAGTGGCACAAAATACCAGAGTTCAGTATCGGAAGTGAGACGCCAACAATGACAAATGCTACTAATGACCAAAGCAAATTTCATAACGTATGTTTTTGATCAGTTTTGTTTACTGAGAAATGAAATAATGTTTCAGAACATCGACGTTTATTTGCTATTGAATATTTATATACAGAAACACATCAACCTAAAGCTGTTAATGCAAAATGGATCCTGTTTACATTACTCATTTTTTTCTTTGTTATGTAACTAATAACATCTCAAACAACTGTAGTTTTCTCCCTCATTAAAGCTGAATTTTCCAACTAAAATGTTATGTAATCGAAATTTTTTCGTCAACTTATTTATGTGCATTGTGGGCATCAAATCTCTTCTGTTGTTGTAAAAACTAAATCATTTTTCGCTTTCAGACATCTGTCTCACTTGTGTGTAAGAAAATTGAATGAAAATACATGAACGTCGTAATGGAACATTTGAAATTTATCACGAAAAAAAGGCGTAGTAATAAAAAAAATAAAGATTACTAAGACACAAAAGCACAAAATTGACTAATATAACACAAGTGAGCGTGGTGAATGTAAAATTGTCTTATGATATTAGAAGACGATGATACCGTCAAAACTTAGTTCCCGAGAAACTTTGGCTTACCATGATGTAACAAGACGGTCCGTCGACGACCTGTGTGAATTCCGCCATATGAAATGCAATGTGGAATATTCAGAAGTGACGAGACGTGATGTGATGGCCAGTGTGAATTGGCCTTAAACAAACAGCGTCGTTCTGCGTTCACGTGACGATAGTCTCCTACATACAGTCACGACCAGTTCTGGTGCGAAAGTTGTCAGCGTTTGACAGCCAGAGCGACACTAACACTCCAAGCGGTGAGAATGTTGTCGCCATTGGTCATAAGGTTAATGTTTATTTTTAAATATTTTTCCACTCAATTAACGAAATAGTTGTTATATTTTTGCGTTCTGTGAATTAGGAAACCACCAAGAAAAATTAATTTTCGAGAAGTAAATTTAAGAACACCCGAATCTCACTGATTCAGTGGAAGAAGCTACAACTTCCCAGAATAAGATTTTCACTCTGCAGTGGAGTGTGCGCTGATATGAAACTTCCTGGCAGATTACAACTGTGTGCCGGACCGAGACTCGAACTCAGGACCTTTGCCTTTCGCGGGCAAGTGCTCTACCGACTGAGCTACCCAAGCACGACTCACGCCCCGTCCTCACAGCTTCACTTCTGCCAGTACCTCGTCTCCTACCTTCGAAACTTTACAGAAGCTCTCCTGCGAACCTTGCAGAACTAGCACTCCTGAAAGAAAGGATATTGCGGAGACATGGCTTAGCCACAGCCTGGGGGATGTTTCCAGAATGAGATTTTCACTCTGCAGCGGAGAGCTTCTGTAAAGTTTGGAAGGTAGGAGACGAGGTACTGGCAGAAGTAAAGCTGTGAGGACGAGGCGTGAGTCGTGCTTGGGTAGCTCAGTTGGTAGAGCACTTGCCCGCGAAAGGCAAAGGTCCCGAGTTGGAGTCTCGGCCCGGCACACAGTTTTAATTTGCCAGGAAGTTTCAAGCTACAACTGATTCACAAAGAAATACTTTCGAGTGTGTTTGTATTTGCAGCTTACTCCGCTGAAAGAAAGAGAAGATAAACACATATGTCATGTTCTTGTGTCCATCCTTATTTTGGTAGGCGCCTTCCTCGCACATAAATTTCCTTCTGGCGGAGTCCAACGATCTCCCATTCTTACACTACACTCGAGTTTCTAATATATGAATATTTTTGTAAATGTAGTTAACTTGCTTCAAAAGCAAATAGGTTGCAGATTCTTGCCATTTGTGGCTCAGATGTGGCAGCAATTGTTGAATTATTTCCTTCTGTGATGGGGAATCGTTTTGCTGCTTTTGACATTGTATTGTCGCGTCTCTGTGGTCTTCCATTTACGTACAGAAGTGGCGGCTTATTCGGTATATTAAATAATATAGATACTACATTCCATACAGGTTTCCTGCTTTCCACAATCACTGATTTGGTTGAATGTGCCGCGAACAAAGTTTCGCTTTCTTGGGTAGATACACGATGTCCTTCTGGAAAATGTCAGACCTTCTGGTACTTACTAGTAATTTTTTATATTAAACTAAAACAACGATCTTCTGTAAATATCTGTGCGTTACAAGAGAATCGTAAATAAACTGTCTTGTAATCTACTGTTTCATGCTGTCCATGGTGCTTATAAAACAGAAGAATTACAACTGTGGTGTCATTTTTTAGTTTCTGACGCTCCCTGTTGTAAAAACTGCGTTATAAATTTGTATAAACGTTAGTACTCGCACTCACCCAATATCGTGATCAGAAGTGTCGCTTGCGCCAGCTACACGCGCTGCTGTCGCAATGGGTAACAAAAATGAGGGAGTGTCGCGACTGTTACGTTAGACAGTGACGCGACAGTTTTAGCAAAACGCAGTGCTCACCCGAGAAACATTTCTACTTTGTGTTTTTATTACAGTATAATATTAGACTGTGGTTTTATCTCAATACAATCTGCGAAGGAAACCACAGAGTAGAAATATCCATGAAATGAGCATATCGATCTGGTCATATCGCCAGAATCCTAGAAACTCAGATGAGATGAAAGGCAATTTGTAAGGCAAGAATCTAAGGCAATCATGCATGACATAAACTTTTAGGTGATTATGTACATCTGAAATACATATCCAATAACGTTAACAATTATTCTGCTGTGGAAAACAAATACGGAACTTCGTGAACAATATCATCTTTCTAAACAGAAACCTGATATCCTTACAGCCTGACTATTAGAAACAAACGCAATGCACCTCTGGTCTGCAATCTGATTTTTCTCTTTCATCTTACTTGCACTAAATACTTAGTATAGCAAAAGAGAATGCTAGAAGCTGGTGGCAGCAATTCAGATATTTACATTGGGTCTAAATCGACAGATTGTTAACTACTTGACAGACTAATTGATTTCCGCAAGAAGACGAAGCAACAGTGGTGTTTGGCCATTACTGCTCTCGCGGAAACTGATTTTACTGTGTGGTTTCTCTCTCTGTGATTGTATTAAAGCCAACCAGTATCATTAAAGAGTAATAGGGGATCATCTAATAGTTCTTTATTACACACCATTTCTTCATGAATGTATAACCCAACCTTAAAGAGTAACAGGAGATCATCTAATAGTTCTTTACTACACACAATTTCTTCAGGACTGTAGAACCCAATTAATATGTGTGCTTTGACTTCCAAAGCTTCGCACTGGAAGATTAAACGTGGTGTGGTTTCAACCCCCCACCACTCCCGCCCAGCTAGCCATGCAGTCTAACACGCTGATTCCCGAGCGGGAAGCTGTGATGGTCCCCATGACAAATCCGCCCGGTGGATTAGTGTCGAGGTTTGTTGTGCCAGCCAGCCTGTGGATGGTTTTTAATGCGGTTTTCCATCTGCCTTGGCGAATGCGAGCTGGTTCCCCTTACTCCTCATTATTTACACTATGTCGTTGATTGCTGCACAAATCCAGTCTCCACGTACATGTACACCATAATTACTCTATCATGCAAACATTGGGGTTACACTCGTCTGGTATGAGACGTTCCTGAGAGGGGGGGGGGGGGGTCAACTGGGGGCCAAACCGCACAATAACTCTGGGTTCAGAGTGGGGCGGTGGTGGGGTGGGTACACTGCTATGGCCTATTGTGGGGTTGTGAACCATTGAGGGCTACAGTGGGATGAAGCCTCTCCATCATTTCCAGATCCCCAGTTCAATACACACAATACACACACCCCATCAGCACACAGTCTTCACTTACAACCTTCCTACTCCATACCCATGGCGTGCAGGTGTTTCTTAAAGTTCGTACGGCCAGTCATTAGTCTCCTGTTCAAGCCCAGGATTCACAACTTATCTTGAAATATGGATTCACCAACATTAGCTTGCCACATTTCTGTTTTTGGATCGCTTGATCCAGCTACATGGTTTTGATAATACCATCGCTTTCCTTATGATTAGGACAGTTTCCAGCATATGTTCCGCCCAGCACATCAGGCTTGTTTATCCCCACCAATTCCTGAGTCACCAGAAAGCCACATCAGCTTTCTTCAACTGTTCCCTACCTCCAGTTGTTACCCTGATAGGCTTATTGAAGCACCTGGGACTTATTGTATAGTTCTGCTGCCGCTTCCCCGACCGCTCCCATATTTCCCACAATCTTTTTAATGGCGTTGGATTCTAGATCTCCTTAAAGATTCCACTTATTACCAGTTTCTAACCAGTATGCCCCTGCCACTGCCTCCATTGCGAGTTAGAGGTGTAATGGGGACATGTCCAGCATCGTCTCCATCCCAGCAGTGTACGTGCTGCTAATACTGACAGTCATGGCTAAGCAGGCCAGTCTTTGCACCTTGCCAAACTCCTCAGCAGCCACCTTTATGTCATCATACTATATACCCATAAATTGCCAAAGTTCTTATTACAGTGGTGTAAATCCAGTACATACACCTAGAGTTCAGATACCATTTTTTTACCACAAGCTTTCTAGTGCAAGTAAGAACACCTTTCACCTTGAAACACATATTCTTCAAGTTGGAGGTGGAGGGGGTCCATGATAGTTCAACATACAGGGCTACCCATAGAAAATGAATTGTCCCCTCTATCGGTAGCGTTTCGTTAAAAAGTATATTTCTTTACAAGCCCAGGATATGCTACCTTGTGAATGTTACCACAACAATTCCTTTGGGACTGACCATTCATATGACTATACTGCCTGCGCATCTCTGGCAAAAGTAACCTATATTGTCAATGAGTCTATTTACCAGTAGGTTCAACAGTAGTGGGGAAAAACCCCAAATCTTATTCATCATGGTGTCTCATACTTTCGGTCTACTCAGCATGACCTTAATCCACCTGTACACTGTGGTCCTAATGTCATTTTCTTCTGCAGCTGTAACCATGAATTCGAAATTCGTGATGCTAAAAGCCCCCTTGATATCCAGGGAGACGCAGTTTCCTGTAAGTGTAGAGTTTTTTCCACCTTCCCAACGTCGAAGTCTTGTTTCACATTATTTGCCTAGATGATATGCATGTTGGTTTTCATGTAGAGAAATTTCAGTTAACCTCCTTGCCTAAGGTGCACGTTAATCAGTTTTTTAATATCGTTAGGGGAAAGGCGGGCAGATCGATCTCATATCCTTAGACGGTATGATCAATTCTCCCTGTTTTCGGAATGAAAACCATCTTCACTGTCCTCTAAGCATTTGTGCCTGATAACCAGAACAGTTAAAACGTTTCCACCAATCCACTGTTTTCATTTCCTTTTCATTTTTAAATTTTCATGTTCTCTGGCAGATTCCCAGTTCTCCCTTTCGTTACCCGTAAAACAGTGTCACCCAGAGACAGAACCTTGATCTGTGTAATTTGCCAGAGAGCATTCAGAGAAATGAGTCCCATTGAAAAGCAACAGCCTATTGCTAGACTGGTGCCGTTAGTATGTCAATTTTAGTTTGATTGATAATCAGTACTGTCCACGTGTTATTCCTATCTTTTAACAAAAATAATTAACTTTTGTACTTAATAATGTCAGTGACTGCCGGATGAAATCCTCTCACTTTATATTAATTACCTTTTTCTTGGTGGAGGTTTTGCATGAATTTTTCTACAGTTGAGTGTATGATGAGCCAAGCTGATTGGGCCAGGCCAGTGACTCAGGGTTACAACGACTCCTTGTGACTGAGAGCTATGTTTTCAAGGCACTCAGCCTTGCTATTGTCAGAGACTAGCGTTATCCAGGCGCCTTCCTGCTGTTTATGCAACATCCTTTGCGCTTTTCTGAGCGTGGGTCCTCGTTTGCTGTCACAGAAATCATTAACTAGGAGCGACGAACACCTGCAGTCGGTGAAAAGTCTCGATTTTCACGAACAAGGGTGACTGGGCCAAACAATATTCAAAGCGACTTTGTTTTTCGCCAAAAACTCGCTTTCAAAAAAAAAAATGTTCACATGTGTGTGAATTTCTAAGGGAACACACACCCAGGGATGACTCGAACCTCCGGCGCGAGTGGGCGCGCAATCAGTTATTGCGCATCTAACCGCGCGGCTACGCCGCGCGGCTGACTAACTTCCCAGGGACGCTATGTGAGGGATAGACAGAATTAGATGAACATTTTGTCATTTCATGAGAAGTTTTTTGGTCTGATTTGTGAATAGAAATTCTTTTCTACTTCAACCACTCCCGTCGCCGCCTTAAGTGAGTGGATGACTCCTAGTCGAAGTTGTAAGAAGCCACCTCATTCATCATCATCATCATCATCATCATTTAAGACTGATTATGCCTTTCAGCGTTCAGTCTGGAGCATAGCCCCCTTATAAAACTCCTCCATGATCCCCTATTCTGTGTTAACATTGGTGCCTCTTCTGATGTTAAACCTGTTACTTCAAAATCATTCTTAACCGAATCCAGGTACCTTCTCCTTGCCCTGCCCCGACTCCTCCTACCCTCTACTGCTGAACCCATGAGTCTCTTGGGGAACCTTGCTTCTCCCATGCGTGTAACATGACCCCACCATCTAAGCCTGTTCGCCCTGACTGCTACATCTATAGAGTTTATTCCCAGTTTTTCTTTGATTTCCTCATTGGACACCCTCCTGCCGTTGTTCCCATCTACTAGTACCTGCAATCATCCTAGCTACTTTCATATCCGTAACCTCAACCTTGTTGATAAGGTAACCTGAATCCACCCAGCTTTCGCTCTCATACAACAAAGTTGGTCGAAAGATTGAACGGTGCACAGATAGCTTAGTCTTGGTACTGACTTTCTTCTTGCAGAAGAGAGTAGATCGTTGCTGAGCGCTCACTGCATTAGCTTTGCTGCACCTCGCTTCCAGTTCTTTCACTATGTTGCCATCCTGTGAGAATATGCATCCTAAGTACTTGAAACCGTCCACCTGTTCTAACTTTGTTCCTCCTATTTGGCACTCAATCCGTTTATATTTCTTCCCACTGACATTACTTTCGTTTTTGAGATGCTAATCATCATACCATAGTCCTTACAGTTCTGATCTAGCTCTGAAATATTGCATTGCAAACTTTCAATCGAATCTGCCATCACAAATAAGTCATCTGCATATGCAAGACTGCTTATTTTGTGTTCACATATCTTAATCTCACCCAGCCAGTCTATTGTTTTCAACATATGAGCCATAAATAATGTGAACAACAGTGGAGACAGGTTGCAGCCTTGTCTTGCCCGTGAAATTACTCTGAACCATGAACTCAATTTACCGTCAACTCTAACTGCTGCCTGACAATCCACGTAAATACCTTTAATTGCTTGCAAAAGATTGCCTCCTATTCCATAATCTCGTAGAACAGACAATAACTTCCTCCTAGGAACCCGGTCATATGCCTTTTCTAGATCTATAAAGCATAGATACAATTCCCTGTTCCACTCATTAACACTTCTCCATTATTTGCCGTAAGCTAAAGATCTGGTCCTGACAACCTCTAAGAGGCCTAAACCCACACTGATTTTCATCCAATTGGTCCTCAACTAATACTCGCACTTTCCTTTCAACACTACCTGAGAAGATTTTACCCACAATGCTGATTAAAGAGATACCTCTGTAGTTGTTACAATCTTTTCTGTTCCCATGTTTAAAGATTGGTGTGATTACTGCTTTTGTCCAGTGTGATGGAACCTGTCCCGACTCCCAGGCCATTTCAATTATCCTGTGTAGCCATTTAAGACCTGACATTCCACTGTATTTGATGAGTTCCGACTTAATGTCATCCACCCCAGCTGCTTTATTGCACTGCAATCTATTGACCATTTTCTCCACTTCCTCAAATGTGATCCTATTTCCAACATCATTCCTATCCCATTCTACCCCGAAATCTGAAACATTACTGATCGTATTTTCACCTACATTGAGCAACTCTTCAAACTATTCCCTCCATCTGCCCAAGGCATCCACAGGATTCACCAGCAATTTTCCTGACCTGTCCAAAATACTTGTCATTTCCTTCTTACCTCCCTTTCTTCTTACCTCCCTTTCGAAGACTGCTAATTACACTCCCGAATGGTTTTCCAGCAGCTTGACCCATAGTCTCCAACCTGTTTCCAAAGCCTTACCAAGATTTCTTCTTGGATGCTGCAATTATCTGTTTGGCTTTGTTTCTTTCTTCAACATCACTTTCTCTGTCTACCTGAGTTCTAGTATGTAGCCAATTTTGATACGCCTTCTTTTTCCTTTTACAAGCTGCCTTGACTGTGTCATTCCACCAAGCTGCTTGCTTCATCCTACTTTTACACACTACTGTTCCAAGACCTTCCTTAGCCACTTCTAGTACTGTGTCCCTGTACCTTGTCCATTCCTTTTCCAATGACTGTAATTGACTACATTCAACTAACTGTTACCTTTCTGAGATCGCTGTTATGTACTTGTGCCTGATTTCCTTATCCTGAAGTTTCTCCACTCTTATCCTCCTACATATGGACCTGACCTCCTGCACTTTCGGCCGCATAATCCCAATTTCACTGCAGATTAAATAATGATCAGTGTCATCAAAGAATCCCCTGAATACACGTGTGTCCCTCACAGCCTTCCTGAATTCCTGATCTGTTATTATATAGTCAATGACAGATCTGGTTCCCCTGCCTTCCCAAGTATACCGGTGAATGTTCTTATGTTTAAAAAAGGAGTTTGTGATTACTAAGCCCATACTGGCACAGAAATCCAAGAGTTTTTCCCGTTCCTGTTGGCCTCCATATCCTCTCCAAATTTACCCATAACCTTTTCATACCCTTCTGTTCGATTTCCAATCCTGGCATTAAAATCACTCATGAGCAGAACACTGTCCTTGTCCTTTACTCTAACAACTACATCACTGAGTGCCTCATAAAAACTATCCATCTTATCTTGATCTGTCCCTTCACAATGCGAATATACTGACACAATCCTAATTTTCTTGCTAGACACTGTCAGATCTATCCACATCAGTCGTTCGTTTACATACCTTATTGCAACTATGCTGGGTTCCATTTCTTTCCTGATGTAAAGCCCTACACTCCAGTGTGCTATTCCTGCTTTGACTCCTGACAGGTAGACCTTGTATTCTCCCACTTCCTCTTCTTTCTCACCCCTTACCCGAATGTCACTAACAGCTAAAACGTCCAGCCCCATCTTACTTGCAGCCTCTGCCAGCTCTACCTTCTTCCCAGAGAAGCCCCGATTGATATTAATAGCTCCCCATCTCGTTACCACTTGTTTGCCAAGTCGTATCATTGCCTAACCTAAATTAATTGCAGGTTGAGATGACTCAAGATGACAACTTTTGGGAAGTGCATACTTAGACGAAATTTCATTGGCTAAAACATCGAACAGCTGGAGAGTGGGTAAGCAACTCAGGACTGTTTATGAGCTCCAAGCCCAGGTGTATAAAGTCTGTTTGATTTTATAAAACTTTTGTATGATGGGCACGTTTTTGACTAGCTAACCAACATACACTCCTGGAAATGGAAAAAAGAACACATTGACACCGGTGTGTCAGACCCACCATACTTGCTTCGGACACTGCGAGAGGGCTGTACAAGCAATGATCACATGCACGGCACAGCGGACACACCAGGAACCGCGGTGTTGGCCGTCGAATGGCGCTAGCTGCGCAGCAATTGTGCACCGCCGCCGTCAGTGTCAACCAGTTTGCCGTGGCATACGGAGCTCCATCGCAGTCTTTAACACTGGTAGCATGCCGCGACAGCGTGGACGTGAACCGTATGTGCAGTTGACGGACTTTGAGCGAGGGCGTATAGTGGGCATGCGGGAGGCCGGGTGGACGTACCGCCGAATTGCTCAACACGTGGGGTTTGAGGTCTCCACAGTACATCGATGTTGTCGCCAGTGGTCGGCGGAAGGTGCACGTGCCCGTCGACCTGGGACCGGACCGCAGCGACGCACGGATGCACGCCAAGACCGTAGGATCCTACGCAGTGCCGTAGAGGACCGCACCGCCACTTCCCAGCAAATTAGGGACACTGTTGCTCCTGGGGTATCGGCGAGGACCATTCGCAACCGTCTCCATGAAGCTGGGCTACGGTCCCGCACACCGTTAGGCCGTCTTCCGCTCACGCCCAAACATCGTGCAGCCCGCCTCCAGTGGTGTCGCGACAGGCGTGAATGGAGGGACGAATGGAGACGTGTCGTCTTCAGCGATGAGAGTCGCTTCTGCCTTGGTGCCAATTATGGTCGTATGCGTGTTTGGCGCCGTGCAGGTGAGCGCCACAATCAGGACTGCATACGACCGAGGCACCCAGGGCCAACACCCGGCATCACGGTGTGGGGAGCGATCTCCTACACTGGCCGTACACCACTGGTGATCGTCGAGGGAACACTGAATAGTGCACGGTACATCCAAACCGTCATCGAACCCATCGTTCTACCATTCCTAGACCGGCAAGGGAACTTGCTGTTCCAACAGGACAATGCACGTCCGCATGTATCCCGTGCCACCCAACGTGCTCTAGAAGGTGTAAGTCAACTACCCTGGCCAGCAAGATCTCCGGATCTGTCCCCCATTGAGCATATTTGGGACTGGATGAAGCGTCGTCTCACGCGGTCTGCACGTCCAGCACGAACGCTGGTCCAACTGAGGCGCCAGGTGGAAATGGCATGGCAAGCCGTTCCACAGGACTACATCCAGCATCTCTACGATCGTCTCCATGGGAGAATAGCAGCCTGCATTGCTGCGAAAGGTGGATATACACTGTACTAGTGCCGACATTGTGCATGCTCTGTTGCCTGTTTCTATGTGCCTGTGGTTCTGTCAGTGTGATCATGTGATGTATCTGACCCCAGGAATGTGTCAATAAAGTTTCCCCTTCCTGGGACAATGAATTCACGGTGTTCTTATTTCAATTTCCAGGAGTGTATAATTGGCAGGTACTTTGCATATCCATTGCCATTGAGGCTGTTGAACTGCACAGACTTTCAGAGGAGAGAACGGACTTGGATTTCGAAAGAGAAGAGAGAGCCCTCGGTAAAGGGTATATTTCTGCGCGGTCGTTGGCGGAGAGCACACGACAGTTCGTAGGGTTTCACGACAAAGGGAAGACTGCACTTTGGTTCTCGAATGAGAACACTTGACTTAGAGACTTCAGACGATGTGTTGCAGGATGTAGCAGAACACAGTAGGTACTTCGCTTCAAGTTTGCCCGCTTAGCTGATGCTGGCATGGTAGCTCAGCGTGTTCGGTCAGGTTAGCTGGCCTCTGTAATAAAAAATTGAGAGACCGGATCAACAACTATGAACTTGAACGGGTGTCAGAAGACGTCAGCCCCTAAAAAATGCAACGAACAATAACGAACAAAGTGAGATTAAAAAAGCTGGGTTCGATTCTTCGGCGTGTATGAGATTTTCCCCACTCAGGGTCTGTGTGTTGCGTTGTCGTCAATACCACTTGATCATCACCGACACACAATTAACCCATTGTGGTGTCAGTTGGAAAGGTTTGCAACTCGGCGGCCCAACTTCTCCATGTGGAGACTCCTGGCCTTCAAAGCTATACGATCATTTCATTTTCACTGCCCTTCACATATCAGAATGCTGAGTAAGGTGAGAGATCACAGTATGGCGAAGAGTGTGCGAAAATGCACGACTGTTTATCGGAATGCTGTCAGAGCTAGGCGCTGGCCGTGGTGTCCGAGCGGTTCTAGGCGCTACAGTCTGCATCCGCGAGACCTCTACGGTCGCAGGATCGAATCCTGCCTCGGGCATGTATGTGTGTGATGTCCTTAGGTTAGTTAGGTTTAAGTAGTTCTAAGTTCTAGGGGACTGATGACCTAAGAAGTTAAGTCCCATAGTGCTCAGAGCCATTTCAACCATTTCAGAGCAAGGCGCATTTCAGAATCTAACAATTTCGAGAGCACGTGCGGGGTCATCATGCATCAGTCCGAAATGTTAGCGGCACGTGTAATTATTTGTTCTTTTGACAGACACCAGTCATCACTGGGCCATCGCTGCATGTTTAACTACAGATAAATTCGGGGTAGATTCCTGCTTTATCCCACCTACCTGAATTATACAGTCATTGCCAAAATATTCACCTGTTAGATTTATAGTGACCTACGTGAACAGTTCCCCCCCATGAACCATGGACCTTGCCGTTGGTGGGGAGGCTTGCGTGCCTCAGCGATACAGATAGCCGTACCGTAGGTGCAACCACAACGGAGGGGTATCTGTTGAGAGGCCAGACAAACATGTGGTTCCTGAAGAGGGGCAGCAGCCTTTTCAGTAGTTGCAAGGGCAACAGTCTGGATGATTGACTGATCTGGCCTTGTAACAATAACCAAAACGGCCTTGCTGTGCTGGTACTGCGAACGGCTGAAAGCAAGGGGAAACTACAGCCGTAATTTTTCCCGAGGGCATGCAGCTTTACTGTATGATTACATGATGATGGCGTCCTCTTGGGTAAAATATTCCGGAGGTAAAATAGTCCCCCATTCGGATCTCCGGGCGGGGACTACTCAAGAGGATGTCGTTATCAGGAGAAAGAAAACTGGCGTTCTACGGATCGGAGCGTGGAATGTCAGATCCCTTAATCGGGCAGGTAGGTTAGAAAATTTAAAAAGGGAAATGGATAGGTTGAAGTTAGATATAGTGGGAATTAGTGAAGTTCGGTGGCAGGAGGAACAAGACTTCTGGTCAGGTGACTACAGGGTTATAAACACAAAATCAAATAGGGGTAATGCAGGAGTAGGTTTAATAATGAATAGGAAAATAGGAATGCGGGTAAGCTACTACAAACAGCATAGTGAACGCATTATTGTGGCCAAGATAGATACGAAGCCCACACCTACTACAGTAGTACAAGTTTATATGCCAACTAGCTCTGCAGATGACGAAGAAATTGAAGAAATGTATGATGAAATAAAAGAAATTATTCAGATTGTGAAGGGAGACGAAAATTTAATAGTCATGGGTGACTGGAATTCGAGTGTAGGAAAAGGGAGAGAAGGAAATATAGTAGGTGAATATGGATTGGGGGACAGAAATGAAAGAGGAAGCCGCCTGGTAGAATTTTGCACAGAGCACAACATAATCATAACTAACACTTGGTTTAAGAATCATGAAAGAAGGTTGTATACATGGAAGAACCCTGGAGATACTAAAAGGTATCAGACAGATTATATAATGGTAAGACAGAGATTTAGGAACCAGGTTTTAAATTGTAAGACATTTCCAGGGGCAGATATGGACTCTGACCACAATCTATTGGTTATGACCTGTAGATTAAAACTGAAGAAACTGCAAAAAGGTGGGAATTTAAGGAGATGGGACCTGGATAAACTGAAAGAACCAGAGATTGTACAGAGATTCAGGGAGAGCAAAAGGGAGCAATTGACAGGAATGGGGGAAATAAATACAGTAGAAGAAGAATGGGTAGCTTTGAGGGATGAAGTAGTGAAGGCAGCAGAGGATCAAGTAGGTAAAAAGACGAGGGCTAGTAGAAATCGTTGGGTAACAGAAGAAATATTGAATTTAATTGATGAAAGGAGAAAATATAAAAATGCAGTAAGTGAAACAGGCAAGAAGGAATACAAACGTATCAAAAATGAGATCGACAGGAAGTGCAAAATGGCTAAGCAGGAATGGCTAGAGGACAAATGTAAGGATGTAGAGGCCTATCTCACTAGGGGTAAGATAGATACCGCCTACAGGAAAATTAAAGAGACCTTTGGAGATAAGAGAACGACTTGTATGAATATCAAGAGCTCAGATGGAAACCCAGTTCTAAGCAAAGAAGGGAAAGCAGAAAGGTGGAAGGAGTATATAGAGGGTCTATACAAGGGCGATGTACTTGAGGACAATATTATGGAAATGGAAGAGGATGTAGATGAAGATGAAATAGGAGATATGATACTGCGTGAAGAGTTTGACAGAGCACTGAAAGACCTGAGTCGAAACAAGGCCCCCGGAGTAGACAATATTCCATTGGAACTACTGACGGCCGTGGGAGAGCCAGTCCTGACAAAACTCTACCATCTGGTGAGCAAGATGTATGAAACAGGCGAATTACCCTCAGACTTCAAGAAGAATATAATAATTCCAATCCCAAAGAAAGCAGGTGTTGACAGATGTGAAAATTACCGAACTATCAGCTTAATAAGTCACAGTTGCAAAATACTAACACGAATTCTTTACAGACGAATGGAATAACTAGTAGAAGCCGACCTCGGGGAAGATCAGTTTATATTCCGTATAAATACTGGAACGCGTGAGGCAATACTGACCTTACGACTTATCTTAGAAGAAAGATTAAGGAAAGGCAAACCTACGTTTCTAGCATTTGTAGACTTAGAGAAAGCTTTTGACAATGTTGACTGGAATACTCTCTTTCAAATTCTAAAGGTGGCAGGGGTAAAATACAGGGAGCGAAAGGCTATTTACAATTTGTACAGAAACCAGATGGCAGTTATAAGAGTCGAGGAACATGAAAGGGAAGCAGTGGTTGGGAAGGGAGTAAGACAGGGTTGTAGCCTCTCCCCGATGTTGTTCAATCTGTATATTGAGCAAGCAGTAAAGGAAACAAAAGAAAAATTCGGAGTAGGTATTAAAATTCAGGGAGAAGAAATAAAAACTTTGAGGTTCGCCGATGACATTGTAATTCTGTCAGAGACAGCAAAGGACTTGGAAGAGCAGTTGAATGGAATGGACAGTGTCTTGAAAGGAGGATATAAGATGAACATCAACAAAAGCAAAACAAGGATAATGGAATGTAGTCTAATTAAGTCGGGTGATGCTGAGGGAATTAGATTAGGAAATGAGGCACTTAAAGTAGTAAAGGAGTTTTGCTATTTGGGGAGCAAAATAACTGATGATGGTCGAAGTAGAGAGGATATAAAATGTAGGCTGGCAATGGCAAGGAAAGCGTTTCTGAAGAAGAGAAATTTGTTAACATCCAGTATTGATTTAAGTGTCAGGAAGTCATTTCTGAAAGTATTCGTATGGAGTGTAGCCATGTATGGAAGTGAAACATGGACGATAAATAGTTTGGACAAGAAGAGAATAGAAGCTTTCGAAATGTGGTGCTACAGAAGAATGCTGAAGATTAGATGGGTAGATCACATAACTAATGAGGAAGTATTGAATAGGATTGGGGAGAAGAGAAGTTTGTGGCACAACTTGACCAGAAGAAGGGATCGGTTGGTAGGACATGTTCTGAGGCATCAAGGGATCACCAATTTAGTATTGGAGGGCAGTGTGGAGGGTAAAAATCGTAGAGGGAGACCAAGAGATGAATACACTAAGCAGATTCAGAAGGATGTAGGTTGCAGTAGGTACTGGGAGATGAAAAAGCTTGCACAGGATAGAGTAGCATGGAGAGCTGCATCAAACCAGTCTCAGGACTGAAGACCACAACAACAACAACAACACGTGAACAGTTATCTCATTCTGTGCATTTCTTGTGAACGAACTGATCCAATAATAATATGTTATTCATGTGATTATAGCTAGTGACAAAAAAGGCAAAAACGTTTTCATCCGTCCACAGATGAAATATATCTCTGGTGCAGTAAGATGTCTCTGTGAACTTTGAATTGTTTTCATTGCTCTCTCTGTCTCTCTCTCCCTCTCTCGATCACACACACACACACACACACACACACACACACACACACACACATACTTAATTTTCCCATATTTTCAACAGAGGCAATTCATACAATTTATCGAGGCAAAAAAGAAAACTAATCCCAATCTCCTTGTTCTGACTAGTCAGTGCAAGCAGGTAGTGTTAAATAGCGGATGTGTGCTGTTAGTGTGTCGACATTGTTGGTCACAAGTTGCAACGCAGTAACGTCTCTAAATCAAGTTTTTCAGAGATTCTCCTCCAGACTAGAATGAGATTTTCACTCTACAGCGGAGTGTTCGCTGATATGAAACTTCGTGGCTGATAAAAACTTTGTGCCGGACCGCGACTCGAACTCGGGACCTTTGCCTGTCGCGAGCAAATGCTCTACCATCTGAGCTACCCAAGAACGACTCACGCCCCCTCCTCACAGCTTTACTTCTGCCAGTACCTCGCCTCCTACTTTCCAAACTTTACAGAAGCTCTCCTGCAGGAGAAAGACAGATTAATGAATTACTTAAATAAGTACTATATTTCAAATGAATCACATTTTGGTTCCCTAGGTTACAGAAATACACAATCAGCTGTAGTAGAATTCGCAAAGATGGTACCTGATGCTCTTTCCAAGGATATGTGTGTCACAGGCATATTTTTAGTTCTTTCTAATGCTTTTTATGCTGTTGACTATAAGATTCTACTAAGTAAGCTAAAAGCATTAGTAATAAGATCCACAGCTAACAACTGCTTCTGACCATATGTAGCAGGTAGGATACAAAGAGTAGAGATATACTTCAAATAAGTCTAAACTTTTAGTAAAGCACTTATTAGAAATGGACATCCTCAGAGTTGCATGTTAGAGCCAGTGCTGTTTCTGATGTATGTCAATGACTATCCCAGTATTGTTAATCATGGGGGAAAACTCTCTTATTTAGTTAGTTACTCTCATGTTCCATAGGCCACTTATACAATAAATCATAATGATGTGGAATGAGTCTCTTACATTCAAATAACAAATTAATTTGTTATATACCATTTTTGAAATGTGGAGGTGTGAGTTAGTAATTCCTACTCACTCCCCTACGCATTACAGTAACAAAAGTTCTTGTCTGGAATGGAAGGGGTTGTCAAGGAGAAACATTTTAGTTTGTTTTCAAATATTATTTTGCTACCTGTCAAACATTTTGTATCACTAGGTAAACAACCAAAATTGTTGGTTGCAGCGCTGTGCATCCTTTTTTGTGCTAAACACAACTTTAATGTGGAGTTAATAAATGTTATTTTTTCTTCTGGTATTATAATTATGTACATAATTGTTTCTCTTGAACTGCAGTAGGTTACTTACAGTTAACTTCATGACAAAATAAATATACTGTGAAGCCAAAATGCCTAAATCCTTAAAATGGTTCAAATGGCTCTGAGAACTATGGGACTCAACATCTGAGGTCATCAGTCCCCTAGTACTTAGAACTACTTAAACCTAACAAACCTAAGGACATCACACACATCCATGCCTGAGGGAGGATTCGAACCTGTGACCATAGCGGTCGCACGGCCCAAGACTGAAGCGCCTAGAACCGCTCTGCCACATAAATCCTTAAACAGATGTAAACATGATCATGGATGATTGCCACATATTATCCTTATAGTATGTTTTTTATCAATAAAGACTTTCCTTCTTAAATATGAGTTACCCTAGAACATTACTCCATATCAACTTTACTCCATATGACATTATTGAATGAAAATATACAAAATATACAAAATATGTCATCTTACTGATCCATCTCTCCTCAAATTTTCAATGTTTCTAAGTGTAAATGATAAACTAATGTTTTTAGTAGTTACAAAATGTTTTTCCCAGTTCACATTCTCATAAGTTTGGACATCTAAAAATTTTGAAGTTTCCACCATATTTATTATTTCTGCACCATATGCTACACTTACCATTTCTAGATGTACAGAACTAAATCTGTTGTGTCTCTTTGAAACTAAGAGTATATCATCCACAGGAAACCAGCCAATGATACTTTTTGGAACAATGTGGTAATCTCTTCTGTTACCATGTGTAAGCCTGAATTCATAACAATACTAGTATCATCTGCAAAATGAACTAATTCCGCTTGTAGTAGTTAGAGACAAGATGATTTGCATATATGAGGAATGACAGCTTTGAGAACATGAACTCTCCTCATTCAGAAGAATTTCCAGTGATTACATTAGTTGAGTTACTTAGCACAACTTTCTGCATTATTTTGTTTCGATATAACATTATACCTTGGTTGACTGTGCATTTAATTGCATAAAATCTCAATTTGTCTAGGAGAATATACAATTGAATGCCTTAGATAGGTCACAAAAATACCAACTGGTGCTATTTTGTTATTCAACATTTGTGCTAATAGCATTCTCAGTTGAGTAACTCTTCTGAAATTACTGAGGATGCTCAGGTGTGTTGCTATTTCTGAATACATCACCTTCTCAAAAAAATTTTGGAAAATAATGTCAGTAGTAAGAGAAGGTGGGCAGTTATTAACATCTCTCTTATCACCTGTTTCACAGTGGCATATTTCACTCTGTGTGTAAAAATATCATGAGTTAGTGAAGCATTACATGTTTGAGGTGAGACAGAGCTTATTATGTACGGACAAATCTTTAGTATTTCTGTTGGAAAAACAATCAAGTCCAGATGAACTTTTATTTTGGAGAGAATGTATAACTCTCTTAATATTAGAAGGAGAAGTTGGTGATACATTCATAGAGCTGAATTGTGTGGGAGTTGCTCTCTCAAGAATTTACTATGCCTTTCTCTTCAATTGTTTGTCCCTATATTTTCTACTGCATTAGGAAATGATTATTAAACATATCTGCTACCTGTTACTGATAGTACATAGCTCATCCATTTATATCAGTAGGGATTTTATCCTGTTCTGTGGCCTGTTGTCCTGTCTCTTGTTTCACTACATTCCCTATACTCTGCCTGTTGTCAGAATCATCGATTTTTGACAAAATCTGCATGTTCCTTTTTTTATAATAACTTTTCACAGTAATTTTGAGATGTTTTCATAATGTTCAACTCCTGCATGATCTTTACTTGTTGCGACAATACATTTCTCTTTTCCTTTTACATGACACTTTACTCCCTCTACTGATCCATGGTTTTTACATGTCTTTCTAGTGTTTTTTATTAGATGAGGTGGAAAGTTGTTTTCAGATAATGTCTTGAATTTATCATGGAATAGATTAAATATAATGGAGCATTTGTATCATTATAAATTTCATTCTAGATCATTTCTTGTAAACTGTTCTTTAAATCATTTGTTCTGCAGTCAGTAATTATTCTAACTCATTTAGCCTGAGGAGTATCTATACTGTAAAGCTATATCTTATTTACACTAACTGTGCATCATTATCAGTGAGAGCATTTGTTGCTGGTATGCAGTTGTTTGCTTGCTTTGAGCTTTAGAAAAGAAAATATTACTAATCGGGGTACTACTGTCTTTATGTGCGTGTCTTGGAAAGTTAATCACTGGGATAAAATTTTAGGATTCAAATAAGTTCGAGATTATTTCTCCAGTGAGAATCCTTTACATAAATCTACGCTGAAATTACCACTGATTATTAACTGCTTCCTGATATGTGACACATAGCATACTAGGACTCATAAACATTTCAAAATTTCCCAGTTACAATTGCAAGTCAACTATTTTTCGGTGTTAATTCCTAAGCATACAATTCTATGTGCTGATCACTACAAAAATTACTTGCCTTAATGTAACTCAACTTGTGTTCTGTCGCAATATACATGTAACAACCTCTCCTTTTCTCTTATTAGTTGTACATGAATAAGATGCTAGAGTGTAATCTTTTATATTTAACTTTTCTAACCCTATGGTTAATCTTTTATATTTAACTTTTCAAGCACTATGGTTATGTATTGCTCAGATAGTCACAGGATGTCTGTCTTTCCATGACTCTCTGAATTTTCCGTAAAGACAAGATGCTTTTCTATCTTACTTATTACACAGTCCTCTAATATTCAGATGCAATAAGCTTACTTTTCTGTACATAAGCTTACTTTTCACTACATTCTTAAGATTTTTTTGCAATTCTTCAGGTATTTTAACTTCTTTGAACCTAAAACTGAAGCAGGTTCCCAAGTGACACCAGTATCTACAGGGATCTTGCTAAGTATGATGGTGACCCCCTGCACATTTTCTGTTTTCTCAGCCAACCTATCTCTGCCTTTCATATTACGCACAGGGTTTGTCTCGTTTATCACCATCTCCCAGTATTAGCAACAGACACTGCACTCATATGAGACTTCTTTTCAGCCAGCAGCTGCCTGCTCAACTCAGCGTCCACATGGCTCACAGCAATGTTAACCCACAGCTGGTCATGTTGCTGCAAGACCTCCATAAAACTCATAATTGCTTTAGTAGTTGCTACTCCTATTTTCTCCAGGTCGCCCCAAATGATGTAATTTATATCTTTAGCCAGGCTATTCCCTGCTATGATAACATGATCCTCTTTGTCTAAATTTTTACACTGATTCCCTTTGTACTCTCTCATCTGGCTAAGGCTGGCACTTTACATCACAACATCTATGACCTGGTACCCCTCTTCCTAATTTATTCTGAACCACCTGGCCTGTAGCCCTCTCATGGCTACTACCTTGCAGCAGGACTCTTTTGTTCCTACCTCCTTAGTACTGACCTGCTATGAGTTTTTTTGCTAGAAGTGTGCTGCAGCCTACTGAGATCTATAGCTGGATGAGGCTCTTCATCTCCTACTTCAGGTAACAACTTACTAGGTACTGTGAACTCAAATTTAGATGAAGAAATGGAACAGCTGTTCTTCTTTCGACAAGTACTTATTACTTTTACTCAGATCTGACGCTTTTCTCCCCTTCATGCTACCTAGTTCAAATTTCACATAATCTAAATCATGCTAATGGACACAAATCATGGCCTCCTGTTCAGTTATTCTCTTATCCTTTCTATGGAGCCCAAAGTTCCATGAGAGACACATTGGGTTCACCACTCATTTCTCCAGTGAAGTCATCCCAATGGAATTCCAAGCACCAATCTACACATATCCCACCCTGTCTGACTATCCTATCACAGCATCTGCACTTACCACACGCTGGAACACTGAATAATCGCTTAAGAATAGGCTTAAGTAACTTAACACGTCATTAATTTTCTCTGTTTACGATTAGCTGATGACAAAGTATTATAGTGACTGAGAAAACAAGAGAACTTCCAACGACAGCAAGTGAAACTCTCAAGAAAGTTGGCAGTTGGTCATTAAGCAATAGGGAGATATTGAATTTCTGGAAAACAAATGCCATGAATTTCAGTTTGGAGAGTGAGAATGACATTAAAAATATATGCAGAGATTAGCTCTGTAGACTGCTTAAAAACACAAAATATCTTGGAATGAATATCGATTCTCAATGCTAGTGGTGTGAACACACAAAGATATTTGCAAATGGAATGTCATCAGCATGTTAAGCCCGAAGAATCCTGTCATCAGTGTGGTACAGCCAGCGCCTTATATACTATTCATAAGTAGACTTTGTTCTTAGCTGTGGAATTCATTTCTGGGGAACAAATGCACAAAGGCATGCCCAGTTTTTAAAGTACAGAAAAGATCCATGTGGATAATAAAGAAATGACATTTGAGGATATTGTACAGATATGCTCAAAACATTGAGGATTTTTCACACAATGTGAGTACTTGTACCAATCAGATACACACATAAAAAATAACACTGACAGTCACTGCACAAACAGGTTTCTTCATAACCATGGGAAAAGATTTAGACAGAACTTACATTTACCAAGAAACAATAAACATAAAGGTCAAAACTGAGTTTCCTACCAAGTAATGGAGGTTGCAATAAATTTCCCAAGCAGATTAAAGATTGAAGGCAGTGAGAAATACCTGTTAAGCAATATTTTCTATACAATGAAGCTTTACTGAAATAACACAGACAGGGGTTTAGCAACAAATGTAGCACAGACAAAGACAATCGTTATAAACGATGTATTGCTGTCTGAATGTTCAGATGGGTAAAAGATACAGTGCGTTTATTACATTAATACTTATAATTTCTAAAGCCCAGTCATATAACTAGAAAGAGCGAATTTCTCGGCCCTGCGCTATCTATCAGCGGCACTACGAAACATCAGCCGCTCATCCACAAGGCCTGGATAACAGCTTCGATTATCGATCAAGGCTGAGTGGGATACCGATTATCGTACATAATTCTAAAAATGAAAACAACGTAAGAGCTGCGATATTCCGAAATAAAATAAAGGTGTGGCCATTGTGATTTAAGTCAATAAATTTATGAATGTCGTTTTCTACGTTTTTCCACCTGAAACTAAAAGACTCAAATTAAGCAAGCACCCCAATTGTGAGACTTCTCGGCAAACAAGGGTGATTACTCAAAATATAATATAAAATTAGGTTCGAGAGTCAGATAGTTTTTTAGTTAATGAGTTCACTCGTTAGTAAGTAGGATGTTTGGTTAGTTTGTTAGCTAATCAGATGATTTGTTTGATAATTAAATGTTGTGTGGCCTCATGACTACGAAACAAACATAACTTATCCGAATATGCAGAAATAATTAATATTTGGGTGAACATTTCTAAAACTCTAATTCCTCTCCCTCAAAAGCCACCCTATGGGGAGAGAGGGAGAGTTTTAGTTTTAGCGAATCAAAATTTACGAAGTAAATGAGTATTTTTTATTTATCCATAACCATTTTCCACGCAAAAATGAGAACAAGGATTTTGTTGAATTACACTGCCAACTACCAAGAATCAAACAAATGTTTAAGACAAAATGTACATAGTTTTTTATGTAGAATCTGATTCTGCAATAAAAATGGCGGTCCCCACTTCAAATTATAAAATTGCCTCACGCCCTACCCCCTGGGGGTGGGCGGACTAGTCGTCCGGAGTGGCCGTGCGGTTCTAGGCGCTACAGTCTGGAACCAAGCGACCGCGACGTTCGCAGGTTCGAATCCTGCCTCGGGCATGGATGTGTGTGATGTCCTTAGGTTAGTTAGGTTTAATTAGTTCTAAGTTCTAGGCGCATAGTGCTCAGAGCCATTTTTTGGGCGGACTAATTTTAGCACCAGCAGATATCCCCCTCGAAAATAATCCGGTTTGCCAACTTAAAATTTACACCCTGTATATACGCGTATGTGTGTGTGTGTGTGTGTGTGTGTGCATGTGTGTGTGTGTATTTCTTATTTGATCTTAAATTGTAACACCAACAATTGTCCAACATCCTTGTAAAAGAGATCTTCAGATGAATAAAGTAGCTGCTGCAGCTACTACTACTACTACTACTACTACTGCCACTGCTACTATTCCGAAACACAAGAAGACAGCAGTATCACTGCTTGTTGCTGCAGCAGGGTCCACTAGACACTACATGATTCAGCCAGTATTGTAGAACGACGTATCGTACTACATGCTACAAGCATCTACACAATTACTTGCATTGTGTTATAAATACAGTATCCCTGATCCTTCATTAACAGGCTCATTACGTACGAGTATTTATTAACGAAAAGCACGAAACTGTGCATACTTTGCAGTCTTTATTTATTTAGTTAACCGCTTTTCAGCTTAGGAGGCTGTCATCATATTATAATTGTTGTTGTCACTGAAGACGATACACCACTGGTGAAGAACATTGAAAGAGATATTACCTATGCAGAGTGATTTGTTCGCAAGAAGAGTAACGAAAGTGGTCCACTGAACTACCCTTGACAGCCATGCATTCTAGAACCTTAGAACATATTCTGAGCTTAAACAAATGAGACTACTCAGGCAGAATGATCTCCCCTTCCAACCAGAAATGATTCTAGAAACATTGATCATGTGGAACTCAACACATACTTTTCCCACATGTCACCCTGAAAGCTGTGGATCAAGGCATTCAGCTAGCAGTAGTATTTTTTTGGCTTCCAGAAAGCATTTAATTAAATGCCACACCTTTACTTACAATCGAAAATACGATCGTATGGTATATCAAGCGATCTCCGTGACTTGATTGAAGATTTCTCACTAGGGAGAACGCAACATGTTACCGTACCGTAATCATCGATAGATGTAAAAAGTATCCTCGTATGTGCCGCAAGGAACTCTTGCTGTTCATACTGTATATTGGCTATCTTGCAGACAATATTAATGACGTTTTTCAGATGATGCAGCCATCTACAACGAAGTTCAGTATGAAATAATTTGCAAAAATATTCAGTCAAACTATTTGTAGGGATATGAAACAGAATGATCACATATACTCTGTCACAGGTAAGCCCGGTGACGTACTTCATGCCACTGCTAGAGCAGTGGGAAAGTGCAATTAGACTGCAAAGGAAATTGCTTACAATACTCTCCATAATACAACATTTAAGTTTACCCCCACAGATTCCCCTTCTCAACATATAGTAAATAGCGTAGGCATTCATCCTCTGACCGTTTTTCATGATTGATTTGTTTTTAAAAGCGGCAAATGCTGGTGTCTCAGCACTGACTGTTACACTCTCTTGTTCCCTACTCTCCCTCCTGAACGGATGGACTAAAATGAGGTGTTGTGCACTAATATATTGATTGAGTTAAATTATTGTGATGAATATTTACTTTAATCACTTTTATTATTTTATTTATAACTTGTCCTTATCTGATTTTTTAAATGTCTTTCACAAGATATTGGTCGTGGGTCATCTTAATGCTACTATACACTTGATTGGCCTCTATTGTCGCAGCATTAAGTAATTATTGCACTTTCCAAAAACGAAGTTACCTTCATTTAGTAGTCAGAATACGAAGTGTGACGTCATTTTTTGAGCGTCATTTTATTACGGGGTCAGTTCTGGCGTAATAGCTTTCAGTTATCTTTCCACAGTCATGCATCATCAAGGTAAAGATGGACCGAAAACACGAGCGTTGCCAAATGTAATTCCTCCTCTTATAATTAGAATCGCACGTATTCGCTTTTGCTTGTCTTATTCCTTACAACCAACATCTAAAAAATAACATTCACAGAAAGGGCGATTACAGATGGCGAGACCATGATAGGATATATAATCAATCATTTACCATTGTCTGCATTTTGTTGTATGTACAACATCCTACCGAAGTTTTTTCATCAAAAATTTTAAAAAAAGGAAAAAGGAGTTAATTACAAGGAAGGAGAATTAATAACTGAACTCCGAGAAAAGAAATTTCCGTCAATAAACTCTTTTGAAGGTAACAGTATCGGGTACATCAACGCATCACTATTTGAGTAAAAGGCAACTTACAACATATTACTCTATATTGTCATGGAGTGTACACCATGGAATAGTGAGATCTTCACCCATCAACGTAATTAACAAAATTTTCTCTGTTAAATTCTACCACTGTTAATAAGTAATGTTCGATAAGTGTGAACCACAAGATGGCTGTCCTTATAACGTTTTACGTGAAATAGGAATGCTGCGTTTCATTGTTGTATGAGCATCTACGGAGACACAGGTCAAAGCTAAATATTATTACCTCTTAGAAGTTTTTTCAGATCCTAACTATTACAAATCTTGTGAAGATGTTTTTGGTTTACATTAATGTTATGGTGAAAATAGGAAAGAAAGCAAAAGTGGATACAGAACAAAATGGTGACATGGAGTTTATTCTTGAACAAAATGAACCTACTAGTGCAGAAGTTGAGAATTTGTGTGGTCCAAAGCACGAGCTTGGATCATGCCATAGAAGCAAAATTAATTTTTCAACAGAAAATCTCTTTTGTTAAGTTGATGTTGATAGCACCAATTCTTTATGCAATGTAAATGTTCAGCATGCAGACACTTCACATGAAGTAAATTCTGTAATAACGATATTTCACATGAAACATCTGTACAAATAACGTCAACCAACTTACCATGTACAACGTTATTACAAAGTGTTGAAGTAATGGATGAAAATAAAAAATAACTTAATGAACGTCAGCAAAAACAATCTGAAGATACGAAAAAACTATCTGCAGGTTTGGGAAAACAATGTGGAAAATTAAAAAAAGATGACTGCCGATTTTAATTCACTGCCAGTGACGTATAATACTTTAGCAGATGATGTGTCAGAATTATAGAAGGCTTATCGTGGTTTTCTGGACAGGGTACAGACATTTTCTGAAAACGAGAAACAATTAAAGGGGACTGTTAAAAAGTTAGAAAATAAAGTAGATACTTCCATGGAAGAACTAGGTGCGGAGGTTCATAAACAATCCAATGATCAATACAAACATATTACTGACAAGTATTTGCACCGGATTTACGAAAAAGAACGTAGGATTAAATAAACAATTAGATTCAGAATTAGAACATATTGTAAATGGATCTGTGAACGCCATTATGTCCGAGCAGGACAATTCTGGTGAATTCATAAAATCCGAATCAACTCAAATCAATGTCACTGTAAATAAAGATCTACAAGAATAGATCAAAGCACTCCATCAACTGTTAATAAAGTACGTGGTAGGTCTGGCAGTCCCACTGTTGTAGTTCCTACAACTCATGGTAACAAAACAAATTTCGCCGTCCGAGGTGACCGAGCGGTTCTAGGCGCTACAGTCTGGAACCGCACGACCGCTAAGGTCGCAGGTTCGAATCCTGCCTCGGGCATGGATGTGTGTGATGTCCTTAGTTTAGGGAGGTTTAAGTAGTTCTAAGTTCTAGGGGGCTGATGACCTCAGAAGTTAAGTCCCATAGTGCTCAGAGCAATTTGAACCATTTTTTTGAACAAAACAAATTTCAATAAATTATCGCCGAATCCTATACGATATGAAGTAACGACTGAAAAGTCGCTATCTTGTGTACTACTTGAAGAATGTTTGATTCAGCTCAAGTAGTTTCAGGTTTTATACCAAAAAAGCGATGCCAACTTGCATGACGGAATTGCACTTCTAGCTAACTTAAGAGCTATCGCATTACTCATGTGCCACCTCCCTCATCACCAAAATTTGACGCATGGTGTGCAGAGCGGCATACGTGGAACCAGAAGTATAAGAATAAAATAAAATATCAAAAGCCGGTATTACACTGTTTACCAAAGAAATGGGGGTGGATCATTCTATAGAAATAGCCACAACGGTAGTTGAAATTTGCGTAATGCAAACCAGAACTAAGTGAAAGTAAAAACTACGTAAAAAACAATCAGATGCCCCTTTTTCCACAGCAGGCAAAATCACAGCTTCGGCGAATGTGACGAATGAACTCCAGTCGGACAATCACAACCAAGTTGCAACAAATCCCTTTAAATGTTATCTAGCGCATCAATGACAGTCATATCACAATATGGACGAAATCAAAGCAGTCACATCATTATGCTATAATGATGGAACTGATAATGGAAGTGAGTTAACTGTGGAGCAAATATGCATGATAACCAAACAGAAGTTTTAGTGCAACCCTCAATAACCACCATTGTGGGAATAATTCATACCAATACAGTGTTAGGTACAGGTGCCTCTATCAATCTCTTATCCCAAAACTTGTTTAATAAGATTAAAGAAGTTGATAAACTTCCAAGTTACTTGATACTAAATTGTCATACTGTCAGAGCTGAAGGTGCTAAGTCACAAGCTATCAAGTGGCAGACACAAGTAAACATTATCATAGGAAATTGAATGATAGTATAGCCGTTCCTAACTCTAAATAATCTTATGCTCGTCTGCTTACAGGGCATGTTATTTTCAAAGAAATGGACGTACTATTAGACTTTCTTTGGATAAGCTCTTGAGGGTAAAAGTGATGAAGTAGATTTAGTACAAGCTCTGAGTGGAACATGATAAGTACTACCAGAGAATTAAAATAAAATTTTTCAAGGCAAAGAATGTACCTGAAGGTAGTCTGTCAACTCACTATGGTGAGAATGGCAATAACAATCATAGATACATGATATGGCAAAAGAATCTCCTTACCTAAATGCACAACAGCAATTAGATTTAAGAAAAATGCTTTTTAAATACTTACAGTTTTGAGGAAAAATCTGGGAATATATATATATATATATATATATATATATATATATATATATATATATATATATATATATGGATGTGATGTCACATGACACATTCTGCCATAAATCCTACTCCATTCTGTGAATGAAACGAGAGGCTGTTCGAGAAATAAGATTCCTACTTCAATGGAAACTTATAGAGGCATCACATTCTCCCTACTGTAGTTCGTTACAAGCAATACATAAACCAATGGCCAAGAATGCTTAATTTAGAATGCACGTGGCATTAATGAGATAATTGTGCCCTTCCGCATCCTACCTGAAGGCTTATATGAGCAGCTGCAAAAGTTTCGTGCAGTATACCATTTAACGTAAGTTCTGGAGTAATTATTATGGCAACAGACACAGTCCTCGGACGCAGTCTTCTAGACAAAGGAACATTATATGTTGATGACATCTTGGTTGCAAACTGCTGCATGGGCAGATAACCTTGAATTACTGCACAGAATGTATTTCAATTTCTCAGGCTGGAGCGACAGTTAACATGCAAAAAAAAAAAAAAAAAAAGTTCAAATGTGTGTGAAATATTATGAGACTTAACTGCTAAGGTCATCAGTCCCTAAGCTTACACATTACTTAACCTAAATTATCCTAAGGAGAAACACACACATCCATGCCCGAGGGAGGACTCGAACCTCCGCCGGGTTCACCAGAGTTAACTTGCAGAAATCAAAGTTGTATCAAAAGCAAATAAGATTTCTCATCTACGTCATATCTCCTGCAGGAATAACACTTGATCCTGATAAAGTACGTGCAGTGAGAAATTTTCCAGCTCAACACACAAAACGGCAGTTGAAAGTATTTCTTAGCGTTTGTTCGCTTTTTCATCTTTTTCTGCCTAGATAGTTACTTAACAGTTCAGCAGTTTTGAGTCTGTTAACGTAAAATACCATGTGGCACTGGTCAGACAAATGTCAAACAGATTTCGATCCAATAAGATACGCTTTAGCAAATTATGAGACCCTATGCCAACCCGACGTGTGTTTACAGTTTTGTATTGCCACAGACACTTCATTTTCAGGAAATCGTGCATGTTTATTTAAAATCCTTGAAAAAGACAGTAGGACTGAAGCCACCATGATAAGTTTTGCCAGTAGAACTCTTTCAGTGTACAAACGTGGATAGTCGGTTACCGAGCTAGAGGCTCTAGCCATAATATGACCGTTCAAGAAATTCAACTATTGCATTTAGGAAAACACATAACAGTATTTTGTGACCAACACACTATGAGCTCTTTTTTTATCCTGTAAGCAGCTACGTCGTAGGATTACGAGGTGTACAAGTTTTAGCCGGGAATACAGTTTGGAGATAGTACCTGTAAAAGGGAAGAACAATGTTGCAGCTTAAGCTATGTTGTCCCTACTGTAGAGGCTGACTTCTCTTTCGATTTGCTTTGTCCACAGTTTCATATGTGCATGTATCTTTGCTCTACTGTACGCAGAAGATTCTACAATTGTGGCACAGGTAATGCCTGACCTGAACATTTGTTTAGAAATCTGTAAGTGTAACGTTAGTATTTATGTGCAGGAAAAGGAAAAGTATATAAATGAGTATGAAACACTACTTGGTTTGCAAATTCAGTTAAAAGGTTAATAAGAAACTCTTGGAGTTGTAGTGAAGATTTAGAGTGTTTAGAGGACCATTAATTATATGTTACTGAAAAGAGAAACCTGCAAAAACTTAACCTGTGAGTGAAATTCTGTGTTGGGCCACCATTACTGTATGTAATTGGGACACTTCGCAGACATGGAAAGATAAAAAGAAGGTGAAAACTTTGGTTACCTGGATTTGATCCCATGAGCATCCTCCTCGTTGAGGTTTAATGTGTCGAAGAGGAACGTTCTTGGTAGGTCCTATAAGATATTCCACATGGCCGCGATCACGCGAACACGTTGCCCACTTTACACCAGCACAGGACAAACTGTTTGCTGCACCCGCGCGACGCTGACTTCACCACAACCCCGGTTATGTAATCCACACCCGATTGTCGAGACAGACAGTTCCGTAAGCGGCGTCGCTATAAAAATTTAAATGCGGCTAGTCTAATGTAAATTTTCTTGATCTTTAATATCATGGGGTACTTTTGATGCGAAATTATAGGAAACCCATGTCCCTGAATGAAATTTAAGGGATCTCTGAGAAACTATTAAGATTTATTAAAATTTATTAAAATGTGTAAAAATATGTATACATACGTGGAATGTATGTTCTAAAACTGAAAATTTTGTACCTTTGTAATTCAAAACTTTTGTTTCAGCACAACCGTTATGAATTGTGCCAGAGCTTCACTGATTCTGTTGCAAAATTGTTTCACGATCCCAGCCTTTACGGAAGACTTAACGTCTACCCGAATGACGGCCTGGTTGAGTCGTCACGTCTATGGACAGTATGAACAAGAAACTCATCGCCTGGATCCCATATTCCCAAGTAAAGCTCCCCGTTAGCTTCTCTAGTCTCCTGTCATCTGACTTCTTTAGTGTAAGGTTTATTTTTCGCAGATGAGTGACAAGACAAATTGCATCAATTGTTCTCATGTACTTGAAAACTGGACTGCCAGAAAAATTGGCAAAATGACGGTTTACTCAAACCATCCTTTATTTGTGTCAGTGAAATAAGTGTATTTGTTAATTCATGTGTATGATGCAACGTCGTGATAGTTTTGTGGATTCAAAGAGCAAAGAAGTTAAAGTGACGGTGTTTGTGAAAATCCGTGAATATGATGGAACGGACATGCGTTTAAACAGCGACTTATTGAAGGACGTTCTCAAGTCAGTTGTGAAAAACAGTGCGAACGCTTTTCAGTGGGGCTGTATAGTACAACATTTAACTTTAATCTCACAGCTTGGACGATCTCAAACGTATAGTAAACTGCATAGCAGTTAATTCTCTGAATTTACTTCGATCTTCCTTTAAGCAAACATTCGCTATAGGTCTTATTAATACAACTACGCAATTGGTATCACCATCGTCGCATTCTTAAATGCTTATTGTACGTTCCAAAACCGAACCTATTTTCGTTTAGCAGCCTGGATACTAAGTCTGATGTCATTTTTCAGCGTTCTTTTATTACAAGGTCAAGTCTGATTTAAGAACTCTTCAATTATCTTTCCATGGTAACGTATCATCGTGTAAAATGTGGGACGACAACACAGGCTTCCCCGATTTTAATTCCTCCTCCGCTCATTGAAACCGTACTTTCTCCCTTTTCCTTACGTTATTCCTTAAATCAATATTTAAAAAAAACTTAATATTCAGAGAAAAGGTGATTACAACTCGTGTCGAACATAAAATTCTGCTCAAGCATATAGGATCCAACTAAATAGGGCTAACACGGGAGACTCAATGTACACAAATGGGGCAGCACGAATGGCTTGATCCATGGGAGGGTGTAATGGGGATGCTGAAGAAACTGAACTGGCAGTCACTTAAATATAGTCGCATACTATCATGGGAAAGCCTACTTACGAAGTTTCAAGAACCAGTTTTAATAGATGAGTGTAGGAATATACTGCAACTCTCTACGTATTGCTTCCATACCTCCCACAGAGACTATGAGGGCAAGATTACATCGTGCACAGAGACGTTTAAATAATTATTCTTCCCACACTCCATACGTGAATGGAACAGGAAGGGGCCCTAATAACCAATACAGTGGGAAATACCCACCTCTCATTGGTCTGTAGAGCATGGATGCAGAGGTAAATAATTCAAAATTTTGAAACCAAACAGTAAGTAATGTAAAAGGAACATATCGGAAAACAGGAAGACTAAGCAGCGAGAAAACGGTGTGTTTATGCGACAATGAGGCAAAGGAGAAGGGCAACACGAGCAAAGAATTGCACTAGACAGAAAAGAGCGTGTGCATCTGGCTAAATAATAAAATAGCCTGTATATGAGATAGATATAACAATCTCAATAAAGTAAATTAAATACAAGAGTAGTGGAGAATAGATTGAAGATGTGTTAGATATGGAAAGTGATGCAGAACCAAAGCATAAAATATCATTGATAACCATCACATAGCTGAAAATAAATCGTCTAAACTTTATATTCGTAACATTAAAAATTATATTTACATGTAATTCAATTGTAAATAAGTATACGTATCGAAAACTGTGCTTTACAGTCGTAACTACTGTGTACACTTTGTGTCATCCTGTTTTATTTGTTTCAACAAACCAAACACGATGAGACAAAGTGAGCACAGTAGTTACGGCTGCGAAGCACAGTTTTCGATAAAATATCTACGAGTAGTAATAGAAGACTAATCGTGCTCCACAATAATTGGGGTAAACAATATGAAAATTGTGGAAGAAAAGTTCGTAACATGAAAACGTGATTGTGTTCGTTAAGTGAAATTATAGTGCGACCGCCAACATGTGACCAGGTGAGAGGAAACGCAGATTCCAACCAATATAAATAAGTGTATAGAGCAAAAATAAGCAAAGTGTAATGGTATGGGCGCGTGTATTCAGCTAGGGTGAGTCAGCTATTATTTAACGACGACGATACTAGTGCTCATGGGTGTGAGTATTGCCGAAACACCACTTTAATACGTTATGATGGCAAAGTACTGTCATAACTGGAAAACAGCCGTCACTGGGCAGAATTAAATTCCAGAGAAATGTAGGAACGCACTAAACAATACCGACCCTACAATCAATATTAGGAAAAAGACTAAATAAATGCTTACAGCATTAGTAGATTTTGAGCAACCCCTTGAAAATGTCGACTAGAATTATCTCTTTGAAACTCCGAAAATAGTAGGATATACTGAAATACAAGAAGCGGGACGTTATACTTGATCAGATACTACACTACATTATAAGAGTCGAAGGACGTGAAAGCGAAGCAGTACTTGGGAATGTGGTGAAAAAGAATTGTAGTCTATGCCATGTGTTACGCAACTGGTAGACTGGGCAAATAGTAAAAGAAACTGAGGACAAATTTTGCTTATGATATTGCAACTCTGTCGCATATGGCAAAGGTCAGTTGAGTAGAACGGGTAGTGTCTTGTAAAGAGGTTATAGATGAAAATCAGCAAAAGTAAAACAAGGGAATGAAATTTATTGATTTAAATCAGGCGAAGCTGAGGGAATTTGGGAATAAAGCAGTAAAAGTGGTACAATGCTGTTGCTATTTGGGCCGCAAAATAGCTGATGATGGCCGAAGTAAAGAGGATGTAAAACGTACACAGGCAATAGCCAGAAAAGCGTTTTTGGAAAAGATAAAACTATTAAAATCTAACATAAATTTAAATGTTAGAGTATCTTTTCTGAAGATATCTGTCTGGAATGTAGCCTTGTGCGAATGTGAAAGGAGTTCAGATGAGAAGAAAATAGCAGCTTTTGAGATGTGTCCCTACACAAGAATTCTAAAGATGGGATGTATAGAACGAACAATTACACAATGGGTACTGAATAGTTATAGGGAGAACAGGAATTTTTGACAGAACTTGCTTCCAATAACGGATCTGTTCATAGGACACCACCTGAGATATGAAGGAGTGTTTAGTTTGTTTATGGAAGTATGTGTGGAGGGTAAAACATTTAGAGAAAGACCAAGAGTTCAATAGAGTAAGAAAGTTCAGATGTATGTAGTTTGCTGTAATTATGCAGAAACGGAGAGGCTTGTACCAGATAGAGTGGAGAGAAGCATCTGCAACTACATTGTACATCGATATCTATGTCTACAGCTACTACTCCGCAAGCCACCTTGCGGTATGTGGCGGAGGGCATTTTGTGTACCACTGTAACGTTCACATTTTTCTGTTCCAGTCGCGGGAAGAATGATTGCCAGCAAGCCTCCGAGTGGGCTCAAATTTCTCGTCATGATGTCATTCCGAAATATACCGGGTGATCAAAAAGCCGGTATAAATTTGAAAACTGAATAAATCACGGAATAATGTAGATAGAGAGGTAAAAATTAGCACACATGCTTGGAATGACATGGGGTTTTATTAGAACCAAAAAATACAAAAGTTCAAAAAATGTCCGACAGATGGCGCTTCATTTGTTGAGAATAGCAATAATTAGCATAAGAAAGTAAGACAAAGCAAAGATGACGTTCTTTACAGGAAATGCTCAATATGTCCATCATCATTCCTCAACAATAGCTGTAGTCGAGGAATAAAGTTGTGAACAGCACTGTAAAGCATGTCCGGAGTTATAGTGAGGCATCGGCGTCGGACGTTGTCTTTCAGCATCCCTAGAGACGTCGGTCACGATACACTTGCGACTTCAGGTAACCCCAAAGCCAATAATCTCACTGACTGAGGTCTGGGGACCTGGGAGGCCAAGCATGACGAAAGTGGCGGCTGAGTACACGATCATCACCAAACGACGCGCATCTGTCGGACATTTTGTGAACTTTTTTTGTTCTAATAAAACCCCATGTCATTCCAAGCATGTGTGTCAATTTTTACCTCTCTATCTACATTATTATGTGGTTTATTAAGTTTTGAAATTTGTACCGACTTTTTGATCACCTGGTACTTGCGGGGGGAAGTAATTTATTTCTTGACTCTTCTAGGAACGTACGCTCTCGGAACCTTAACAGTAAATAACACCGTGATGCAGAATGCCTCTCTTGCAGTGTCTGTCCCTGGAGCTGGTCGATCATATCCGTGACGTTTCCGTGTTTACTAAATGAACCCGTAACGAAACGCAGTGCTCTTCTTTGAATCTCCTCTATTTCCTCTATCAATACTTTCTGTTACGGATCCCATACTCATAAGCACTATTCAGTAGTGGTCGTACGAGACAATGAATGAAATTTCTTTCTTAACAATTAATCCTCAGCACAACCCACCATGTAACACCCTAACAAGGGGTCTAAGGCGCTGCAGTCATGGACTGTGCAGCTGATCCCGGCGGAGGTTCGAGTCCTCCCTCGGGCGTGTGTGTTTGTCCTTAGGATAATTTAGGTTACGTAGTGTGTGAGCTTAGGGACTGATGACCTTAGCAGTTTAGTCCCATAAGATTTCACACACATTTGCACATTTTTTGAACCCTAACAAGCTTTTCAGACCACCCTATGTGATGTTATGAATTGATCAGACTACGTGAATTGAACAACAGGTTTCTGCAAGCACGGAGCAACAGACTCGACTTGTGGTTGTGTAAGGAGTGGTGGGGCTCCGCCGTTGAGCGCCCGCCTGCTGCCGGCGGCCTCGCATACCTGCAGGGGACGGCCTCCCTGGCGCCAGACGTCTGCCGGCGAAAGCAGAGGCGCCACCGCACGCCGCGCAAACAGCCCGCAACCCTGTTTGTCTCGGACACGCCTCATTTGCCACCACACAGGCACGGCGCCACACTCGTGGCCGGAGGACTGTTCTCGACCTACCCGTGTCCAGTTGTGGTGAGTACAGGCTGTCGACTCAGATGATGCTCGAGACTAGAAACCGAACGGAAGTTTCTAGGTACGGGTACTACAGTAATTTAAGTGCCTGCTGTTAGTGCAAGCTGAGATGAATTTGTGGGACTGCTGACAAAGATGACGAGTAAAGACCAAAAACATTCATACGCGGGTGGCAATTTAGAGTTTCTCTATATATTTTTCAAACGTGAACAGTCTGTAACGCCAATATTTTAGTCGAAAAGCTTGCACAAATGTGGTGCCACACTTACTCCTGCCAGCAGCGCGATGGAGGCGTGCCACAGCTAGGACGTAAACCAACACTCTGAGATGGCGCTGGCAGGATACTCATACAAGTCGCCGGGTGAGAAGTACCAAAGCATCTCACCTTCAATAGACGTAGTTGGTGATACATTGCATCTTCGCCAACTCGAAAGTACTTAGCTACAAGAGAGGGACAATGGTTCAAATGGCTCCGAGCATCTGAGGTCATCAGACCCCTAGAGCTTAGAACTACTTAAACCTAACTAACCGAAGGACATCACACACACCCATGCCCGAGGCAGGATTCGAACCGCGACCGTAGTGGTCGCGCAGTTCCAGACTGAAGCGCCTAGAACCGCTCGGCCACACCGGCCGGCCAAGAGAGGAACAAAAATATCATATTCGATATATCTTCTCCGATCATTTCCACAATATTTACAAAATGACTCAAAACATTTCTGTATTTCGTTAAAGAAATTCAAAGAAAACCAGTGAACTGGAACCAAATGGGAGGAAACTCTTCATCTTTTCTACTAATTGCTAATTCTGTCTAAATGCGTCGGTAGTTTTAGTTTGGACGATTTATTTATTTACTAGCTTACAGATGCTACATTGCTCGGATATTCATTTGCCAGTTTTCTGTTATAAACGAGACCTTATATGTACTCCTGCAGTGGACAGTGTGAGATGATCCTGACAGGTCCTGTATGCTGGATGCACCTGCTTCGCGGTTCTACAACGCGGTATTGTAAATGTCTCTATGGCAAGATATCATTACAGCTCCATAGACGGCTTCTGTTTTCGCCTGCATCCGCTAGCGCTTCGCAGTTGAAAGCTGACACAAGCACTGCCCTGATGTCAAGGATATCTTTAAGTTCACTCGACTATATGAGTGCCTTGATAGCAAAGAATAAATATATAAAAGCCTCTTACATTTAGCGACATATCCCGCACATCTCAGTGTTTATGACGTCATATCCCTTGAAGCATCTGATACATTTGTGTACGTACATTCAGCTGCATGTGTGCATCGTGTGCGAAATATGTTGCGAATAGAGTTAGTACCAAGGAAATAATAAATTTAAACATCATAATGATGAAGTTTTTCACTCATCTCAGTATTTATGACGTCATATCTCCTGATTTGGCTGTCATACAATGATATAATCTTGAAGGTATATTCAGCGACATATATGGACACTATCTTCAAAATGTGTTGCAAATAGAGTTAATAGCAAAGAAGTAATATATTTAAATGTCATGCACAATGCTGCAGTTTTTTACGCATATAATTGTATATGACGTCATATCTTCTGAACTATAATAGATTGGTGGTTATTGTCCCCACAGCGATTGTTTCCTTGTACTAGCAGATATGTTTAACAAGTTTAACTGAAATCGGTCCAAATATTTAGGAAAAGATGTGGAACACAAACGCCCATTTTAATTATTGTATGCATTTGTCGTAAGGCACACAAGAGCAGCACTTACACAAACACAAATACTACCAGAAATAAAAATGCTTCTACCATAGCACAAAAAATGCAGTTATGCCGTGGACAGAGTTAGAGATGTAAAAGAAGAGAGACAGCTTTTCGACTCTTTGCAGCTTTAAAGACATTTAAATCAAAACATCTGGACATATTCGCGTTTTTTTACTTATTAGTGTAGTCCCCATGTCGTGTAACAAAATGCATAGCGCCAGACAAAACAACATGATACATGATTTCATGTCGTATAATACGACACATGCCAACATGTGATCCGACGTGGCATTTGTTGTATCGTGCAGTACAACACAACGTGTCTTTAAAGTTCAGATATATACATACCCACTATGGGCTACTTCCTGTTATAGACGCACGTACACTCTCGGATACTTCCTATTGTAGATGCATTCAATTCTCTAGAAGCACATAACATCTATTTGTTCTTACATCCCTCATCATACATGTAACACGGAGTAGGATCTGAGAGAGCTCACTGCGCTGCAGAAGTAGGGTAAACTTGCAAAAAAGCACGAATATCTCAAGATGTTTCGACTTAAATGTCTTTGAAGCTGCTAGGTAAGTCGGAAAGCTAGTTCCGTTCCCTTACATCCATAACTACGATCAGGAAATGTTGACTTTTGTTTTTTTTTTTGCTCGATAGGAACATTTTTCATTTTTGGTTCCTAAATTTTACTCTACCACAACTTTTACGTTGGATCACTATACTTACCAGTAAATGTAAAGTTTTGTTGATCCGGTATAGGCTTTTTTAATGTCTTTTGAACCACGTTGTGTATACCGTGGCATTGAATAAAACTTTTACAAAACAACAGGATGACCATTAATTACATATGTTTGTCTACCTTGTTACGAAATTGTAATCGAGTCGCACAAGTTAGAAACATAAAAGCTGAGTGCGTTATAAATGACAAGAAACGTGTTTTTGCACGTAAAATCCGAATGAAGCAAGGTTTTTGGAAGTAAGTTTTCCATTCTATCGTAAGAGTTCATGTTTTTAAGTATCTGATTAACTTTAAATCGTTCCCGTGCATTCAGTTCACGTAAGAGCTAATTGCACGTGATAGTTTAGCTCAACTTTCTACCATCGTATCTACAAAATGGCTAAAGATAACTGTATAAAAAAAAAGTTTTTAATTTATCCATTTTATCTACCTTCGTGCGTGATTTGAAGTGGTACGTACAAGTTTTAAGTATGGAAGTGACCCACTTCAAAAACCTCCCAGCAGAAAATAAATTCGTATAAAGGTTGAACAAATTCGTACAAGTTTAGAAGTGACGAGCTTCAAAAACCTCCCAAAAAACGTTGTAAATCCAAACAAAGTAAAATCTTTTCAAAGGGTTGAAACCTATCTTAGGCCAAGGTCCAATACACCGGTGGGCCAAATTTCAGCCATCAGTCTCACTACAGTCCGGAGCTAGTTAAGGGTTCGAACAGTGCACATACAATTGGTGCCATCAGCTGACCAGTAATATTAGCCCAAATAAAATCTTATGCAAAATCAAGTAATGAATTTGTTACAATCTCCGGCCTGTCAATGAAACCTTAATATACTGTAACGTAGCTACAGTAATACACGTGTTCGAATGACTGCACAAATGGACGCTGGTCCGGGCTAAATAAAAAACATTTTACGCGGAGATCCTGCCTCAAATAGGACAAGCTCAAAGACCCCTCTCCTTCCCCCTCGCCCCGCGCCACAAACCGTGATTCTGCACGCCGCCTTTTTAGACACATTTCTTACAGTATTTCCGCACTCTATCTATAATAAACAAGATTGCAAAAGTGTAGAAAATGTAAGAGAACATAAAGGTGTAATATGCGTCACATAACAAATACACGGAAAACTAGTTGTTGGCCACACGTCGATGTCTCAATCTTATATCCACTTCGTAGCTTGAGGTCGGACCTCAGCTGATTCACCATATTTTCTTACAGGATACAATTATATCATATGCTGTAGAGTCTGCTCAGGTGTTCCATAGTCCCAACTTGACTGTACACAAACCGCCATTTACAAAGCATGCCCTAGTACCACGTGTGCTCGCTCCAGATTGTCTATTCCAGTAGTTTTTGCGAAGTTGAATCCTTGCAGTGCTTTTGAGCGATTAGTTATGAGACAATGTTTAGTAACTCAGTTCTCCACTAGTCTATTAGGTTGAAGGTGTTGGGACCTCTTGCGTAGATATTGTCCCATATTGGCTTTCATGATTTCAAGAGAGTATATGGTAAATTCATGACTACGTCTTGAACTGGTAAATTTTTTGTGTGGTCTGTGCGTAATACTTCTTTCCATTCAGCGCGGATAACTAGTCACGTCAATCCCGCATAAAGCCTCGAGCTTTCGACGGTTCCCGTCATCATCACCAGGAGCAGCTGATTGTCACGGCGTCGAAATCTCGACATTTTACCCAAATCTGACACGGTAAAATTTCCGAGAATACTTTATACGTAGATTTTTAGGATTAGAGTATGCAGTTAATTAATTTGTGGTAGTGGACACAGCTAAAAATCGAACTCAACACCTGCTGACTAATGTTCCAAGAGAATAGTTTTGATAGAGCTTCATAACGAAGAAACCATAATGTACCAGAATCAACAACATTACCAGATGAAATATGTAAGGTTTCATTTCGTTTCATGGTGGATGAGGAAGGACTTGGAACTTCGGGAAGCAGTTCATGATATTCTGCATCACGTGAACAAGATACTGTAATCGCATAAAATCAGCCATCTAATTCTACCGTTTTCGATTTTTCTACCACAAGAATGCTTTATACTGTCATGATCTTAAACTGTTGGCCAAGAGCAGAAGTATGCGTATTCGCAGTAAGTCTATGACTTATTTAACCCCAGGATTTAATATCAGAAATTCTGCCTTTTTTGTATTTGGCGTACTGGCGTCTTTGGTGTACCGGCATCTTATATTTTTCAGTCTCTCGTTACAACCTTTGACTAGACAGACAATAGTCAGTATACTGAATATTATTAAACCTGTTTTTAAAGATAGGTAGGTAACTATCTATATGTAACGTTACATGCAAAATTATTTGACTTGACTTGACTGCTTCGTTTGCTTCTGCAGCCGTGAGCTACCACGCCTCCTGTTGTACCATGGATTTCCAAATGGTTTGCACGATAATGATTGTATAGTTGTGGACACATTTCTTTTATTTCGTGATACTTTACCTATTTTCTAAATTACTTTCCATTTTATCAGTTCACGTAAATGAAAACAGCATCACGACACCGGAACGTCTGTGTCACGCTTCGCTTTGGAGAATCACACACAATAACCAGCGGAAGTGGCTCGGACCGCGAAAGTGACTCGACGCAACCCTACGTCCTCTGTAAGACGTCCGTGTCTCACCACTTCCGTAAGCTCTGCGCCTTAAACACACGATTGTGTTCACTTGAATATTTGGTGAGACCTAACACGCAAAGGGCTTGAGTCACAGAAGGTATGTGCGATACTTCAGTATGAGTAAAATAACTGCCACTTACAACGATACACGGACTTTCTAATACTTCGTTTGCGTTCAATTTCTTTTCCTCTCTTCTCGCAAACTTCCTTGCACATCTTCTTAAGTTGTTGGTGTACCTAATATGAACAATGAGGCGAGAAGAAAAGCGCTCCAATTTCTCTGCAAAATTTCAGTTTTATTGCTTTTCTTAAAACGAGTTCGATGAATGTGAAGATGGTTCTTCTGGGAAGGACGTGGTTGACTTCATTCTTTACCCTTATTCTACACAGGTTTTAGCCCCGTCCAACCACCTCACCGTATCGAGACGTTAATTCTAATCTTCCTTTTTTCGAGACAACTTTCTTTCTTTAACTCTCTTTTCAGCTCTTCTAATGATGAAACTGGTTTTCGTATTATTTTTTGCTTCGAGCTTTTCTTTAATCTTCGATACACTTGAGACCCGAAGATGGTGGAAGTTTTTCAATAATGTAAACAACAATTAAAATGTTTTGGTGGCCATCCCAGTGACGGCAAAAGTCAGTTAACTGACTTTAGTCATGTTGGTATGGTCTTTGGTTCGCAGAATGATTGATGTATTTAAGGCTCTTCATTTCTGCATAATTATTGCAACCTGCATTCACTTCAGCCTGCTCGATGTAGTGAAGCTTTCGTCTTCCTCTACAATTTTACCCCTCCTTCCCCCACACCATTCCCTCCATAAACAAATAGACCTCTCCTTAATGTCTCATTATGTGTCCTATAACCTATCCTTCCTTTCAGTCAAGTTGTGCCATAAATTTCTTTTTTTTTCTGTTCAATTCATTTCGGTACCGTTTCATTGGATATTCGATCTACCCATTTAATCATCAACGTTCTTCTCCTGTACCACATTTGTAAACCTTCTAGTCTCTTCTTCTCTATACTGCTTATCGTCCATGTATAACTTACCGTGCAGAGAAAAGACACCCAAACACTTAAATTTATTTTACATTTTAACAAATTCCTCTTTTTCATTAACGATTTTCTTGTTATTGATTTTCTTCATTTTGTACTCTCTCTACTTCCACTCTTACACTTCGCTCGCTGCCCAAATTCCAAGACTCTTTTACACCTTCTGGTGTCTCATTTACTAAAATAGTTCTCTCAGCACAACTAACTTCGTTTACTTTTAATGATGCTCATTATATAACTTTTTTTCGAGACGCCGCCATTCCGATTTCTTACGTGTCTTTGGAGAAATTACGGTGCCATCGGCAAACCTTCAAGGCTTTTTTTCTTTGTTTTGCTCCCTTAATTTTAATTCCCTTTCCAATTTTCTCTTCAATTTTCTTGACTGCTTGCTTAATGTACATCGTAATAAAATTATTAATTTCTTTCAGTACTCATGAGTTAACTATTAAATAAGATCAGTGACACTCTCAGGCTATTCGTTTAAGTTGTTGTTATTTTCATAAAAGTATCGTGGTTACATGTTTGTAAGAAAATGCTAGACGACTTACACAGTATTTCTATGGGCGTACTGAATCCCAGCTCTCTTTAAATTAGTAGTCTGTAATGCAGGACAAATTTTTGAAGCTTCGAACATCGTTTACATGCCTCCGGGTGATACTTCGGAGCTGTATTACACGCGTGTGGTTACTAGTAAGACAGACCATGCGAACAAGTTGGGCAGATAGGCTGATATACAGTGGATTTTTTAGGGAAACCACATGTAAGTCGCTAGCGCAACAAGTTTTGGAGTGCTCTTTCAATTACTATAGTTCTTATGAAATAGGTCAGACGTCAATATTGCAGAATGTCAGAAACGCGTTGCTAGGATCATAACAGGCCGGCTTAGCCCATACGGAAGTGCTATTTTCTCAGATAACTTCAATGGAATATGCGGAAGGGAGGTGAAATTGCTCTTGCGAAATCAGCTTGAGTAAACTAAAGGAATCATCATTCAAGGTTCACTATGGAACTGTTCTGATTACTCCATTGTGTATAGAGTAGGGTTAATGAGAATGAGATAAAGAGAGCAGTCACTTTCCACCCGTCTGCACACGAACGAGACAGCATAGGCAGAGGCTGATTTTGGGGCCAAGTGCCTACTGCCAGGCTTTGTCCAGAGGATTGTAGGATATATGTATAATTTTAGGTATACGATATTACTTGCATTGGCGCTACCTTTAATGGATGAAAAAGGCCAGATAGAACTAAAAGAGAAGCGGCATGTTATTCTGAATAACTTGCAGGGCATACACAGATTTTTTATCATAATGTGCGCAAATGAAAACTGCGGTGTCCTATTCAACAACATTAGTTCCACTTCCATTCGCTGAAACGGTTTTACTCCTCACTTTCGGATTTTGAAATTTGAATCAATTTTTTATTTTTTTATTTTATTTTTATTTATCTTATTTTAGTTCTTTTTTTACTACCCGTTCCCGCCATTACTAACTCAGCTCTCACTTGGGACCAGAATTTTTAGACATGCTGCACAGTAAAGTTCCTCACAGTTGTCCTCTTACGAGTACAAAAACAGAATATTTTCGCAAATATTTGTCATATGCATAGGAATAGGTGTTTTTAATCCCTCACAAATGTATTTCTCAAATATGGATGATATTTATTCCTGTCTATACGATAAAAGCGGCTAAGTATATTTACCAGTAGAATATTTTCAGGTACCTGTTGTTGCCCAGCTTAAGAACTCAGTCCTATGAGAGCATACATTGCCCAAGCACTCTCTTATATCGAATAGGTGATTTCTAGTGCAGTCTAATTTAAGGTGAAAAAATATCCCCTTTACGATCGCTATTCTTCTACTTTGTTTACTTTTTAAACTCATCGGATTGGGACCCGAAGGCCCTACTTATGTTTTTTCCCGACAAACAATAATTATTACATCTTAATTACTTAAGAAATGACAATAATTTTAATACGATGATCAGTAATAAAATGGTACTCATAGAACTGAAAAATATTTGAAGCAACTGAATGTATCTACAATGGGATAAAAGAACTACTATGAATAAACAGCGATATTACTACTACCCCTACTGATGCTACTGCTACTAATAACAATACAGATAGAAACAGATACAAATTGTATTTGTAAGTGTACAAAAGAGACATAGTGAGTTCTAAAATATAGAAATTTATGTAGACTGCACCATTTAAGGACCCCAGTAAATGAGGCAGTTCTGAATGGTAAAATGGACAGTTCGTTGAAATGGGATAAGGGGTGACAAAGATAGACATTATTATTGTTTCAGTACTTTCAATATCAACTGTCTTTTGGAGCCGGACAGGTTATTCAGTTCCTAGACACAGTGAGGGAGGTAATTCCTGAGTCAAGTCCTTGTTTCTGAGAAGAGAGAAGGCAACGGAGTGATTAACTGGGACAAAGAAGGATTTTGTTCTGATAGGAACTGATATTCATGTTGTGTGCCGCTTAGAGAAGAGTGTTAAGATGATTTTGTTCATCTAAAACTACATTTGCTGATGCTACTCGTGATTTTCCTTCATTCATTACCTACGTTGCATGAAATAATTACCATTATCAACCGAGATTTTCGTGTAGTGTGGCATTTAGGGGTGAGGTTTGCGTTACTGCATTGTTCTGGCACCTTAGGATTCCCTGTTGTTCTTTCATGCAGAAACACACACATATTATACACTACGTGCAGTGCCTGACGTTGCTCGAGATGTTTAGCATCTGCCACACAAAGTAATAGTCCTTGTGCATTATTGATGCTCATAACGAATGCAAACCGCATGGGAAATTGCAATTGCTTAAAATCGAAGGGCGTATTTGAATAACTGAGTGTCAACGGAATGCGACGAATGAATACGTCTTCACATATATGAAAAGATGATCAGATGCGCCATCTGTCGGTACATTTTGTGAAAAGTATGTCATTGTGAAAATAGGATTAAAAACAGCCGACCAGTTGCAAAGGATAAAGTAATCTTTACCTAGGTTTCGATAGATTTAAATCTATCTTCTTCAAAAGGCGGCAGTATTACATTAACATGGAGTGATATGTCATTGTCGTTTTTACAAACATCTGCATAGCCCCATTAGTCCAAAAAAAATATAGCCCTGGGAATAGGGTTTGTTGCACAAATAAAAATAAGTACATGGAAGTTGGAGTGCGCATAAGCAACTCAAAAGTTGTGAAAAGTATGTCATTGTGTTTTTGGAGATTTCGTCTTTTATTGCTCCAGCTCAGTTTTCACTGTTTCAAAGAGGCCATTGTTTGAACACAACTCGTACTATTCGAATAGTTTACGTTACAGTTACGGAAATCTCGTTTTCTGATCGATCTTTTGATCTGCCAGCGAAGTGACTTTTGTTGGTACTATATCCACAAACTGCGTTTGTATGGCATCGTGGATTTTAATAATAAAAATATATGTCGTAAGTAATAATGGCAATTAATCAATAGACAACATTCTGCAATCATGTTTCTCTCAAATTCTCGACCTTCAGTTCATCCCGGGACCCAGTTTGCCGCTCTGGTTTATTCTCTTGTTGCTGCTGTAATTTATTCTCGCGATAGGAAGTACAGTCAGTTTGCAAAGATGTATTTCGTTTGTTAGGCATTTCATTTTTCATTAGTTTTCTTCATTGTTTCATCTGAAAGTATAACTCTGAAGCCAATCGGTCAAGATCATTTAAAGATTTTCGGTAACAGCGTTTCCCCTTTATATAGCACATACATACATGTTCCAAGTCAAATTACGAAATATCTTGTCTTGAAGATAAAGTGTGCGATGTTTCATCAAGATCGGAATAAAACTGTAGATTTTTATGAATTATAAACGAACAAACCGACACTCTTCCCTGTATATATATGACACACAACTGCCAGGCCACAGTACACGCAAGAAACAGAAACATACAATAAGAAAAAGTCCCGAAGATATTTTGTAAACTGCTGAAAATGGCAACCAGAGATTCCTCCACAGAGACTGCAAACCACGTCCCTCTGCACTGACACCCATCGAAATACAACAATTGAGAGTCATCAGAAAGGAAGCTCTTGCTCATCTGGCTGTAGATATGAAGGGAAATGGAGAGTCTGTATTACCAGCAGCATCTCAAGACGCTCTTGAATTAAAAATGTTTTGAAAGAATTATGCCTTGAGCATGAACTAATGGTCTTTTTCCACAAAATGTATTTATTGGTTGAAGCATACTTGAAGACAAGTGGTGAATACTTTGCTCTGAAAGTGAATTGAGGAAAGCATTTGAATAACTAACACACTATTTTGAGTTAATCAGTGTGACTCATCACAAAAGTAGAGGGAACTAAGGAATACATTGATGAATCCTAAGGGGGTTTGGACATCGTGGGACTTTCTTAAACATGATACTGGTGGAGACAGTTTGCTCTTGATTCTTTCCGAGATGACGACTAGGTCACCAAGGCAGTTATGAGGTCCTGCTGTTGAAAGTACATATTCGAACTAGACCATAACATAATTTTCACTCAAATATTGCAATATCAGAAGAGGTGAACTAATTACCTGCTATAAAATAACCCTAAGCCCATTCAGGACTTAATTAGCTGAGCTTAACATTGTACTGTGACACTTAAATGTGCAGGTGGAAGCCATTGTGCACAATACGAAATGTACCCGTTTCATAAAGAAAATTAAAGTCTCTTCTTTCATTAATGTCAGTACTTCCCGAGTGTCGTGACCAAGTACAGATATCTTCAGGGTGATTCCGTCATGATATTACAAATTTTCCGGGATGATGAAGGAGGATAAATGTTTGAATCTGAGGTAAGGAACTATGCTCCAGAAACCACCGAGTCGAAAGTTACAAACTTAAACCGTTCTGATAACTCTGACAATGGAATACATGCCCTGGTACTGTAATTACTAAGTTTCAGAGGTGGTAGTATGGACCAAAACAAGAAAAAATGTTCACTAAATATGGACTCTAAAAGGTATACCTTAAGAGCTATGAGGACTCGTTCATCTTCTACTAGACAAATGCCCATAGCTCTTCAGCATTTTGGAGCCCACATTTGCTGAACTTTTCTAGTTTCGATGCATACTACCTTCTCCAAAAACTTGGAAACCAAAAAGTACCACCCCCCCTCCCTCAGGCATGGGTATGTGTGTTGTTCATTGTGTAAGTTAGTTAGATTAAGTAGTGTGTAGACTTAGGGACCGATCACCTCAGCAGTTTTGTCCCATAAGATCACAAATTTCCAATTTCCAAACAGTACCGAAGATGGACAAGTGCTCATAGCTTATAAGATAAACATTTTGGAGCTCATGTTTTCAGACATTTTTTCTTTGTTTTGGTCAACCCTGCCATCTCTGAAAGTTGCCTGCCCTATAGTCGCAGCAACAACAACATCGGTACATGTATTCCTACGTTGAAGTATGAGAACAGTTTTCGCATACAGCTTTCGACTCTGACGTTTCCAGACCAGGGTCCCCTGCTGAAATTGATGTACTTACTCTTTTCCACCATCCATGAATGTAACCTCACCACACTGTCACCTTGTATATCACGTCACATTTCTTTCTTAACTAAATTGCAATAGGGTAGCTAGCACGGTCTTTGATCCCATCACAGCTATTCCCGCAACCGGAAGTGTCTCAACGGAGTCTGCGTTCGTAACGATTGTGTCGAGAAGACTGATAAATACGAAGCTCTTCAGCCGAAATAGCTTGACGCTGACGTATCTTTGTCACCTATAGACGCCGATGTTGGGCACTATTTGGACGCGGAACCGGAAGCGCGCTGGCCGTTGTTTCTTACCTGCTGGCGCCACAGCGGCCGGCTCCTCGCCTCCATCTGTCACGGGACTCTGGGGAGGTCCGCAGTGTTCGACAAGCGCCACAAAGGGAGCCAGGCCAGCGCTTTCCCTAGCGCCAGACGTGACCGCCGTCCCTCATTTGTCTACCGGACAGCTCCACCCGGCTGCCATCTGCTACCTGACATCCCGACGTTCCGATTTTCCGCCAACGGGGGACGAGCACCAGCCCGACAATTAATTGTCTCTGCTTGTCACATTTGTGCACCGTTTTATATCAATTCCCACGTCCCTGAATGGCAAAGTGGTTGTGTTACAAGGGGAACGGTGCTTGAACGTTTACTGTACTTTGAGGATACCGCTTTCAGCTAAACACATCTTTGTTGCTTTTCAGTTCTACCCAAACACTATGTTTCTGTGAAGTTGTACCATCATCAATGTGTTCGTCCTGTATACCGTAAAAGGTAATTAATATTGAGAAACGGATAGAGGTTGCTATTTTCTTTTTTTTCCCTTCAACATACACGTCAGCTCCACATTTGGTCGTTGGGGACACGGTCTGCTTTCGAAGAAACAGGCGATATTTCTTTAGTGCGAGTCATTTACAGCTAGTGATTTCACTTTCGCATACTTGCTTTCCTTCTAACATTTCCTTTTCATTCTCTAGATGGAGCGTTCCGTTCGAGTAATGACACACTCTGAGTCAGTGACTTTTCAACCAAGTACCAGGCGAGACGGTAGTGGTGAGAAGGAACACACACGTGGGAGTGTTTGGGAGGGGTCCCTCACTTTCGACATTTGCCGAGCCTTTCCCTCAGCACAAGACTGTAAACTCATGCCGTTGTCAGACATTTCGTCCGAAGAGCGCGTAAGTAAGGGACTACTAGCAAACATGCTGCCCTTAGGTTATGTTTCAACACTGTCTATGGTTCATATAGCTGCCGCCTATAAAGCTAACTCATATTCAACAACGCATTTTTCGCCGCTACTTTGCCACAGTATTGTAGGTTCTCAAAGGTTGGCCACCGTGTCTTGCAGCAAATAATACGCTACTTAATCGGAGCATTTCTATTTTTGTTGATTTCTGCCAGTTGAGGACTGGATTGCAACTGTTTAAATATTTGATAGAATAATAAATGAAATGGGAAACAGATATCACATATAACACACCATCTCGTCTGACTTTAAATTTCCTGTCATGACAGCGTCAAATGAGCACTCTGTATCTTATTTTCAAAAATATACAGCAGATTCTGGTAATTAACGATATACACCGAAGGAAAAAAATGGTAACACCACCTGACAATGTCAGGTAGTCATCATAAAAAATAATTAAGAGGGGTCCAAAAAAATGTATCCACTCTTTAAAAGTCCATAACTAGCAAACTAATTGACGGAGTTGTCTCATTTTCGATGATAGTGTAGCTTAAAGTCCAACTTAAAGATTGTAGGTGTTCGAAATGGTCACCATTAACATCCACACACAAACGATGCCGCTGAACTGCAGCACGAACTACTGATTGCAACGAGTTCAGTTAGATATTTGCACATGTATGCACGATGGATTCTCGAAGTACATCCAATGTGCGTGGCTTTTGTCGATAAACGACGTCCTTTACTGTTCCCCACAGGTAAAAGTCCAGAGGAGTTAGGTCTGGGGAACGTGGTGCATACTCCACAGCACCTCTACGGCCTATCCATCTTCGAGGTAGATTTTCGTCGAAATACGTCCTAAGACGATTTTGGTAGTGGGCTGGGGCACCATCTTCCGTCTCCATTCAAGTCTCGGATGGCAGGTAAAATGGATGTCTGAAGCTTCTGAAGGTACACGTCACCGGTAACTGTGACATCAAAGAAGATTGGCCCAATCAAGCCCCGGTAAGACAACCCACACCACACAATTACTCCTGGCAAATTCACGGCTTTGTCTACATGGACGTTCGGATTTTCAGCGGCTCAGTAGATGCAATTGTGGCGATTTGCTGTACCATTGAGTTTGAACTGTGCCTCATCAGACCTCACAATCATCTCTGCAAACTCTTCATCGTTGCGCACCATGTTAGTAAACAACTCACAGTACTCCATTCTACTATCTGGGTCGTCCGCGTTCATTGCGCGTAGCAGTCGTGGAGTGTAGCATTTCCACTTTGCTGTCTTCAAAATTCGCCGAACACTTTCAGTTTCACGGCCACACTGACTCACAGACTTCTATGGTGAGCGAGTGAATTGTTGTAACACACGGCGGGACTTGATACTGTAACAGATCGTCCAGATCTATTGTATGTGTACATCTTTAAGAAAGCCTTCGGCTTCAAATTTGTCTCGAATGCGACGAATCGTTTAACGTGTTGGTGACTCTGTTTGATACTCATTTCGCCATTGTCGTTGAACCTCATTAACGTTTTCGTACTTAAAATACCACTTCAAAACTGACTTCCTTTCATCGAATGTAAGCCTTGCGCCAGCCAAGTTTACTCGAGTAACTAGGTGCAACTAAGAACAAAACACTGACTATCTGGCGACTGTCATCTGACAAAACAAAACAACTCAATACAACGCTTGTGTGGCGATTGCTGGAACTACAAACTATTACACTACCAAAGGTGAGACAACTCCGTCAATTAGTTTGCCAGTTATGCACTTTTAAACAGTGGATACATTTTTTTGGACCCCTATGTATAATGAAATTTCGGGAAACAGTTGTCTAGCTAACATACTTAAGTGATTAACAC